>NC_069662.1:5653421-5967500 GCF_027244095.1 Hemicordylus capensis | reverse complement strand
CCTTCCGCTCCCACTTCATCTCCTTCCACATACATATTACAATCCTCGTTTCTCAAAACTGTCCCAGTTCTGAGTCTGATGGAGAAGATCTCTTTGAGGAAGCTAAGAGGCATCCTATCTCATTCCCCCTGTCAGGGGCTTCCTGGCCCCAAAAACATGGGGCAAGCCGGAGCCATCCAAAGAAATTCTAAAATCAACCTCCCAATAGCAGTTTAAGACTGTACATGCAGGGACTGGGATAATGAAAGGCCTTTACATGTCTTCCTTTACATATCTTCTTAAAGTCTTGTATGAGCAAGGAGATGTCTCCTTTGGGTATTCACATTGAACCCTCTATCCCCACATTCTATCCTTTTCACAAGGCAAGGAAATTGTTAAACATGTAGTAATCTGAGGCATGTTCAGAAACTATATTGTCTCTGCTGAGAGCACAGCTCTTTCTGCTTTGACACACTGATACACAAATAGATACATCTTTGTTGTGCTTCCATGTGCAATATGTCGTGCTCTTCAGTCTCAGCTAACACATGGGTATACCTCTGGATCGGCTGCTTCATCTAAGCCTTATGTTCATCTTCCAAGTCAAAATAAAGCCTGGAGGCACCAATATAACATGCTCACACAGAAATCAGGATTCAGTTGGAGCACAGAAATGTAGTTCCTACATGCACACCAGATGCTTCCTTCTGGACATATCACAAATACATACCTGTCAAGTAGCAGATGCACAATATGAGCAATATGGTGATGTTGAGGCCATCAAAGTCAGCTACCATGTATCATTGTGTGGCATGTTTGAGGTTCCTTTGCAAACACTCAAGTACATATCAAACAACAAAAATTCTCAATAGACTGATGCTAATCTACAACTTGAGGAACAGAACATTAAACATATCCACAACTACTTTGTCCATCATAGAGGCTTAGAAAGAGGAAGAGACCTAGAGCTTTATAACATAAAATGTCACTTCACCCATTTTTAGAAAGTAAAATTTTTATTTTTGATTTTGTTACCATTGGCCAACACTGAGAGCAATGGACTACATGCAGAATGAGCCGAGTTGCATTCATGCAGGACGATGGCTGAGTTGCACTAAGAAATGGGGATTTGCAGAATTGCACCAAGTCGCACTTGCACTAAAGTTGAGTTCCCATTAAAACAAATGAGGCATCTCACAGTTGCATCACACTAGTCTGGAACACAAGCTCCAAACTTTGCACAACAGCTTTACACTAGCGCGGCATCCTTCCACATGCAGCTCATTGCTCTGGAGATTGGCCATTAAGTCCAGTAATGGGGAACAATAAACATATGACTGAAGCAAAAAAAAAAATTGTGGAAACCATTAAGATACACACACACACACACACCGATGGCCATTCATTTTGACCCAACCCAATCTTCTGCCATTTCTATGGAGAGGTCCCACCACTCGCTGGAAGGGACTCAGAAGTGCTGCCACTCTGACCCTCTGCCCTAAGATTGAATATTCTGTTCTAAAGACGTTCCTCACAGATGCCTGTGTAAGAATGTCTTTGCCACACTCACGGTCACAGGTGGTTACAGCAATGACAAAGATTTATATAACATTTTCCAACAAGTTCCCAAAGCAGTTTACAAAGATATAAATAAATCGATAAAATGGCTCCCTGTCCCCAAAGGTTCACAATCTAAAAGGAAACCTAAGATGGACAACAGTACTAGAGGGATGTTGTGCTCGGGTTATATAGGGCCAGTTGTTCTCCACCTGCTCAATAAAGAGAATCACCACTTCACATAAGAACATAAGAACAGCCCTGCTGGATCAGGCCCAAGGCCTATCTAGTCCAGCATCCTGTTTCCCTCAATGGCCCACCAGATGCCTCTGAGAAGCCCACAGGCAAGAGGTGAATGAGAGCATGCCCTCTCTCCTGCTGTTGCTCCCCTGTGACTGGTGAGAGGCATCATGCCTCTGAGGCTGGAGGTGGCCCATAGCCCTCAGACTAGTAGCCATTGATTGACCTGTTCTCCATGAATTTGTCTAAGCCCCTTTTAAAGCCATCCAAGCTAGTCACCATCACCACATGTCATGGCAAAGAATTCCATAGATTTATTATGCGCTGTGTGAAAAGAGGCACCGTTATAAAGGCACATCTTTGCTCAGTTAGTATTGTCCTGGAGGGGCACAATACTACAACACCACACTTAGAGAAAAGACTGTGAAGCAGTTGCTTGCAGCCACTTCTACTCTAGCAGAAGCCAGAGTGGAGGAATGGAGGCTGCAGATGAAGTGCTTATTTGGAGGCATCCATCTGCCATGCATCATGCTTCTTTCCTCCACTCCCAACCCACAGTGTAGAATATTTGATTAGCTGTTTCAGAATTCATGTTTAACTGGGTTTCCTGAGGGAAGATAAATAAGCATAAAGGTCTTCTTCCCTCCAAACCATTCCCCCTTCATTCCTGGCAATAGCAAGCTATGGATGATAAGGCGAGGCAACTTGGAGGGCCCAGAATCTTGCTCCCACTCCACCACACTGCAGAGTGTAGGCACCCCTGGAGAGCTTATCAATGGCTTCAGTATCACATGCGGCTGAATTGGAAACCCAGTACCATTTGGGGAAGACTCAGTGAATGGGTTCTTCTCATGC
This sequence comes from Hemicordylus capensis, assembly GCF_027244095.1. Lineage (NCBI taxonomy): Eukaryota > Metazoa > Chordata > Lepidosauria > Squamata > Cordylidae > Hemicordylus > Hemicordylus capensis. The sequence goes on along the minus strand of NC_069662.1, from coordinate 5,964,869 downwards.
TCAATTTCCATTAAATCTGGAGTCAATTTAGGTTGTTTAGTGACCTTGAAGTGAGCACTGCCTTTTGTCATGTGTGCCTCGACTCATTTGCTTAAGCTACCAAAGTAGTTTGTTCTGCAGAAACCTTGATGCACTACACCCATGCTCTGCTTCTTAGAAACCAAGGTTTAGATTGCATACATATAAAATGGGAGGTGTCCTCTGTTCCAACAAACAAACCAAAAGGAAACAGAGCATAGACAGATGCACAAAACCCAAGTTCAGCACTCTGCTCAGCCAACAATCTCACCGTGCGGCTTTGATTACAGTTGTGATGATAAATAAGATACCACCTATAAAGCATTTTGTACGCTCAGAAGCGCGGCATGAAAATACTCTCAACATTTCCAGAACATAAACACCCATATTCTGTGGAGTATGAAGTCTCCAAAATGAAATCCCAAAGTTTCCAAATGAAACCCATGAGTGCCACATAAAATAAACTCACACAAGGGTATCTCAAGAATGAGACATTCATTCATTCATTCATTCGATTTCTATACCGCCCTTCCAAAAATGGCTCAGGGTGGTTTACACAGAGAAATAACAAACAAATAAGATAGAACCCTGTCCACAAAGGGCTCACAATCTAAAAAGAAACATGAGATACACACCAGCAACAGTCACTGGAAGTACTGTGCTGAGGGTCAATAGGACCAGTTACTCTCCCCCTGCTAAATAAAGAAAATCACCACATTAAAAGGTGCCTCTTTGCCAAGTTAGCCTCAACATCTCCTCCCCCTCTTATTAGTCTTCTTCTATTACACTCTCTAAAATACAGAGTGTATTTTACCACCAATATAGCCCCACTGCTCCTAAACATGGCATCAAGCCTTATCTGTGGTTTCTGCATGATATAATGCAGTAGATGCAAGCTGGGGGCAGTGGGAAGACCTATGGAACTGTATTGAGAACTTCACAAAACCTGCAAGGACAAGAGAGCAATTATTACCAAGTTCTGAATGACTCTACATAAGAGCTTGCCACATTGAGGTCCTCCTAGCCTCCATTCACCAATCAGACGTTGCCATACCTATTTGCTTCATGGGGACGGGGCCACAATCCATTTGGGTACATTTGGAGATTGGGCTGCAGCTCAGTGGTAGAGCCATGCTCCTTACACAGAAGTTTCCAGTTTGAATCCCTGGAAAGGACTCCCTGAAAGGCCACTACCCATTGTTGTAGTCAAGACTTGGTTAGTTAGACCAATGGTCTGATTCAGCATAAAGCGGCTTCCAGTGTTCCTCACAGACACTGTGTTCCTCCTAAAAGATCTATGATTCCATTAACTTGAGGCCAAACTCTTGTTTGTACATCAGATGTATGCCAACATATTATAATTCCAAAGCAAACAAAAGGGCAGACAGACATTGAGCCATTCACAGCTTTATCATTTTGTCCCTCCAGGTAGCAGTCCCTTACAAACTTCATTCTGATAAAGTCATGGGTGATGAAATAATTCCCAGGACTTACATCCTTCCTTCACACCATCACTGCAGAATTTCCAAACAATCATTAATCACTCATTTGGAAACAATTGCACATCACAAACAGATAAAAAAATTTGATCTCTCATTCTCAGCACTACTGAGATATACCACCCTCTGCCACACTAATTCCAAAGCTTCACTAACTTGGCTGGACTCTTCCATTACTGGTTGCTCCCCAACTTCACATCTCATATGGCATCATCAAGTCCTGATTGTTGCTTCCAAAAATAAAATTCTGTTGCCTAACAAAACACCTTCTCCCCTTTCTCTGCTCACTTTCTCAGCACTTTCCCTACTCACTTCCCCAATGCAGCCTTTGTGTGTGCCCTCCCTTGCACTCTGTTTAACCTAGCTACATTGAGACTTCACTTTCTTTCTGAATTCAGAAATATTGTCCAACATTCGTCTAGATGGGATTGTGGACATTGATGATGAAGAAGGATTCCAGAACATCTCATCAGTCCTTACCACTTTCATCATCCTCTTCCTTGTGAGCCTTTTCTACAGTGCCACTGTAACTGTCATCAAGGTAAATTTATTTATATTTATTTATTTATTTAAACTTGCATCTATTAATGAGATGGGAATGGAGGGAAATGAAGGAGAATGACTTTGATCATGGTTTTGCAAACTGCAATGTAATGATGCCTGGCAGGGAAGAGAACTAAGAAATTAGAGGAGCTCAAAAGTTTCATTCAATGCCAAGGGTCTTTGAGGGATGAGTCTGGTTGTATGACTTAAAAATGGCCGTTCCCCACTCCCACCAGCCCTCTGAATAATTTAGATGGGCTCCAAGTCCATACATATAATATTAGTAAAACTGGAACCCTAAACTCTATTCTGGGCTCCAGGAAAGATTAATTATGCCTTTTCAAGACATTTTCCTGACCTCACTAAGTGGTGGTGGTGGACAGGGTGATGGGGAGGTTGTAAGAAGCAAGTAGTTTTATGAGTATTTTTCTTTTTCAATTCCAGGTGAAATAGCGAAGCCAACCGCCTTCTGACAACAGAGAACAAGTCATCTAAAGGACTGCACATCCGTTCACTTTCTTACATCAGCAACACAATCAAAGACTGAGTCTCCATCCTCCTATGTGGGAGGAGAGAGAACTGAGGAGAGGGGTTGCCATTGTGTTTTGTCTTGCTCCATATCATTGCCCTATGATCCCATTTGGAATGAACTAGATTTGGGCCAGCTAGTTACACTTTGGATACATCAAGCATATATGGCAGAACTTTGCATTTCTTCTGCATGTGTGTGTGTGTGTGCGCGCGAGCATGTGAATATTTTTCTGTGTCTCTAAGATGGACATATTTTGTTTCAGCTGTCATTGCTGACCTGGTCTATAGCCATAAAGAGGATGTTTCACTTTTAACTTGGAGTGCAATTTCAACTTTGAGAGGATTGTGGCACAATATGTACCGACTAGAATGTTTGTCATTTTTATTGTAGCTATATGTACAATATCACAATAAAGTTTTATTCTTCAAGAAAACATTGCCTTCCTTGTGAATTGTTATTGTTACCAGGTACCTGAAACTGTTGCCTGGAGCTATGAGTGAATCTCAAACAGCTGGCAGCTATAAGGAATGCCGCTTATTTAAGAAGCCTGAAGCTATTGCTGCACTTCATGATGTAGTGAGAACAGCTTCCCCTCCTTAATTGTCGAGAGGATATTATTAGCCTCATATCTCTCCTATCTCTTAAGGGTGGGTTTGGGGGAGGAATCGCACATCCCCTCCACATCCCCACAGAGCAAACAAAAAACAAAAACCCTCTGCACAATAAATTAGAAAAAGACCAAATGGTGTGTTTGGGATGGGAGGCCATGAAAGTGAAGGGTGTGGTGCAAGTGTAGAAATACAATGGAACAGAAAAGGTTCAGAGAACAGAGAAGGCAATTGAATATGGGGGGGGGGTTTACCAAAACTGCCTCAAGGTGCTGGCTTGACACCTCAACTATGCTTTTGGCTTAAAGTGGGGGAATTGGGGAGCAGTTCAGCTCCAGTGTCAATTTAAGCAAGTTTGGTGTATTTGGAAAGGATAAGGAGACGTAGGTGCAGTTTAAAAGCAAATATGTTTTGTTGTTGTTGCTGTTAAAGGGCTTGTAGTAATCGATCTATAGTTCCAAATAAGAGCCTGCTTAGAGGCTTGGGGTGCAAAGTGCCTGGAGCGTGGGGGAGGGAAAGCAGAAAGAGAAGTAAAAGGGGAGCTTAGAGACAGACGAGAAGTTAGTTATTACCAGGCCATCATGGGCACTTGCGGTGCGCGAAGGCCAGGCACTCGGGCCTCTTTCTGGAGCAAAGTGTGGGGTAGAAGCAGGGAGAAAGAGCAAGGGGTGGAGCAGCAACCACAGCTTTCTTAAGGGAATTTGTAGTCCAAGTGGAACCTGAACCAAATCCTCCAGAACCCAAAGCCATAGTGGCCTAGCTGCAAAATTTAGATCCAAAAACGTGCCCTGAGGCAAAGTTTTTTATTTACCAAGCAGTTCTCCCTCCCAGTAGGGTGGGTGAATCCGTGCAAAACTAAGGTGTCTGTGGTGGGCTAGACTCAATCACTTTAGGTGTGCTTTGCCAAACAAAGGCAAGAGCAAGCTATTAAAATGTGGCTGTGGGAGGTGAATAGGGAATCTGCTTGTTTACAATCTCAGAGACCACAGTGTCTTCAGGTGTAGAGATACACATATTTTATTTGGTTATGAGCATCTCTCCCTTATTTTTGTTAGTCAAGTCATCAATTTTAATAAGGTGGGAAGTAGCCATTTTTGTGCTCTTGTTAAGAAACATTTCATTCTTTATCTATAGGCAGGAGGATCTCCTCCCCAACCAATCTGCTTAGACAGGTCTGTTAGCTGGCTTCCTTGTTAGGGAGGGGCGGCCCGTGGCTTTTTTCAGTCTGTTGCCTCTTTAACCTAGGTTTAGGGGTGTGCACAAATCCAGAAAACCAGGTTTGGTTTGAGTAGAACCAGACTCGAACCAAAGCGGGTCCAGTCTGGTTCTATGCACACTGGAGCCGGGCCCAGTCTGGCTCTAGTTGGAACTGGTTCATGCCCGGCTCGGGGCAACAAAAAATATTTTTTAAAGAAAAAATGGTGGATTTACCGTCATTGCTGGGCTCTGGAGGGTGCTATCACAGCTGGGAGGGTGTCTCCTGATGCCCCCCTCTGGCCTCCCCTGGTCATGTTTTAGCAATAGCACTTACATTTATATACCGCTCTATAGCCGAAGCTCTCTAAGCAGTTTACAATGATTTAGCATATTGCCCCCAACAATCTGGGTACTCATTTTACCAACCTCGGAAGGATGGAAGGCTGAGTCAACCTTGAGCCCCTGGTCAGGATCGAACTTGTAACCTTCTGGTTACAGGGCGGCAGTTTTACCACTGCGCCACCAGGGGCTCTTACTTTTGGGTGCTGCAGGGGCTCTTACTTTTGGGTGTCTTACTTGCGCCACCAGGGGTTTTGACTATTTGGGGCCATTTTCAGCCTGTTCCGGGCCTCTCTGCAGTGTCAGTGGCCATTTTGGAGGCCATCGTGCATGCCCAATGGCCATCTGCATGGCCTGGGTCCCTCAAGCTGGGACAATTCGAATGCAAACTGGCTCAACCTCAAGCCGACTTTCACAACCCTACCTAGGGGCACACTGTCAGCCTCAGCCTGTTGCTTAATGACCAGTTTTTGCCAAAAAGCAAGGTTAAAAGTTCAAGGCAATTACAATCTTGTAGTCTCATTCTGGGAATGCATTGAGAAGGGTGATCCTTGTGCTACCCCAAAACATGGATTTTGGCAACAGGGAGAGAAAGACAACGGGATTTTACAGTCTATTAGCGGCTTGGCCAATTGTGTGGGTATGAGTTTGTTGTTGTTTAAATTTAGGTGTGATTGTTATTACCATATTTTTAATAAGTTAGCCATGTGAGTGTATGGTCTTGCTCTGCATGGGGAACCTGCCAGTCTTTGGCTGATGAGGTAGCTTGGCCCAAGTTTCTCAGGTTCTGTTTGAACCCCAAATCCCATTTTAGAGGTCAGAAATCCCTAGAGTCTGCTGCTATGGCTCATCCTCTTAACTTGGCTCTTCTTAAGGCCCGGAAGCATTGCCTGCACTGAGCATGGCCCGTCCCTGGGGGGAAGCTATCAAGACCCTCTCCACCCAAGGGAAGATCTCTAAGCATGGTCATCTACCCCGCTGAGATTCACTGTGTACTCCAACTGCTCTGCAGCACCCAAACTCATTAGGGTGATTATTGGGCCAGGATGGAACTAAAAACAAGGCTTTTTATGTAGCTGGGAGTATTTTAAAATTCGTTTGTTCAAAACTACGTATACAAGAAAAGCACCTCCATGACCTCTGCACAGGCAAAGAGAGGCAATCACCTCAGGCATAAGTGTGAGGACGGACACACAGGACGGCAAGCACTGCCTCCTGCCACCATGGGCACAGCATCATATATTGTCCTTCACTTCAGACAACAAAGGGTCTATGGCCGCCTGAAATTTGGAGCTTCATTCTATATGACCTGAGCTGAATATTCTGTCACTCCACTAAAAAGACATGAGTTTTATTCAGAGCACGGATAATGGACTGATTCTGACCTGAAAACACTTCATGGCTTCTTGGTCCAATTACCAGGAAATCTGATTCCAATTTAGCCCCTTCCTTAATCCTATGGGACATTTCCTGATGCCCAACATACAGTGACTGAGACCGAACAACTACAAAGGGGGGGGGGGTAAGGAAGTTTATACCAGTGGTTATGGATGATATGTCCCTACTATTCAAGGCAGAGAATAACCCTCTCTTTCAAGGAAAGGGATTTAGGTAAAACAGTGGAATTCCTCTGGGGCAGAGGTATGTGGCCAGGCATTTCTCTGCAAATATCTAGCTGACAGTCACACCCTAATGAAAATTTTCTACCCAAGCAATGGTTCTCAGACTGGGTTCCAAAAGACCATGGGGTTGGTTCCTCAGAAGCTTATCAGAAGTTTCTCAGTCTGAATAAGTCTTGCCTGTTCAAGGTCTCCTGAAAGATAGTTGGCCCTTCCTTAAGAGGCTTGCCCTAGAAAACATGGCCACAGGATGGCATTGGGTGCTTTTCTAGGGCCCTCTCCATGGAGACCAATGGCATCGCCTGTACCAGGGTGGGCATTACCATGAGCTATCAGATTTTCAGTCAATCAGCAAGCCTTTCTGCCTCTCTTCTCCCTTTCTGGGGATGCTGCCCATCTGATGGGCAGCAATGTTTTTGAAAATCTCATAAGCAAGGAGTGGACTTCTGTATCAGATGATGATGATGATGATGATGATGATGAAGAATTCAATTTTTATACCACCCTTCTAAAATTGATTCAGGGCAGTTTACACATTTATTTATTTCAGCTCATTTGCCATGAAATTAGACCAATGCAAAGGGTAATAGAAGAGTATACCGGGAGGGCAACATTTATAGCAAAAAGGGTAATGTTCCTCTCAGTACAAAAACCATTCTGAACAGCAATTCAGAAAGGAACCAGAAATAAGATATATATATTTTTTTAAAACTAGCCACCAGAAAACAGAGTGCATTTCCATGGAATATCAGAATCAATGGTGTTATAGGTTTCTACCTGGAATCCCTGTCAATGCAACAGGACCTAGGTAATAGATTCTTTTGATCTGAATCACAGACAAAGGTTATCCTATCAAGGATATCCTGTCCCATCTGCCCTCTCTGACAGCTGAGAGGAACACATTAAACCTTGCAATGTAAAAACTCTGGACTATTTGGTTACTATTAAAGATCTCAGGTTTTGTGCGGAGTAGAAGAAAATATGATAGTTTGCGAAGAAGAAAAGGGAAGCAGCTCCTTATTTTTAAGTGCGTGGAGGAAAGTTGCAGTTGCAAGGAAAGGCCGTTGTATGAATACAGTGCAAAAGATCAGGTGGCTTCTCTTGCCGTAGTGGTAGGGCTGAGCATGTTCTTGTGGAGACAGGATGTATATCTCTGTTTTCTTGATCTCTAAATAAGACAGTGAGGCTCTACACACGATCAATGTGTAGAGCTTCATGGGGTTATGCAAAGAGAGCGGGCTTAGCCCACTCTCCCAGCACACGACCAGATCAGCCACTCCAATGAGCAGGTGCTTTGGTCGGGCGCTCCCTCAGGAGCTCCAGGGGTTGGGGGAAGTGGAGCGCTGCCTTGCAGTGCCCCATCCCCTGGAGCCCCCTCCCCTCTCCCTCCACCCTGAGTGTGTCAGCCATGGCTGACACGCAGCCATTAAAATGAGGTTAATGGAGCGCTTGCTCCGTTAACCTTGTTTAAGGGGAGGGGTTGTAGGTGGGCTACCCGCCATGGAACCACCAGGCTCACCCACGTGTGCGGTGGTTCCAACACTAATAAGAGACCAAGCTGGGCTCTCTTAGCCCAGTTTCATGTGATTGTGGGAATAGTTTCAGTGATTAAGAAGGCTGGCACGCTGTTCCCATAAACACTGCAGTTTTTTGAAAAAAAGGATTCACTGCCATGGATTCAAAGGCTGACATTCAGACACATAGGGGCTATTCTCATGATGAACAGAAATTGGGCTAGGAGAGCCTAGCCTGATTTTTGTTAATCGTAGGAACCACCGGGCTTGCAAGCGAGCCCGGTGGTTCTTGAGCGGCTAACCAGCTCAAGTAGCCTGCCCCTTAGCCCGGGTTTGCAGAGCGAGCGCTCCGCAAACCCGGGCTATCTGCTCGTGAGTAACCATGGCGTGGCTCCATGCCATGGCTACTCGTGAGCAGACCACCGATCGGGAGGTGCAAAGCTGCCTCCCAGCTCCAGGGGTCTCCCCAGTATGCCCTGCATGCTTGCGCAGGGCATACTGGAGCTTCCAGGGGCCACACGGCCCCCGCTCCCCACAGCCCCTGCCAGCTCCGTCACAGAGCCAGAAACCGTGTGGGCGGCTGATCCAGCTTAGCCCGCTCTCCCCGCAGTTTTGCAGAAAGTGTGTCTCACGGATCGTGAGACCCGCTTCATATTGTGCTTGCGCAAGGACACTGCATGACTGCAGGGCTCTTGCGCTGGCTAGTTGTGCCACTTCTGGAGCTTGTATTCCAGAATAGCGCAGACATGTTTGTGTTGTGCGGCAGCTGCACAGCCTGTGGCAAGCATTCCTCTAACAGGAATTCCCAGATGTTGTAGACTACAATTCCCATTTTCCAGCCATAATCCCCAGCCAAAGGCATTGCAGCTGCAGATGCTGGGAGTTGTAGTGAACAACATCTGGGAAACCCTGTTAGAGGGAGCCGTGCTTGTGGCAATGCCTCATTTGTTTTAAAGGGAACTTGCACATTGTTTCAAAAAAAACACCCATGCCTTTGCACGAGCACATTAGTCTCCCTGTCGTCCAGTGTCTTGCCTTGGGCATCTCTCTTTGCCTCAGTGTTATGGGCATCATCCATCAAATGGAAATTAATTGGTTGCCTTTGATCTGATCTCTGTCCAGCACTGCTGGCCATTTATGGGACTTTGAGGTTGAAATCCATTATTCTGTAGATGCCAATGTTTTTACAAGTCACCATTTCACAGCTGGCTCTAGTTCCCCATCTCCGCCACCATTTTACATGTCCTCTAAAATGAAAAGTCACTCCCAGAAGCCTATGTTTTCACCCACCCCTGGACTATCAAACCTATAGAGTAACCAGTGAGATCGAAGTCTAGCCACATACTGTAGGGGGAAAGCATTTTGTTTGTTTGTTTGTTTGTTTGTTTGATCTATATACTACCTTTCATAAAATTATCCCAGTAGATAATCAGATTGAAAAGGTGGGGAAAGAGATTGAGAAAGAGCCTGCTTGTCAATATAAATGAAGTGAAATAATCTTATTTCACTCCACTTATATAATTAATACCCAACCACAATGAAATCTAAGAATGTATAACTGCATTTAGTGGCATTCACATGATGAAGCCGATGACAATCGTAATAGCAAAAGAGAGAAAGTCTCCATAAAAGGTTTCTGCATTATGATGACTGAGCTATCATAAACTTCAGGCAATTAAAAAAAAGCATTCCTGCTTTCTAGTGTTCCCTGTTACCTCCTGTCTTTTCCCCCTCTCCTGCAGCTACACAAAGTGCTCCTTCCGTGTTCCCTCTGCTGTCCTGCTGCAGTAGGGAACCCCCAGAGACCGTGACCTTTGCCTGCCTCGCTGCTGAATTTCTTCCACAAACTATAGAGATCTCATGGCGTCCTGAAGGAAGAGATAAAAGGAGCTTCCCAGCCATGCCCCAAGGAGGAGGTTTCTTCCAAGCAAGCAGCCAGCTCACAGTCTCTGCTTCAGATTTTCAATCCAAGAATTATGAGTGTATTGTCAAGCACTCTGCAAATCCAGGAGGCACTGATGTGCAAAAGGCCATTCCCAAGACAGGTAAGGCACTTAGAGGGGGCGGGGGTTAAAGGGAGGGGAAAGGAGATGGGAATTTGGAAAGGAGGCGGTCTTGTGGTAGCAAGCATAAACTGTCCCCTTTGTCAGGCAGGGTCCACCCTGGTTTGCATTTGAATGGAAGAATACATGTGAACACTTGAGATATTCCCCTTAGGGGATGGGGCAGCTCTGGGGAGAGCATCTGCTTGCTTGCAGAAGCTTCCAAGTTCCTTCCCTGGAATCTCCAAGATGGAGGTCACAAAGTGTGCAGGCAAAAGGAGATGGGGTTTTTGAATGATGTCATGCAAGAAAACCAACAACCCTTAGGTTGTGTTATTCTCTGAGCCAGATCCAGCATGCATGCCAATCCTGTTCTGAGAGGGCTCAGCAAGCATAAGGTGGCTTTCTCCTTCTATGATCACATCCTGAAATGGTGTCCAACAAGCCATCACATTGTAAAGCCCATTAGTGCCAGAGCAGAAAACAAATTTAGCACCAATTTAAAATTGGGTGGACTTTTGAAATTTGAAGATGACATTTTGAATGTCAGTTTTCTTCATTTCTTCATCAGCCTGATGGATGATCTACAATTGGCAATGAACAGAGGAAGTGTGACTCTGTTGGTCCTCTTGGATCTCTCGGCGGCTTTCGATACTATCGAGCATAGTATCCTTCTGGAACGTCTGAGGGTGTTGGGGGTGGGAGGCACTGTTTTACAGTGGTTCCACTCCTACCTCTCAGACAGATTCCAGATGGTGTTGATTGGAGATTAGCAATAGCAATAGCAATAGCACTTACACTTATATACCGCTTTATAGCTGGAGCTCTCTAAGCGGTTTACAATGATTTAGCATATTGCCCCCAACATTCTGGGTACTCATTTTACCGACCTCAGAAGGATGGAAGGCTGAGTCAACCTTGAGCCCCTGGTCACGATCGAACTTGTAACCTTCTGGTTACAGGGCGGCAGTTTTACCACTGCGCCACCAGGGGCTCTTCAGGGATTGTTGCACTTCAAAATCTGAGCTTAAGTATGGTGTTCCTCAAGGCTCCATACTTTCTCCAATGCTTTTTAACATCTACATGAAACCGCTGGGAGAGATCATCAGGGCATTTGGAGCTGGGTGTTACCAGTATGCTGATGACACCCAGATCTACTTCTCCATGTCAGCTTCTTCAGGAGCTGGCATGTCCTCCCTAAATGTCTGCCTGGAAGCAGTAATGGGCTCGATGAGGGAGAATAAACTGAAGCTGAATCCAGATAAGACGGAGGTACTTATTGTGCGGGGTCAGAACTCTAGAGACGATTTTGATTTGCCTGTTCTAGATGGGGTCACACTTCCCCAAAAGGAACAGGTTCGCAGTCTGGGAGTACTTCTGGATCGACGTCTCTCCTTGGTTTCTCAGGTTGAGGCAGTGGCCAGGGGTGCTTTCTATCAGCTCCGGCTGATATGCCAGCTGCACCCATTTCTCGAGATCAATGACCTCAAAACAGTGGTACATTTGTTGGTAACCTCCAGACTGGACTTCTGTAATGCGCTCTACGTGGGGCTGCCTTTGTACGTAGTCCGGAAACTTCAGTTGGTCATCTCAGAGAGACCACATTACTCCTTTGTTGATGGAGTTACACTGGCTGCCAATAGCTTTCCGGGCAAAATACAAAGTGCTAGTTTATAAAGCCCTAAACGGCTTAGGCCCTGGGTATTGAAGAGAGAGTCTTCTTCGCTATGAGCCCCACCGGCTGTTGAGGTCACTTGAGGAGATCTGTCTCCAGTTGCCACCAACTCATTTGGTGGCTACACAGAGACAGGCCTTCTCGGCTGCTGCCCCGAGATTGTGGAATGCGCTCACTGCTGAGATACGATCCTCCCCATCTCTCGCAATTTTCAGAAAACACATCTCTTCAACCAGGCTTTCTCAGCTTTTTAAAACTTGTTTTTAAATTGTTCTGACTATTTAATTGTTGTTTTATGATGTTTTTAATTGTTAATCATTGTTTTATGCTTTATAATTTTTGTTTTAATTATTAACTGATTTAATGGTGTTGTAATGTGAACTGCCCTGAGCCTTTTGGAAGGGCGGTATAAAAGTTTTAATAATAAATAAATAAATAAATAAATAAATAAATAAATTTGAATTAAGATAGAATATATTCTCCAGCGCTTCCAAGCAAATGCAAATTAAGACAAATAGCTTGCAAGTTATGTATCCTCCAACGCTACTTCTGATGTCCTGATAGACACTAGAAAAGAGGTATTTTGGTGGGAGTGGTGGGCAGAAGGCATTGGCAAGAAACAAGTTTGAGGGGAAAGGGGGCACAATGAAGAAAAGCAACATTGCACAGACTAGCTACATCTAGGTCCTGAATGGCTCATGGTGCCAGGGAAGAACCCAACCAAGACCTCTAAGAGCCCCCAAGCAGTCATGCCCATAAAGAGGACTATGAATGTTTACTCCCAGCTGTCAACCAAATGTTTCCACTCTTTACTCTCAGCTTGCATTGAGACAAGACGGGAGCCACTCCAAATATATGTCTTCCCCCCTGGCTGCAATGTGCAGGCCACGCAGACCGGCCCAGAGCTGGCATGCTTCCTTCAGAGCGCCAGCCATTGGAATGCTGATGTGGAATGGCTGGTGAATGGACGAGCACAGCCAAATAAAAAACGGGTGACCCTCTCCGGAGTGCAGGGAAGCGGTTACTCCAGCTCAGTCCAACTGAGAATCATCAAAGAGAGCTGGGACAGAGGGGATCTCTACACATGTCGAGTGACTCACCCGCCGGGCAGCCAGAACATCTTGATGTCCAACACCAGCAAGTGCCAAGGTGAGGACAGCTTGCTCTAAAGGCTGATGGGTGGTTAGAGGGCGATGAATGGCCAAGGGGTGTCACCCGAATGGTTTATTACCAGGAGCTCACCAGAATGTAAGGAGCATAACTCAACCAAGAGCCTGCTAGGTAAGTGTGGGCAGTGTCAGGGCAGACAGAAAAGGAGCAAGCTAGTTGACCAGGCAGGGCACGATTCAGGGTAGGGCACAAAGCTCAGGAAAAGTGACATCAGTAGGGACTCGAGGTCAGTTCCAAATTTCAGAGGGCCCTTGGTCAAGCCATCCTCCACAATGGCTTCCCCCAAAGAAGATCTGCCTCACTGCCATTGCCACCAGCTGCCATTCTTCTTTCCATTCTCATGCTTCTGTGGCCTCCTCACCTGCCTGCCAGGAAGAGAGTAGGCAGGCCAGCGAGGGAGCTGCCTCTCTCCATCCATCTGCCTAAGAATGGCTCTGCTGGATCAGACCAAAGGTCCATCTAGTCCAGCATCCTTCTTCCCACAGTGGCCAGTCAGATGCTTCTCAGAAGCCCCAAAGCAGGCCATTTGTGCCAATAGCACTCTCTCACAGTAGCCCATCAACTGGCATTCAGAGCCCTCTGCATCTGGAGATAGCATATACAGACATCATGACTAGTAGCCGTTGATGTACCTATTCTCCATGATAGTGGTGTGCACAAAACCGGTTTGCCAGGTTAGATTCAAACCGAACTGAACTCAAACCAAACTGGGCATGTTCAGTGTCTGCCCACGAACAAACCCCTCCCCCAGCTCAAATTTGATCGAGTCTGAGGGTTCTAAAGCTAAAAAAAATTAAACACTCACCCCTGGAGACGCCAGCCTCAAGGGTGGGTGCTGCCATGACCATGGGGGTCCACACCATTTCCGTCTCCCCCCGCTGGCCTCCCCCTGGTCTTCTAAGTGCTGTTTCAGCCCATTTTCAGGCCATTCCTGCCCTTCCTACGGTGGTGGCAGCCATTTTGGAGGCTGCTACACATGCACCCTGGCCATTTGTGCCCTTGCCATGTGTGTGGCCGTATCCAAAATTTACTGACTTCAAATACTGACAAGCTCTTCCCCATGCCATCTCTTTCCCAGCCTGCTACAGCACCACACAACCACCAACTGTCTCCATCACCAAACCATCCTATAGAGACCTGCTTGAAAAGACAGCCAAAATCAGCTGCTCTGTGGTTGGCTCCCACCTTGAAGACACCCAAGTCAACTGGCAGGTGGACAGCCGGTCCAGCAGAGAGGGTCAGCAAACGGTGAAGACAGATGGCTCTGGGAGGCAGAGCATGACGAGTACCCACCCTGTATCCCTGGAGCAGTGGAGAAGGGGCACAACATTCACCTGCAAAGTAACTGGACCATGCTATGGAGAAATCACCCAAACAGAAGCCATCCACAGGGGTACAGGTATGTACAAATGCTTGGCTCGTTGCTAGAAGTCAACTCTCTTGGCAAGTTCTTCTTATCCTCCAGGTAGAACCTTTTCAGTATTCATGAATTTGACAGCCAAGAATTGTATGAGGATTCACCATGACACCCGTAGGGTGCCCCTCAGCTCTCCTCCCAAAGAACCCCCCTCCTCCCCACTGCTGCTGCATCAGCTGCCGCAGGTGTCATCATTGGGTGACCACTTCCCCCACTCCAGTTGGGCTGCACACACATGGCCCATCCAGTCAGCAATTGCTTTCTCTGCCAGCTCAGCTGGGTGTTCCTTTATTCTCTCTTGCCTGCAAGGGAGAGGAAAGAAGCCTGCAGTGAGGCCAGCAAAGAATGCACTTGCCGGCTGGATGGTACTGCATGTGTGTGCCCGACACCAGCACCACCCCCTTCACTGGCACACTGAAATAGGTGGAAGGGGTGTGGTCAGCAAGGGATAGCACACCTGGCAGCAGAGGCAGAGGGGGTCAGGCACGGCACGCAGCAGTGAAGGGTGGGCATGACAGGTTGGGAGCCCTGACATCATCCAGTTAGATTGGCTACATAGCACTCACTGTGTGATCGCTGATTGGCTGGGAGTATTTGGAGGGAAAAGCCTGGGAGGAAAGATGCCACCAGAGAAGCACCAAAGATGCAAATCAATGGCTGATGTGCAGATCAAATTACTCATGGAGACTCCCGTTCAAATGAATGGGACCAGTGAGTCATGTCTCACTGATTGATTTCCGTGGGACTTCAGTGTCAGCCAGGGGTTGCGAACATTTCATTTGACAGAAGACAAACATTCAGCACAGCCCGCTCGTCCTGCTCTCGGTCACTACTCCTGTCGAGTCTTCTTTGTTTAGATTATAAACTATTAGAGAGGGATGTGTGTTTGTTTGCTATTTACTTTGAATATATGAAGCCTCTTGTTATTCACTCTAAATCATGGGCAACATCCGGACTAGTTACTCACGATGAGGCACCACTGAAATCGATGAGATGTTAGTCATGAGTAACTTCAGTCCCATTAACTTCAGTGAGATTTAGTCGTGACTAACTTAGTCTAGATGCTGCCCAGTGATCTCACTCTCTGTGCACTGACCTGCTGTCATGAAGCTGTTCCTGCAAACTTGTTCCTTCTCCTACACCCTTCTTTCCTCCTCAATTTTGAAGCTCCTGCCAAGCCCGCGGTCACCATTTCCCAAGCCTACCTCGATGAATCAAAGAGTGCCATGGCCCTGATTCTTGTCTGTAGTGTCAGCGGCTTCTCCCCAGTGGAAATCAGCATCTCCTGGAACAAGGACAGTGTACCCCTGAATGCAACGCTATATGACCTAGGTCCTGTGACACAAGCTAGGAATGCATACAGCACGTACAGCATCCTGAAAATAGGCAGCGATGAAGCAGCGAGAGGAGGAGGAGGAGGAGGCAGATACAGTTGTGTGGTCTACCATTCTTCCTCTGACAGCCCAATCACTGTCACTGAAAGTGTATCTCTTGGTAAGTGGATCCTCCAAGGTGGGTGCTAACATGACTGGCATGATTCTCTTCTCCTGGTGGTTTCTTAACTAGCAAAGGCCCCCAACCTCCTAGTAGACTGCATCAGTGCTGCTACAGGGGTAAGAAGGAAGCCATCTCCCTTCATTTCTCTTTGGCTGACATAGGCCAGATGTCCAAAGGTAGGAAAAGCCTATTCCTGGGAAAATAGGGTATTACTTAATTCATTTTCTTTATGGTTGCTTTATCCGTTCGCACATTTATCTCAAAAGCCTGATTGTAAGATCTGGAGGATAAGGTAATAAGAGGATAATCAAACACAAAAGTTCTTCTGCTGGTGCAGTCATTCACACCGGAGTCACCAGGGCAACACCACCACCCCGGAAGCAGCCGATGGTGCAGCAATGCAGGTCTTGTCCCAAGTCAGAAGAGGAAGTACAGGAGAGGAAGGGTGAGATTTGCCTAAACCTAAGCTTAACCCTAACCCTCAATCTTCCTTATAAGGGTTAGGTTGCACAATCAGCCTTTATTGCCACAGAACACGATTATTAACTGGGAAGAAAAACCATAGAAGTACCAAGTGCTGAGACACAATTAACTGTAGGATGTTGACTAGGAATAGAATGGTGATCACCTTAGAGGTCCTTTGTAGGTACCCATAGACAGCTCTATAGGACTGGGCTGCAAAACTAATATGGAACATAGCTAAATAAACATTTAGCAGACTTACTTGAGAAGAGGTTCCACAGAGCTCATTAGGCTGACTGAAAAGTATGCTGATACCTCTTCCCAAGTTCAAAGTTTAACTGCAGCTGCTGAGATTCTAGACAAATAGAAGAGACCTGTGGTGTTCCCAAAAGAGCCAAAAGGCAAGTTCACACATGCAGGTTCATCATCAAATAACTTTTATGAAGCCTTGTGTGTGGGAAGCAGCCATCAAAAATCAAACACTACAGATGGAGTATTCATATTGCTTTCCTTCAATTCTGTGCATTTCTATGGGGTCACTTCACAAGTCCACCTGAGGATCGTCGAGTGAGGTACAGGCACAGGTGAAGCAGAACTCAGATTTGGGTTTTGGTGAGTCTCCAGGGAAACAAAACTTTCAGCAGCCACTGAACATATTTGCTCTCCAAACTTGGCACATAGATGGAATAATAAGAGAAGTATTATGTGTAAATCAAAGCAATCATTTATATATTTATTCATTCATTCATCCATCCATTACATTTCTATACTGCCCCATCCAATGGTTCTGGGTGGTTTACAAAACCAAATATAATCATTTGAAAATCAAACCTAAAACCATATACAATCAAAACAATTCAAACTATTTAGAGCAGTTTAAAACCATTCAAACAACCATGAAGACAATAGGCCTGTTCACACAGCCATTAAAACCAGGGTAGGAGCTGGGTCACCTTGTTCTGCAAGTTTGTGAGAGCCTAGGCAAATCCCTCCAGCCTAGGTTGCTCAAAGCAGGATAACCCAGCTTTTGTACCCTGATGTTAACTGAAGTAGGAGGGGAGGAGAGCTCTTATTACCTTGCTTTTCTGGTCATGTGGATCCACTTACCTTTTCTATCCGGCCATCAGGACCCAGCAGGCATGAAAACAATAGAGAGCTGTGGCCACAGGGCCTGCCATCATGAATATGCCATTCTGAAAAACACACTCTATGATCCTATACCTGGAGGTACTTCAGCAGGGCTGCATCCACCTCCTGCTCCTTCACAGCCAATCAGAGGAAAACTGTTGATGTCATGAGGCTCTCCAGTTTGTTGCCACTGCAATGCATGCTGGGAAGGCCTGCTAAGTCTTGGCAGACTTTCCATGCTTGCAGCTTCCAGTTGCTATAATGGATGCCTCACTTGAATTAATGGTTTTTTCTGAGTTTGCTAATGCAAACAGAGGTTCTGATCATGTGCTGCTACTTGGGCAGGAGCTGTTTTAACCCTCCAACTCATTCCCAAGTGGTCATATGAACAGGCCTAATATATCCTTCCCTATTCAACACAACTCTAGTTTCATCGCCCAGAGGACCCCAGTTCTAGACCAGGTATTACTGGGTCCAGCAGCTTCTCCTTGGCTTCCAGCTACACTCTCTGGGCATTCTCAGAAGTCAGTCCTTTTGGCTTCTTATGCCTCACACATCAAGGATTCATTACTTCTGTTGCCTGCTCTGGGAAGAAGCAGAAGGTCCTGGTTTGCTGCTCAACTTGCTTGACTCATGAAGACGTTCTTCATTTCTTTTGCTATTGCTCCTGAGGGATTCCTTTTGCTTAATCCAGGTAATTTGTTGTCTTCCTAGCCAACCCAATGTTGCTACTCTCTCCCCCTTTTATTATGGCAATGTGTAACAACAGTGTTTCCACAGAACCACCCAAGCCTCAAGCACCTACCATTGAACTCCTGCAGTCAGTAGACCGAGAGAAGAAAATGGTGATGCTGAAATGCATTGCTTATAACTACAGGCCACAACCTGTGACCATCGAGTGGAAGGGTGTCCCACCAAACAAGAACTACATATTCACAGAAGAGAAGATGGCTGAGGGAACATACAGGGCCAGCAGCCACTTCCAGATGCCCTTCTCTCAGTGGCAAGAAGTGCAGAGCAACACATGTGAAGTGGTGCATCCGGGAACTAGCTCAAGGGTTGCCAAGAGCATCTCCAGGAAAGGTGACATAGGACAATACATCTCTCATACAGCATTTCTGGGCTGTTAGTTCAATCTGTCAGTGGTCTTTGAAAATTAACTTAGCAAATAAAGATAGGGCACGTGTGGCACCCACAGTTCTGTCATAGTTACAAATGGGTCTTGTTGATGGTTCTCCCTACCATCCTACTTGAACAGTAGGGGAAAGGATTATTAGACAAATATGGGATTTTAAAGGGTGGCTGGAAGGCAGGCAGGCAGGCAGGCAGGCAGGAAGGAAGGAAGGAATTATAGAGAAAGCACAGTGATTCCTCTTCCAAATGACTAACCACTCTAAATTCATTACCGTATTTTACGGACTATAAGACGCTACGGACTATAAGACGCACCTTAATTTTAATCCAGTTTTTCAGAGTTTTAACATATTAGACTGTTAAAACATATAAGACGCACCTGAATTTTGGCGGATATTTTTCGAGGAAAAAAGTGAGTCTTATAGTCCATAAAATACGGTATTTCGAAAGGATTTTACATTAACCACAACTCCATACACAATACCTTGGGTAAAAGAGCTACCTTTCCTTTCTTTCCTTTTCTTTCTCCCCCCATAGATTGGGTTATGCCCACAGGCCTTACATTGAGTCTCAGCACCAACCCACTCTGTCCCAGAGAGATGGGCAACATCACTTTCCTCTGTTCTATCTATGGCTACTCCTCGGAGGACATCCCAGTCACCTGGGAGGTTAGTGGGAGGGCTCAAAGTGTCTTGCCAGAAACCTCTCGGATGAAAGGCAACCAGTTCTACACCATCAGCAACCTGACCGTGCCCTTGAAGGACTGGAACCAACTACAGGTGTACACCTGCAAGGTGACCCATCCTGAAACAAACAAAGTCTACACAAGCAGTACCAGCAAGTGCAGAGGTGAACTTCCAACCCTGCTCTGGAACCACTCTCTGTCTCTCTTCATGGCCTGTTTCACTCTCCTTAAATGCATACTCTTGGTCTACTACCCAGCTGTCTACCTATGCTATGCCTTATTCCTACAGCCAAGCTAACAGGAAGTGAAACATCTGCAGTAGACAATTCCAGTTCATACTGTGGTAGTGTGCTGGGTTTTGATCTTGCAAACTACCATTCTAAGCAGTTAACTGATATAGGACTAATTGCACTGGAAGGCAAAGTGATTGGTTATGCCATCAATATGGAAGACTGGGTGGAGTTTCTTAAATCAAATTATGATAAGGTTGGGACCTCCATCCTTCAGTTCCCTTTTCTTCACTCTCTTGCAAATTCTTAGTTTTGCCATCTCTTCCTTTGCTTCCAAATGCTCAGCTCTGCCCATCGTAAAGAGCTATGTCCACTTTTGCTCCCCTCCAGCCTGCAAAGCCAGCATCCCACCCCCCAGCCTCTACCTCCTGAAGCCACCCCTTGAGAGACTGTTCACCCAAAGAGAGGCCATCTTGACTTGCCACGTGGTGGGATATGAGCTGGATCATGCCACAGTCACCTGGATGGTGGGTGACCATAACCGTAGCAAGAATGCTACAGCAGGAACCATCAAGAACCATGAAAACCAGACCCAGAGTTTCCAAAGCCAGTTGGTCATCACCAAAGAGGCCTGGGATTCTGGAAGCAACGTCAAATGCACAATTTCTCATCCCTGCTTTCTCTTCCCAACCACAAGGATGAGCATCCAAAAAACAAAAGGTAAGGGGAGATCGAAAAGGACATGGGTGATCAGCATCTTCTTTAGCTTACGAACAAAGTCTGCCTCAAAAGACTTCAGCAAAAGGAATGAAGGCATTTTCCTCTTTACCAATAGACAGAGAAAAAGTGTGGGACAGCATTCCCTTATCACTCAACCATCACACTCTAGGCCTCACACATGGAAGAAAGTGATAGGGCTTTAAAGCTGGAGTCCACAGCTTTTATGATGCAAATTTAAAAAATAAATTTCAATAGGTGGACATTGCACTTTGCTACTGATCTATTCCTCCTCTTTTTAGACTTCCAATCCTAGAACTGACTTTGTCAACATTTCTATTTCCACCTCTTCCATATAGAGTCCTACCAAGTTAAAGCTCCATCTCTCTCCTGGGTCCTTCCATCACCAATGCAACTGATGCAACCTGCCTCCCAAGCAGTAGCCTGGTTGGCCTGTAAAGTGTCTGAATTCTCCCCAGCTGAAATACTCATCAGGTGGAAGAAGAACAACAGCAGTATTCATGTCTCTGAATATATCACAGGGCCTCCAGTGGCTACAGATGGCAACCTCACCTTCACCACTCAAAGCATCCTGAAAATCCCAGCATCTGAATGGGAAAGCAGAGCCCTATATACTTGCATGGTGGGGCATGAATCCCTATCTGATATGAAGCAGATCAGAACAAACTTGTATGGTAAGTCTGGATGCTGGAAGAGTCTCCAGTGGCCAAGATGGGGTATAAGATTCCACAGCACAAGTCAGTGTACAACCCTCAGCAGCTAAAGACTACTCATAAGAAGGTGGATGAAATTATATGCATAACAAAGGTATACACACACACACACACACACATATCTTTCACTCAACGATCATGACATGATTCTCAGATCAGGACTGAACTTTCTTCATTGGAATGTATGGTGTTTGCAGTGAGATCTGCTGGGAAGAAAGCTCTCTCTGTAGTGTTTGGACAAGGATGGTTGCACATGCAAGTCACCTGATGCTACCATCATCAGGTAGTGAGCATGCAAATGTGAACTCAGAATATATCCTCCTCCCCATCCAGAAGTTAATTCCTCTGACATCTGTGGGACTCAGAGCCTTTACTTTCAAATTTTTAAAACTTTCAATCCAGCCTGCTTTGTCATTTAACCATACATCATCTTTTTAAACTCACAAGAAGCATTATGTTCTGCACACACACAAGTTCTTGTTCTGTTCTGTTCTGTTCTTTTTTCTTTTCTTTTCTTTTCTTTTCTTTTGTCTTGTCTTGTCTTTCTTTTTCTTTTTCTTTTCTTTTTTCTTGTCTTGTCTTGTCTTGTCTTTCTTCTTTCTTTCTTTCTTCTTTCTTTCTTTCTTTCTTTCCTTCTTCTTCTTTTTTGCATCCAAAGGTCAACTTTTTCATTTCAGGTCTGCTGGAACCAGCTTCCCCGCAAGTTACAGCATTCCACATCCCAGAAGAAGGGGGAGGCCAGAAACTTGTCTGCTTTGCTACCAGCTTCTATCCAAAAAGCATTGGCATTCAATGGAGTACCAAAGGAAGAAATCTCAACTGCAGTTCCTACTCTTCACCTCTGGTGGACCTTAGTGATGGGAAGTTCCAGAAGTCTTGCAGTCTTGTGCTTAGTGGAAAACAATGGAGCAAGCCAGAAAAATATACATGCAATGTAAATCACAGCTCAACCAACACTTTTATTAAGAAGAACCTGGAATCTTCTGGTAAGTCATCATATGCAGGCCAATTACATTGAAGCAGAAGGAAGCCAAGACTAATAGAGAAAAGAATCCCTCTGATCACAACTACTACATCCCTCATATATCTTTCTGCTTCCATGCCAGAAGGCATGACTTCCAGACTGTCACGTTAGATTTACCATCTTTTTGTTCCTGATCGACACTCTGTGCCTTTAACAACTGCATAACAGGCAGAAATCAAGGGGGATGCTGACTGATCAGCTTCTTGTGGAAGTTGTAGTGGTAGGTTCTTGTGGAAGTTGTGGTGGTAGTGATTGGCTGTGCATAGAATCTTGGGGGTGGTGACTGGTAGATGTTTAGGGATATGGGTGCCTCATGGTTAGGGCATTTGACTATATTTCTGAATGACAAAAGTTTGACTTTCACTTGGTCTTACAGTATATCTCATTTCCACCCAGATATAGACAGAGAATGGATTTGTCAGGTAGCAGAAGGCAAAGCTATCTGCATGTGGAAGTTGACCTCATTTGAGTAGGGTCAGCTTCAGACATGTCATCTTTCCCAGCCAAAAGTGGAAGACTTCCAATTTTCACGATGGTGAAAAGAACGCTGAACAGGAAAGAATATATTTCCTTTTCCCCCGTGCCAGCCATAACACTTGGATATTAAATTTCTTTTGCTCATGTCCCATGGGTTGGTTGGTCCAACAAGAATATATTGTGTTTTGATTAGTCACTATAATATGTCATCTTGAGAGATTCTGGAAAGCATAGCTGAAACCAGTTCAATCCAATGATTTGTTTTTGAAGGTAAGGCCCTCAGCAGCATGACAGGTATCCGTATAGAACGGCCATCCTTTCAAGACCTCTTCATAAACAAAAGCACATCTCTAATATGCATGATGCCCATCAAAAATGCAACCAAGAATTGGACAGTTAGCTGGACAATGGATGGCAAACCTGCTAACATGAATGCCGTTACCACTAAAGTAATGGAAAATACCAACAGCACTTCTTATGTCTATGGCGAACTGTGGGTGAATTTGACTGAATGGAAAGCCACTATGAAGTTCACCTGTAGCATCCGTGATGGCCTAGAAGAAACCATACAATACTTTGACCGAAGGAATGGTAAGGGCTTCTTGTAAGGGTAGTCAGGACTTTGAGGATGTGAGGCGCTACAAACTAGAATAGGGAGATTCAAGAATATATCAAAGTAATTGAATTGAACTATTGGTTCATCTGACTTAGTGTGCTGATTCAAATAGCAGCCCATGCTGTAAGTTCCTTAAGCACAGCACTGCAGCCACAGAATTTAGGACAATCTGCACATACAAAAATGTACAGCTGTTTTATGCCAGATTGATTATCATGGCTTCCACAAAGAATTCCGGAAGTGGTAGTTTAGGAAGCCTGCTAAAAATTTCTGCTAGAGAGGAGAGTCCAAGCCCCACTCTCCCAAAGCAGGAAGAACACGGGTTCCCTGTGGAGAGAAAGGTATTCATAAGCTAGCAAAAATCCTTAATATAGCTATACCCTGTTTTAAAGTCCATCATTTTTGTTCATATTATCATTTCCTTTCCCTTCCTGATGCAGGCCCTATGAAGCCCCCCAAAGTCTACCTCCAGCACCAGTCCTCCAAAGGTGACCAAGAAGTCACTTTACTCTGCATGGCTGAAGATTTCTATCCAGAAGAGATCTATATGGAATGGCAGGAAGAAAACAAAGAGGTGTCACTGGAGGGTGATGATGTCTATGGCGCGAAATGTGACCATGAAAAACAAAGATGCTCTTTCTTCAGCATCCTCAAAGTCCCTAGACACGAATGGATGAAGGGAACTTCCTATGCATGCCTTGTAGCCCATGTCTCCTCTGAAAGCTTCATAACTAGAAGAGCCAGTTCCCATTCTGGTAAAACACACCTCAGCTGTGCCATTTGCAATCACCATCAGATAGATTCTCATCATTGCAAAGACAGTGCCACATTCTCTTTTTCATTAACCATTCTATTAAAAAGCTGCAGATTCAATTCCATAGCTATCTCCAAACACAAGCAAGACAATTGTTTAAACTCCTTGTCATCTTACCTATTAAAAGTTGGTAGAATAAAACGGTGAGGATGATGAACCAGAGGCTAATTTGTCTTTATATTTATTTCAAAATTTCATTTCAGTTTCTCTAACTTCACTCATCTCTGCTGCCTTACATTCCCTTGGCTGCATAGTGGGCCTTCTATCCCAACTTGTTCCACTTCTCACTGTGAGTTAGCTGTCAATGTGTCAAACTATCAATGCATAGTCGCTGGCACAGTTGCATGATAGTATTCGGTTATGTCAGAAACAGATACATCAGGCAAGGCAATACAGGGTATGGCCACAAAACTATACTTTGTATTCAAGGAATCTTGTGGTGCCAGTGCAGTACCTCTGTATATTGTACACCTTCAAAAGCAGGGGGTATAGGTAAAGGCAGAAACATAAATATACATGTATACTTTGGCAAGATTTTAATCTTAAAATGTTGAGATTCTACCTAGCCAGGTTATTTCCCTTTAACCTCTTTTCCTTAAGTAGATTCATTTTTAGCCATCTTCCTAAAAGAATTAAGGGTTATGAGATCACCATGTCTCTGTGTCCATATGTGTCCACCTCTAATAGCCTTTACATTTTACAATCCACTGCAGACCAAATTTGTTCTAATAACTTTTACATTCTACTGACCAAAGGCACATGGAAGGGATGTAGTCACTCAGACGGTGGCCACTCGGATTCTAGGCCACACCCCTTTGTAACCCATGTGCTGACAGTGAGTCACAAACTAATTTCATAGTGCATGGGAGGGAATCCTAGGTAAGAGTCACCATGTTAAAAGAAGCAGAAAGTAGGCTCCATTAGTCCTGCTTAGGACTACATTTCCCCCACAAAGGAGCTAAATTATCTGTTGTAAAATCTGATATATTATCTGAATGCCCAAATAATTATCTGCTCCTCGACTGCAGCTGGGTGATGAATAAGCAAAGCCCTCAGAATGGGGTTTGCCTTGACTACAGTCAGGTATACCAGCTCTTCTGGTCCCTCTTCCAGCCCCTCCTGCATCCATGGTAAGATGTAAGGCCCACATGGGCCAATTCTGACTACAAAAACAGCAGCAGCAAGAGCAAAAGTACAGGAACAGGGATGGCACTCATTAATCACACCGGCTGACATCCTGACAAACAAAGCACCTGTGGAAGGACCTTGTGCTAGCTACTTGCACTAAGTCTGAAACTGGCATTCCAGAGCAGGGTTGTGCTACTGCAAACGTGCCTGTGCATGTGCAACATGGTTGCACATGGTGAAGCACAACCTCATTTGTTTCAAAGGGACATTTGTATACATTTGTATAAAGAGCTCAATTCCACAATCCCCATTTTAGCACAATTGTTAGTCAGGACGTCAGCCACTGTCTTCCTGGTGCCTCTCCACTCATCAGTCACAACTGAGTGGGAAACAGATAAACCTTCAGAAAGAGTTCCCTCAGCTGCAGTCCGAACAAACAGGTATTTCCATCCCCTCTTCCCTTTCCTACCTGTCTGGAGATGGCTGGGCCTCCCAGGAATGTGGAGAAGCCATCTGAGGAAATGTCTGATTGTTCTCTTCAAATTTCAACTTCTCCTTAGGAGAAACCCTGTAGTTCCTCCTTGAATTTCAGTTTCTCCTTGGAGAATCCTGAAACTCTCTTTTGAATTTCATTTTGGAGAAATTTTGGTTCATAGATCAACTACAGCAGCAAAAGCAGCAGCAAAAGATGATCTGGGAGCAGTGCTGAAATGCACTCCTACTCTGTCACCCCAGCGTCTCTCCTGGCAGAACCCTTTTTCTTGACGTCTTTGTTTTGGCCCACGTCTGCTGATCTTACCTCCCTCTCAATGAGATTTTCATTCACTTTCATTTGATCTCACTTTGTATGTATACTGCAACTTTATATTAAAGCAATAACCTATGAGACGTTTCTCTCTTTCTTCTTCAGTTGGCATCTAGTGCCCTGATCCAACAATCAGGTAGAGATTTTGCAACCATGACAACCACTTTGTATGCTAATGTACCAAAGATGCTTTAAGGAGGTCAATGCTCACCAAAGAGAAATGGATAATACCCTGAGAAGTCCTCCCTAATACTTTGTGTGTTACATTTAGCATTTGTGGGGGAAGGGCTTGTTTCCTTTTTGGAGTGCTTTCCCCCCATGTCTTTGATCTTATCATCTCCCCTAATCCTGCAGATGCCTGGGATTGTGCCATGATTGGTGTTGCCCTGTGTGACCTCCGCAATGAAAATGATGACGAGTATAGTGAACTGGAGGACGCCAACGGTGTCTGGAACAAGGGTTCCACTTTCATGATCCTCTTCATCGTTGCGCTCTTCTATGGAGGCCTTGTCACCTTCATCAAGGTAAAAAGGGGGAGGGGGATACAGTCAAACCATGGACATGGCAACATTTCCCCATCCATGGAATGCATGCTTAACCATCATGGAATCATAGATTTGCAAGGGGGTCATCAAGGCCAGTTGATCACCTACGCAAATCCGCCCCCCCCCCCGACAAGATATCTCTTATGAAAACATTCCTATGGGATCTCTTTCCAGCCTGTATTTGAAAACACGGAAAGAAGGGAATTCCATTGCATTCATTGAAGCTTATTTCTATTCCTATACAGATGGCCAGTTCTGATTCTCATCTGTGGCGGAGGGAGGAGGCTTCACACTCCTGTTTTCCAGTCATTTACATGGTGAAAATGACCAGGAAGTGCTAGTGTGCAAGGGGCCAATTGCGAATGGCCAATGTGAGCAGCCAACACTGACAATGCTAGACTGGAAGTAGAGTGGCTAATGTTCATTGCCGCACCAACTAACCATGGTTGGCTTCTCGCACACAACCACTTCCCAGTCATTTACACCGCCCGGTTGGCCAGGAACGAATCACGAGTGTACATGCACGGTGCCGCCGCCTCCCTCTGCCACTAGCAGGATGAGCTACACCTAAAATGTCTTAAGTATACACTTTAAAAATGTTAGTGTGAAGCAGTGAGAGACATTTTTGTTTGCATAAATGTTTCTTATATACATGTGTTTATCAGGAAACCGAGATTGGCTGGGGATCCCCGTTGTGTGCACTTGGCATGGCAAACTGGGGATAATGTCCAGCATAGTGTGTAAGGAAGCTCTTATCATAAGCCGGTTCTTCCCAATGACTATTCTTTCTTTTCTGCCTGTCCTCTCTGTCACCTCTGCTTGCCTTTTGCTGCCCTCCATTTGAAAAAGGGCAGTGGGAAGGTCCTTGCACCTTGAAACCTGTCTGCGCCCATGTGCTTCCTGTTTCCCACCCCTGTACCACTTGCACATGCCATATGGGGTGGGGGGAGGGCAAAGGTAGGGGAGGCACTGCCTCAGTGGGCACAGGCACCCTCAGCAGTGCTCACCCACTTCATTAACCACCTTGGCCTGAAACAGCTCCTGGTAGTTGTCATGAGGAATGAAGTCCCCACTGGGCATGTGCCACCCCTTGCACAGGTCTGCATAGGAGAGGACTCTTGTGAAACATGCTCCATCCTGCAATGGAGGTGCCATTGCTGATGTCCTTCTGGCCCCTCTGCTCCTCCTCCTGCTGCTGCTCCACAGAAAGCACTCTGGCCAGCACAGTGGGCAACCACCTGATTCCCACCACTACCCTCCTATCTGTCTACTGTCTGTCTATCCCAGGCCTGCTCAACTTCGGCCTTCCTGCAGATGTTGGCCTACAATTCCCATAATCCCTGGTTATTGGCCATTGTGGCTAGGGATTATGGGAGTTGTAGTCCAAAAACAGCTGGGGGGCCTAAGTTGAGCAGGCCTGGTCTATCCTTGAAAGAGCATAAGAATGGTCACAATCGAAAGAGCATAAGAATGGTCACAAAATAAATGAGCTGTCAAACTCAGTTCTGTCCAACAGTAGCCAACCAAATGCCCTATAGATGCGGCCCTATTCCAATGCAACTCATCCAGACACATGGAGATTAATGGTTCCATATCTTTCATCTCTCCCCCACCAACTTCTGTTTCTACAGGTGAAATAACCATTAATCTGGTCTCACAAAGAAGTAAGCGTTTCTCTCTATTACAAATTACTCTCAAGACTTTCTCCATTATCATTATCATTATTTTTCAATGGCTCTGAAGGGGGATACAACAAAGCATTAATGGAATAAAGCATTAACGTCAACATTACTCAGTTTGCTTTGCCAGCTTTCGTAATACCTGATGCAGGCAATTTTTCTTTGTTTGATGAAAATGGTCAAACAGCTAATGATGAAAGTGATCTCAGTTTACATGAAGATCACCCAAAGATCCCAATTGCTAAATGTCTTGCTGTGGACCCACAAATATCGGACTGCAAATGCATGGAGACAGAATTACAAGGAGCAAGCTTGCCTGTGCCACAGAACACAATGGAACACAATGAGGAATGGTGAATTAAACATCCATGATCAGGAACGACTTCTGAACTTTTCAGATGTGGCCTCTGAAGGACTGAGGAAAACTGTGACTTTAAATATAAGCCATCCAAATTGGTGGGAAGCTGCCAAGGGCAAAGTTCTAAAGTGAATTCATTGGCTCACATCCTGACTTCATTACTCTGCAGAAGCCCTATTGAAATTAATAGGACAAGTTAGTCATGACTAACTTGTCCTATTGATTTCAATAGGGCTTCTATAGAGTAACGTAGAGGGAATGTCAGCCATTGTTATTACCATCTGAGCTCAAACTTCCCAGTCCCCTGTTTTGTTGTTTCCTCAAAAGCATTGCATGTTCCAGAAGAGTTGCCATTGGTACAATAGTAGGCTTACCCATTTGCAACCCAGAGAACATGCATTGGCCTCTGTGCACTGACCAAGCAGGAGACATGTTGCTGCACCTGCTCTTGCTCATACTCTCTTGGCCCTTTAGTCCATACCTTTTCCCCACCTGCCATAGCAAGGAACTCACCTTGCCCTGCTAGAGTCAGGTGAGGATGGACAAAAGGACATGGATCAGAAGAGGTAGGAGCAATGGCAACAACTTCATCTCCTGCTTCATCGGCGTGTTCAAAGAAAAGGCTCGGATATAAGACAGAAAGGGCCAGATTGTTAAGGATCTTTCATAAAGGGCACCATTCCTTTCCAAGACCCATTGATTTCAACAGAGAAAGTCAAGTACAAATTTAAATCAGCCAGATCAATGGGAATGGGAATTACTCAACTTTCCCCTAGAGACGGTATGCTCCATTTGCTTCAGTGGTGCATTGCATTGCATTATGCTTCCTTCTTTTGTGCTGAATTACTTTCAAAATTGCTAAGGCGGTGGGGAGTTCAAGTATTACATCACATTTGCATTACATTTATCCTCTATTGCTGCTTTTTGGTTCAGAGAAAATTACAGCTTGGGTTGCCAATACTTTGAAAAAACTCCCAGGGCAATTGAAGGAGAGATTTTGCCCTACTGTTGATCAGCTCTTTGATGCTAAAGCGCTGATCAGTGCTTTCAATACCAATCAATTGCTTAGTGTGAGCACAACTATTTACTGTTAATGGGTCACTTAGCACTGGTGACCTACTAGGCTGGCTGGCACAGGGCATCCATGCTGAACTCTCTAGAGTGTTCTGTGCTAATCAGCTGTTATACTGTAGCTTGTGAAACTGTGAGGATCCAACAAGTATGTGGTGCCTGTTCATTAGCCAAGGTTCTGGTGTACATTTCATCCTGATGTAGCACACATCAGCATTATAGTTTATTATATTTAGTTGTATTGTAATAAACTGCATAGTGCTGCACTGACATTGCATGATCTCAGAGCTCAGTTTATCACACTGAGATCCAATCCTCTCCTGCCTTTTGCCATGGTGTGTTAATATGAATTGTATAAAATAATGGGTTTTATTGTGTCCCACTGCACTGTACCAATTTGCATTGATGTGCACAATGCCAAGCTTATTGCTTAGTTTGCTGGGATTATTAGCTTCTGGTTGTTGCACATCTTGTATCTGTGCCTTGCATCCCATTGCTCCCCATTATATATGAACCTGAAGTGTTTTAGCAAACCTCTGCTGCTCAATAAAGTTTTGTTATTTCCTATATGTCATTGATCAATCTTGTACAAGATATTGGATGAAAGAGCTGGTTTACACATTGTGTTTCATCCACACAGCATTTAAGTACAATTTGTGTACAAGCCGCTATTTGGTGACTGGTTCTGCCCTCCCAGGTTGCCATTTTGTGACAGGCCCCATCTTCCAGGGGCATAACTATAATAGGGCAAGGGGAGACAGTTGTCTGGGAGCCCACTGCCTTGGGGACCCCCCCCAGAGGCAAGTCACATGACTGACTCCCCCAGCCGCACACCCGCCCGGGCTTCCTTCAGTTGTATTCATCCTCCGAAATTGTTGTGAGTGTTAACATCTGGAGCTATCAGAACAGCATCTCTTTCTCTAGTACCATTAAATGACTTGCATCGTCCACAATTTACAAAACCTTTTTTAAAAATAATTTAGGATGATGTTCTATTGTGGCACACAGGTGTTATACATACATACATACATACATACATACATACATACATACATTACTATGCTTTTTGTTACTACTATTCAGCCTCATTTAAGATTTCTTTACTTCATGAGCTGAGCTTCAGAGGGCGGCGGGCCATTTTAAAATCTTGTCTCTGGGTCCACTCCAACCTTGCTACACCCCTGCCATCTCCCCAAACTGCTATTTTGTACTGGTAGCTCCCGCAGCTCTGGCAAAAAGAAGAAGGAGCTCCCACAAGCCGCAAAGCTGCCCACCCCTGCTTTCTGCAACTCTCAGGCATCTGGCACTTTGCAGAGATTCATGTGCCAGGAACACTCGACTTTATCCCAAGGAGCTTACAACCTAATAGTAGACAGTGGAAGAGACTGAATGGAGGAAAGGGGAAAACAGTAGCAAGAGAGGAAGAATGGAAAAGGTGAGGGAGAAGAGTAATGAGTGTCAATGCTATTTTGAAGGTTTAAATGTATACCAGCTTTCAAGCCGGGGCACTGAAGGCTGGATTCCAAGCTAGGTAAGATTTGAGTTTGAGTCCCAGTTTAGCTCTGTGCTAAATGGATGACATCAGTTATCCATAAATCAAAGGATGTACCTTAGTGGATTATTATGACCAAAAAAAAGTGGCCTGTAAATGAAAGGAGTGATGAGAATTGCAGAGTTTAAGTCTTACCTTCTGTTGCAGGGGTTCCTCTCTCTGGCTGTTGTTGACAACATCTCCATCATCTTCAGCGGCAATTTACTGCAGCTGGGAAGCTGTCGTCTAGCAGCCAGAGAGCCTTGGATTGACCACCCCTGCCCTGTTGCAAATCCATTTACCCACCATTCTCCCACAGGCCAAGCTGCCCCACAGGCTTCTGCCGTCAGCCGAGAGTGGGTAGGTACGCTGAACAAAGGAACAGCACATTGCCCCCACAACCTAGGTGACACACACTGCAGGCCAAAAGGTGTTGGGTGCCCCTGTTTTTGCAGTTCTCCTGGGAGAGCAAGAAAAGGGGGGTTATCAAACACTTTGGGCCAGTGTGTAAATTGACTGCTGACTCTAGGGGTTACATTTCCTAATGGTTCCTGCCTCTTGTCTGTGACCCAAAACAAGACCCATTGTGAGAGCAAAGAAAGCCCTGGGACAGAAAGGCCTGATATACTGCTGGACCTCCATAGTTTTATGGCTGAAATGGCAACCACAGACAGAAGTCCAGTCGAAGACTAGCGCCTTTACATTGGGCCTGCAGCTGTTATGGACCACTCTCTAGCTGGCCTCAACCTGCCCTAATTTACCTACCCTATAAAACTGCCTGTTGTCTATTGGACCTAGGTTAGGGATGGTATAATTTTTGCTACCAGTGCACAGCGTTCAACATTGGCCTCCACGCTTGCTCCACAGATATACTACTGGTCTATACTCTCAATAAACATGCTGTGGCAGGGAGGTGGCAGCGGTTCTCTCTGCCAAGGCACCTATTTTAGGAGAAGGCATGAGCTCCCCCTCCACAACCTCCTCGTGAGCTGTGTCTCAGTTTTCATTGATTACGTACTACATAGCTCCACTGTGTCACTAGCATTGCACTGCAAACTAGTGTTGTGCTAGTCAATGCTGGATTTATTCATGACCAAAGTACGCTACAGCATAAGGCTTCACATTATGAGGGGCCTCTGAATAACCGCAAAATAAATGAATTTCACGTTTTACAGAACTGGTTGAAAAATAA
The DNA here is from genome assembly GCF_027244095.1 of Hemicordylus capensis. Lineage (NCBI taxonomy): Eukaryota > Metazoa > Chordata > Lepidosauria > Squamata > Cordylidae > Hemicordylus > Hemicordylus capensis. The sequence goes on along the minus strand of NC_069662.1, from coordinate 5,932,869 downwards.
AGAGAAGGGGGGGGGAGACCCTAAAATGGACATTATAATTCCAAAACAAAAATATATGGCTACACAATGATTTATCACACTGAGTTTATACATTTGTGCAGAAATAACTCACTTATATCAAAATTTTATTAGACCAGGGCCCCGTTCAGCATGTACATCTTAAGATAAACGGGGATGTAACTGTTTTGGGTGGGTTGTGAGTGACACACTGGGGCAGAACATCAGACCCATTTTATAATCTTATGGGGCCTTTTAAGCTTGACACAGTTCAGGACCTCCGCACATCATAATCTGGCCCTGGCACTAGCACAAAACATCCTTGCATTCGCACAGCAAGTCACCCAACTTCTGGTGTACCCCATGCTGGGCAACTTCTTCCTCTATCCATTTACACTGCACAGCACATTGCTTTTGTGCACATCAATCCTGAGGTTTTTGCGGAACTTCAGGATTTTGCACACGGATAATGTTTTCCTGTGCAGACACAACTTTGTTGCACAAGAGCTTTGTTAGTTTGGATGTCAACCATTGTTGGAATTGGGCATATGTCAACCCCTCTTTAATTCACACTACATGATGCCTATACACGATTAATAAGAAATGTGCATTTGCCAGGCACTGAGAAATCCTCACATGGGGGGGAAATGTTATTGCCAACTTGCTTTTCATGTTGGTTTTCCCCCAGAAAACCTGTTATTAGGCACTTTGAGCTGAGCTGGTGCACATAAGAAAATGAGTTTCTATCATGAGCCCAAGATTTCACATCTGCCCATCTTCATCTGACCACCAGCACTAGCTCTTGGCTCAAAGTGAAAGCACCTGACCACAGCGAGATGTGTAAACAGGACACATCTGCTCTCAGAATGACTTGCCAAAACATTAATGGTAGCCTCTGATTCTTAACCACGTAGCAATCAGCAGTAAACATCAGGAGGTAATGCATGACATAGATCTCAACTTTACTCAGAACATCGCTTCTGTAATAAATAATATGTAATAAATTAAAATGGGGGGTTGGAAATTGATTAAGGTTATATAATGGTTTAAAGCTTATAAATAAGGTTATTTAAAAAAACAACCAACAACAACCCTATCAACTGCTGAAGGATTTTTTAACTGCTGTCCTAAAAGAGAAATTGCTGTTTCTCATCAGCAGAATGTTCACTCTGGTCCCATTGGACCCAGTCAGATCCCACCATGTTTTCTCCCCCTTTGGGGAATAGATATAACTGCATACCTAATGGCAGAATTTGGAGGCATTTAGGGACCAAGACATGCCCCACAAAAATACACCAAAGATCACCCAGAGTCTAAGTAACAGAGAACTGGGAGGGACCCAGTGAATCCGCTCAGGTGTAGTACTGATGTTCATCTAAGATTACCTTAGAGAGTGCCTTTTCTACATGATCCCCACCACACATTAAGGTCATCAGAGGAGGTCCGTCTCTAGTTATCACCGGTACGTCTGGCGGCGACTCAGAGATGGGCCTTCTCTGTAGCTGCTTCTGGGCTGTGGACTGCACTCCCAGCAGAAATCTGTAATCTGAATTCATTATTGGCCTTCAGGAAAGCCCTTAAGACCTATCTGTTTGGCCTGGCCCTCCAGGGTTTTTAAACTGTTTTAAATGTTTTAATTGTTAACTGGTTTTATATTGTTTTTATAGTTTTTGATTTTAACTGTTAATTGATTTTAATTCTTTTTTTAAAAATGTAAACTACCCTGAGCAATTTTTGGAAGGGTGGTATAGAAAGCAAGCAAACAAACAAACAAGTAAATAAATAAATATGTTCCAACAGTCCTTATTTAACAAAGACCATCCCAAACCCTGGTACTTATGAAGAATCACTACCTCTGTTTTGCCTTTCTGGAGTATGTTGAGTAGGTCATTTCAAAATCTTACACTCTTGATGTTGTGTAGTTTTCATTTCTAAGGACCAAGCTAGACAAGATGGGGAAGGCACATTTCTTCATCACATTTTCTTTGTTCATGTCTAAAATATTTGGGTCTGCTTTTTACATCAAAAGAACTGCAAGGGAGAAGGGAACTGAATTCTCCCTCCCCAGACTGTGTTGCTTCCAGCACTTTTCTCTACCTTTACTCAATACCAGACAAGCATTCAACTCCTAGCACCTATATGAAATGTAATCTATGTACAGTGTACATGTGTACAGATCCAGGCATATACATATGGGCCAGTCTGAAGAACTAGAGAGTGGCCCCACTGAACTGGCCCACACAATTAAAAAGGATGTGCCAAGAGAGTGTTTTCGCATGTCCCAATGTCCTTCCAATGTATTCCATTAGAGAGAGAGAGAGAGAGAGAGAGAGAGTGTGTGTGTGTGTGTGTGTGTGTGTGTGTGTGTGTGTGTGTGTGAACCACCACTCTACACATGACCTCGTTACTAGTAAAATATCATCTAGGCTGGTCCACAATGTTCATACATACAGTAGTACCCTTCTTGTCTGTACCCAGCACTTTACAGGGTCTGTAGTAAATGAACACTAGTACAGGCATTGCCATGAAAATATGCACATGTGCATTGACCATAATGTGCGAAGAAGGCTATGAATACTGCCGTATTTGTGGCTAAAGAGTTCAGTCAACGTAAAGCCCTAAGACTTTTATAATATTGGTAGGTGAGAATCTCCACATGTTGGACAGGAGCATTCCCTATTAGAGAGAGCCAGTTATTAATAGTCAGTGGCAGACTCAATTATGGAAGAGTAGGGTGAGAGTGCCAAGGAAGATGACAACAAAAAGACTTTTCTTAGGATTTACTCAATATACCATCCACTGCACCAGTGTTCCTTATGCTCAGAATCATGGATAATGCTGTTTCTGTAGCTATAGAGCTAAACCAAAAGGGTACAGAAAAACATACTATATGATGCAGCATAGAGAATCTTCACCCCTAGTTCTCTGTGTCTCTTCATTTCCCCCCTCCCTTCAGCCCCAGTCCGTTCTCCTTCCCCCTCTCCCTTCAGCCCATCCATTCTCCTCCCCCCTCTTCAACCCCAGTTCATTCTCTCCCCCCCCACCCCTTCCTTCAGCCCAGTCTGTTCCCTCACCGGCCGGGGCTTTGCTCTCCCTCTGCCCTGCTGGCGGCGGTTTTTCATGCGGCCAGCACTTTCCTTTCCCTCTCCGCTGCCAGTGGCAGCTTTCTTCGCCAGCCTGGCCAGCACTTTCCTTCCCTGCCTGCCTGCCCGCCCACAGGGCTTCCAGCACTTTCCCTCCCCACCAGTTTTTCTTATTGCCCATGTGCCAGCAGGCCACCATTGCCTTCCTTCTTCCTTCCCACCTGTGACTCTCCAAACTCTCACAAGAGCTGCCACACATGGGATTAGGCACGGGTATGCCTTAGAGAATTAAATATATAGATGTTGCTTTAACTTGCTTGATTCCATTCACAGCCTGGACTCAGCTCTAACCTGGACCTCCCTACCCTCTGGGTTCTGATGCCACCTATAGCATCAGCCACCTGTGGGATAGGGATAACAATCAATTTGGCCTAGGGATAGAAGATTCCAAGACATTCCTCACCATCCATACTTGAAAAAAGTGGCACTAATATAACAAGACTAGTATTTATTAATACATTACCTTCTGGCCATTTGAGCAACAGTGATTAAAAAAATGTTTAATCCAGGGCCACAAATAAGAGTATAAAAGTTTGGTTTAGGCTCCTAACCAGTATTTAAGGCCAGTAGGCCAGAATAAAACGGTTCAAGACATTTAAGAATGTAAGGCCAATTGACCAAGAGATTAAAAAAAATACCAGAACCAGACAGGAGACAATGTATGTGACCAGGGTCATGAGACAAATCCCCCACCCAGCAGAAAGAAAAATAGCTGGCACCAGAAGATGCTGATAAGGAGGAGGGTCAGCAGAAAAGACCCAGACATGAACTCATGTCTAAGGCTCTAAGTGACACAAACTGGAAAGCATATGTTTAACCACAAATGACATATATTGATTGATTTACTGATTTGCTTGTTTACTTTTTAACCTATATAAACTGGCAACTGTGTACCCCGAGTGCGCAGTGCTTGTCAGACTTCTGACTTGTACTCTGCCATTCATGCTCATGAATAAAAGCTAATTTGAGCACTCACCCTCATTGTGTTGACTTGTAAAAGGGAGTTTCTCCGTAAGGCAATGAGCTCTATTGCGGGAACCTTGTCTAATCCTCTTTAGTTCTGTTAGACGCCCCATTCCTTGTCAAATGATGGGTAGATGATCGCAAGGGGAATTAACGAGGAGGGCAAGGTTCCAGAGGATTTTCCCACAACAAAATATCAAGTTTTGCAAGGTATCCCAAGAACACAGTGCTCCCTGTATGATATTTTTATATTATTGTGGTATTACTGTGACAGGGGAAAGTGATAATGAATATCTGAAAACACACATGTTTTGTTGGGGTTTTAGATTATGATGTTGTAAAGTTTTAATGTTTTTACTTTATTTTTACTCTTGTCCACAGGGCGGTTACAATTTAATGGCCCAGGAATGGCTCCCTCACTTGAACCAAGTGAGGCTTCAGGGGGTTATGAGATAAGAATCCTGAGGATAAGAATCCTCAGTGAGGGGAGCTGGTCTTGTGGTAGCAAGCATGACTTGTCACCTTAGCTAAGCAGAGTCCACCCTGGTTGCATATGAATGGGAGACTAGAAGTGTGAGCACTGAAAGCGATTCCCCTCAGGGGATGGAGCTGCTTTGGGAAGAGCAGAAGGTTCCACGTTCCCTTCCTGGCATCTCCAATATAGGGCTAAGAGAGACTCCTGCCTGCAACCTTGGAGAAGCCTCTGCCAGTCTGTGTAGACAATGCTAAGTCGGATAGACCAATGGTCTGACTCAGTATATGGCAGCTTCCTATGTTCCTATGTTCCTAATTACAAAGCACTGAAAGGTAGTATGAAAATGGTGAAAAACACATTCAGGGCTGCAGTGGGTGAGGCCCAGCTCCTTGCTCAAGCCTGAGATAGCAGTTTAGATTTGCTTTATGTTCTGAGGTGTTTATTGTCTTCATAGAGCACTTTCAATGCCCTTGAGAAGAAAGGTGATAAATCAGGTTTGTTTTTTTGTTTGTTTAGTAAGGAAGTAAGCAAAAATAAATGACTGTTGGCCAGAATAACCTCAACTTGGGCATTCATAGCTTTGTTTTCCTCAGTAACCAAATTCTGAAAACCAATACAAAAGGCAAGAGAAAGGGGAAGTTCCATGTGGGCAAATGTTTTACATGGCCTATTTTGGATCCCAATTATAGGCCCCCAGACCTCACTCAAGTATGATAATCCTTCTTTTAGACCTTCATGCTAGCTCGGAGGGCATTTACTGCAATTTCCTCTTTGGGCGCAGTTTTTGAGAATACAATCAAGGGAAAACATCATCAAAGGCCCATCAAAGCGGAAATGACTCCCAAAGAGAGACGGAGGCCTGGTTGCTTCAGACAACTGCAGCCTTGGTTTGGTGAGTGAAAGGGGTCTAGTTCATTATTTTCTGTAGCCGGGGAAGACAGAAAACTAGATAGGCTGGAGGGAGAAGGACTCTCCTGGGATCGTTCCCTTTCTACGGGAAGAGGAAAGAGTGGCTGGTAATAGACCTCAGCAAGAGGATTCATATTTTTACTTGGTGTTCTGGTTTCTCATATTGTTATTCAGGCCTCCCAGTTGATGCTGAGCTATCAGTTCTTACCACCACCTTGAAAGGGTATATTATTTTGAATTATCGAACATATCTTCACTCAGATCACAGCAGTTTCCAACACTGACCGGGTCGTTATTTTGTAAGGTTTACTATTAGCTGACTCATTTAACAGACGATCAACTCTATAGTAAATTAATGGTTATGTTGAACTGATGGATGCTGTTGGCTCCTAATATGAGCATTAATACTCATGCTCTGTTACCTAGCAATTATTTCAGATATATTGCTTGTAATTCTAGTATCAGTACCTGCCCTATCACTGCCTCTGTTCCAACTTCTGAGGACATCAGGGATGCCCCAAGCATCTCTGGGATCCCATGCTTCATAGGGGGGCATGCACACCCCCAATAGTGGCTCTGGGGTGGCAAGGCAGAGAACTGTGCCATCCAGCACCCCCATATCTTGACAAGACGGAAACCTCATATTCAGCACTCCCTCTGAGAGAACCTCCCTGGTGCTCACCTGAGGAGGCCCTGCATGGCTCCCCATTCAGTTGTGGCTTTCAGAAAGATGAGGGGAAAAGCTCAACTTCTCTAGATCCCACTGCTAAGCTAGGGGGGAACTGGATATCTCCCTGGTGAGCAGTGGCTTTGGGAAGGGTGGGGGAAGTTCCTCGCATGCTTTTACCTTGTTTGAAGTCTGCCACTCAGCGGGGATCCATGCAAACCTTTCAGGTCTGCAGCAGTTTAGTCTCTAAATGGCTCCCGTGGCAGCACATGATCGCCCAAAAGCGGGCTAGGCTCCCTTAGCCTGCTTTTTGGCAGTTGTGAGAAACGCCTCAAAATATTTCCGAAAGTCACTGCTCAGCCAGAGGAGAATTGGATGCCTCCCTGCCAAGCTTAGCTTCGGAAAGTGTCCTGTTCAGCTTCTCTGAAGCATAATGCTCAGCTGGGAAGTGCCTACATTCAAGCTGAGCTTCGGAGAAGCTAGGAGGCTCCCAGTAGCTTCCCCTATTTGGCTGCCTCGGGCTAAAGCATAGCAGGGAGCCATCCAGCCCCCAGACAGCTGCAAGCCTGGAGGTGCTGGGTGAGCAGCTGGGATCTCTTTGCCAACCTCTCTGAAACAAAATATATGGCTGGGAGAGCTGTGTGGCTCCCAACTAGCCTTTAGCATCAGGAAGGGCAGGGACAGAAGCAGGGTACCCCAAGATCCCTGAAGGCTGCCACTCATTTGGGAGGCGTGCAAGCTTCCCAGTTCAGAGGTGGCTTTGGAAATCTTTCAAAGAACTCCTCCTCTCTCCACATCACCCTACGAGTTTGCGAAGCCCAACATCCAACAGGGATATGTGCCGTCCTCTCCATTAAACCCAGGGGAGTGCACACCACACCTAGTGGAGGGCCACTTTGATCCCGGGGGCTTGCTGAAACCCATTTCTCTGCTGATCTGCGGCTTTGAGAATGCTGGGGGAGCAACTGGGATTCCCACTAGTGTTTTGAAGCCCAGCACTCACTTTGGAAACCTGCCACCCTCCCAGATCGTGGGGGGGCTTTGCAATTGCTGAGGGAACAAAGGGCATCTCCTCCCTAGTTCTGAGAACTGCATATCATGCAGCTGTGCATCAGGTGGGAATTATATGCAGGGGACAACATATTTAGGCTTAGCTCACTAGCCAGCCATGATTTGTGGTTGCCACCAGTCCCCTTTCTTCCCTCAGATCCATTTTTCTGGTACACAGGGAGAGGGATTAGAGAGAATCAGGTTTTCTGTCCTTTGCACTGGGATATGAAGAGGATAAGAAGCCATGGGAGCCCTCTCCTACACCTCGGATTCCTATTGTTTCTTACCTTCTTTAAAATGGCAGTAGAAGTGTGTACTCTGGTGAGGAGACCTGTTTAGTGCTCGGTGTCCTGGTCACCAGATTGCTGGGGACACTTGCCACTGGTGATCTAGCAAGTGGATGTGTTACCTGATTATTTATGAGCATCGACAGTTTAGGAATAGCTCTGGAAAGGCTGTTTTTAAGAAAACAGGCTTTCTTCACCCTGATGGAAGCCCTGTGTTCCGCGAGGAGGTGTGCAACACTCTGAGGCTACTCCCACAAGCAGCAAAGATCAGGCTAGGAGAGCCTAGCCCGATTTTTTCTGCTCGTGTAAACGCGGGCGAGCCCGGTGGCTTACAAGCGGCTAGTCCGCTTAGGTAGCCCGCCCCTTAAACTGGTTTTGTGGAGCGAGCACTCCGCAAACCCAGTTTTTAAAATCGTGAGTAGACCCCCGACCGGGGGGCCACGCTGCCCTCGAACTCCCCAGCCCCGGCCGGCTCAGTGACAGAGCCAGCAGTTGCATGGCCAGCCGCTGCAGCCTCCCAGAGCAGACTCTCTGCTTGTCTGCAGGGAAAGTGAGCTAAACCCGCTCTCCCCGCAACCCCCCTAGAGGCTCTTCACTCTAATCATGTGAAGAGCCTCTCTGAGTTATTGCCAGGCTTCAGGTGAGCTCGACTAGGCTCAAGAAGCCTCACTGAAGTCTGTGAGATGTAGAAAACTTGGGGCACAATTCAAGTTCCTTCCAGGTTTCCAATACTCATCTTAGGAGAACATGAGCTGTCCCCCTATGACAAACTCCTGGATGGCTGTGTTCTCCCTGCCTTCAAAGTCTCATAGCTCCCAAGTGAGTGTTCTAATCTGGAAGTCTGGTGGGTGCAACAGATCTCAGGCAGACCCCTCGGGTACCCCAAATTCAAGTAGGAGCTGTACAATAATCAGAGCAATTGGAATTTCCTTGTCTTTCTGGAACCAGCTGCCCAGCTTGGAAAGCACCATGCCTCACAGGACAGTGTTGACTTTGTGAAAAAATGTGGGATCAGCTGAACCCACTCTTGAGAGCAACTTCAAGTCAGCAGGTCCCACGCCCAAAGCTGCATTGCTGCCCAAGCAACTCTCAGCACTTTGGGAAAGCCAGGGGGAGCATTGGGGGGTGGTCTCTGTTATCTTTCTATAACCTGATATTCATTTTGGAAGTGATCTGAGTATTGGCTTCAGGAAAACCAGTGAGGGCAACTGGCCCAGCCTCCCTAAAGCTTGGCACGTTCTGCCTTGAGGAACACAAGTTCTTCCAGCTCAACACCAACTTGGAGCAACTGGTCTTTCTTATCTTGTCATCCACCACGATCAGCTTCCCCAAGATCCAATGCTCAGCTAGGAAGTGAATAAGCCTCACAGCTGAGCCCTGGCTTTGAGAAGCCCTTTCCCCCTTCTCTCTCCAAAATCAGCTGTGCACTTCCTACTCAGCATGAGGTTGGGCTTGAAGCAAGATACACCAGGCTGCAATGAGACCTGGTGAGGCGGGTGGCAACCAGGGAGAGGGTCTTATCTGGTTGAGCTGCCTCTTTGAGGAATAGTCTCCCCAGGAAGTCTCACCTGGTGTCTACCTTATTTTTAAGCAGGCATCAGGTGAGGATCATTTTGTTCTCTGGATCTTTTAGAAACAGCACAGAGGCACAACACAGCGGAATTTGGTTAGGCATGTGTGTATGCTGAGAGTAAGGTAACTTGGAGCCAGTTCATAGTTTCAAATCAATATAAGTAGTATTTATTAGAGAACTCCATTCTAGATAGGAAAGTGGGGAGATAGAAACTCTAATCTATCAATCTAGCTGGATGCATATGGATTCTGCATCTCTGCACACATGGTGCAGGGGAGAGGAGCTTGCATGTTGCAAGGTAGAAGGAAGGGAAGGGGGAGAAAGGGAAGAGGAAGTGCCAGGAAGGAAGGAAAGAAGGAAGTTAGTCCCTAAGAGTAGCAATCTACATACCAAAGGGATAGTGTCAGAGCAGTAGAGGAGGGATGACCAATGTCTTGACCTCTCTAGCCCTCTGACTCACTAGTCTGTCCTCCTATGTCATTGAGACAAGAGACAGCGTATAGTCCTTCACTTCCAACAATAGTTAAGTCTGGTCAGGTAGCAGTCTTAAGTGGATATGTGGCATTTATATCCCTGTGTTAGTGTTTTCAGTCCTACTTGTTCTAGCAGGTGAGGGGAAGGTAGGATTGGGTTTCTGTGTACTGCACCGGTACAAGGGGGAATCTCCTGCAAAGTGCAAGGCTTTCAAAGCACAAATACACTCAACTGGATGTGTTCCTGCTCAACCTATGGATGTTTGGATGACTCTATTGTTTTATATCAGTGCTTGGGCTCCATGAGGGTGTTTGGGTGCTAGCAGTCGTGTTCTCCAATAGTTGACTGTATAGCAGCTGGAGACGAAGGGCCCCAGATACTGGGCATGAGACTATGAAGCCTTTCTCCACAGGTTTCCAGTTGTTAATCAGATTAGCTAGAAATACCTGTCCTGGGTTAGAAGTTATTACGCTGAGGTCAGACTATCACTGATCACATGCATACATGCATTGCATCTGGGGGAAAAGACCAAAACTCAGTTGGATGCCTGCCTGCCCTCCTCAGACTCTGAGGTCTGCGCAGTGATAAGAGAGTTTGATGGAAGAGGATAAATTTTCAAAAGTCTGTGAAGTTTGTGTTGAGTCATTGCCACAACAGTTGCTTTGTTTGTTTGTTTGTTTGTTTGTTTGTTTGTTTGTTTGTTTGTTTGTTTGTTTATAAAATATTTCCATACCGCCCAAAACTTGTGTCTCTGGGTGGTTTACAAGATTAAACCATTTAAAACCCAGTATTAAATTTACTTAAAATTATAAATCTAATTAAAAGCCAGGGTGAATAAATGTGTCTTCAGTGCCTTTTTAAAAGTTGCCAGAGATGGGGAGGCTCTTCTTTCGACAGGTAGTGCATTCCAAAGTCCAATAGTGTTTATTTTAAAACAGCTGGACTTTGACCAATGGTGTAGCAAGGCTGAAGGCAGAATCCAGAATGCTTCAGTCACCATTTCCCCCCTTACTCTGCTTTACTCATCACTTCTTCCCATATCCCTGTGCTTCGCTTCCACTCACAGGATTGTTTCCTGCCACACCACACTGGGTTTTCCTTCTTTCTCGTTGCAGTCTGCCATCCTGTGCAGCTTCTGCACTCTGCTGCCTGCCCCTCAGATGGCCAAAGGGCACGCACAGCACCTTGAGGGGTCAGCATGGCAAAACATGGTAAATCCCACTTTCAAATGGGATCTTGCCTGCCAGCCGCTCAAATGGCTCCATGCCCACACATTTGTCAGCCAGTGCAGAGTTAGAGTGAGTGCAGCAGTAGGGGTGAGCAATATAGGGGGTGAGCAATATAGGGGTAGGGGAGGCAGCAAGTGCAGCCCTTTGGGGAGTCATGGCCTGTGTTCTTTGCACACACTAACCCAACAATGGTAACACCCCTGGAATTCACAAAAGAATCTGGATTAGGATTGAGTAGCCACTGCTGTTGTGAAATGGGTAGGCACTATATAGTAGGCTTGTGCATTTCGATTCAGCAACACAACTTTTTGTGTCTGAAAATGGCATTTTCGGACGTTTTGTATACAAATCAAAATGAAAAAATTAAAAACAATTTTTTTTTGTATACAAATCAAAATGACCCTATTTTTGAACCGAAGTTTTGTTTTGTTTTGTTCTTCGGAGCTTTGGTCTCTGACTTCAGCAACTAGGGAGGCAGTGAGTGTCTGCCAAGAAGAGATTAGCAGAAGATGAGATATACAAAAATCAGGCACAGCATCACTGAGGAAGCTCATTGCCTTGGAATGTGTTCTATTGTGATGCAATTATGTGCTCAGAAATTCTGATTGCCAGCTCTAAAAAACAATGCCCTGTTTCCACTCTGTCTGGGCTGATTGCTTTGAGGATGGAGAGGGGGAGTTTGTTTCAATTCATTGGGGCTCTGCTAGCCCAATTTTTGCTGATCGTCAGAACCACCGGGCTTGCAGCCGAGCCCGGTGGGTCTGGAGCAGCTAACCTGCTCTGGAACCCCTGGTAAAAAGCAGGTTTGCAGAGCGAGTGCTCCGCAAACCTGCTTTTTACAATCATGAGTAGCCACGGCGTGCCTTTGCGCCACGCCTACTCATGAGTAGACCCCTGGCCGGGAGCGAAAAGCCACCTCCCAGCTCGGGGGTCTCCCCAGTATGCCCTGCGCGCTCGCGCAGGGCATACTGGTGCTTGCGGGGGCTGTGCAGCCCCCGAACTCCCCAGCCCCCACCAGCTCCATCTCAGAGCCGGCAATCGTGTGGGCAGCCGATCCAGCCGCCCAGGGCTCCCTCTCCACTCGTGAGTGGGGAGAGTGGGCTTAGCCCGCTCTCCCCGCTCTACCCGCTCACCTGAAGCAACTGGGTCTCACAGATCCTGAGACCCGGTTCATCAACAAGTTACTCGCTTGCTTCTGCCTTTCTGGCTGCCTCCTTCAAGAGAGACAGAGAAAGACTAATTTTGCATTGCATGTCTAAACTCAAGTTTCCATGATGCCATGCTTGCCTTTCTACCTGCCTGAGCCCAGCATACTGCTCCCTATTTAGTTACCATGAATGTGTATATAGTATATAATGCAATTCAAATGCTTGTCTGCCTAGGATAGTTCATTGTCCTGCTGCCTCTGTGTGATCGTGCTTTGGAAACTGGTTCTTTGTAAAGCTCTGCTATTGTTGTTGATGTGTTGAAAAAAATGTCTGTGGATGAGAACTGCTTGCTTGGTACAGGAGGGAGGGTAGGGCACACTTGATGCTGCTGTTAGCGGTAGATTGCTGCAGCAGTGGAGCATGGGCTTGGGGAGTGAGGAGTTGTTGAAGTTTGTGTGTCTTTGTGCCAGATTTGGGGCAGAAAGGGGTCTGCTGGGGCAGAACAGTGAGTTGAGTGGAAGTGCCCCAAGGGGTGCCTGCCACAACCCAGACTCCCATGGAATTGGCCTAAGGGCTGCTTTATTAGGAATTGTCAAAGTTGCAGTGTCTTTGGGGCAGATTTGGGGCAGAAAGGGGTCTGCTGGGGCAGAGCAGTGGGTTGGGTGGAAGTGCCCCAAGGGGTGCTTGCCACAACCCAGACTCCCATGGAACTGGCCTAAGGGCTGATTTTTAAGTGTGTGTCTTTGGGGCAGATTTGGGGCATAAAGAGCTCTGCTGGGGCAAAACAGTGGGTTGGGGGGAAGTGCCCCAAGGGGTGCCTGCCACCACCCAGATTTCAAAGGAATTGATCAAAGGGTTGATTTTTTGTGATTTGGGGAAGTTCAGGTGTCTTTAAGCTTTTCCCCCATAGGGAATAATGGTGGTTTCAGCAGCCCCATAACTGCACTTGGGGGGCACTGGTGTGGTGCTGAGCGAGTGGTGGTGTAGTGCACAGAGGGTGCCAACCACCCCCCTGGATTGCTAACCCATTGGGGTACTGGGCTTTGTTGTTTCTGAGGTGTTGAGTTTAGATTCTCTGGTAGCAAATGAGATTTTTAATTTTAAAAAGCCATGAATCCACTCTCATATGCTCTCAGAACACCTCTAGAACAACAAAACCCTGTACTTCATGGGTTGGCAACCCATGTGGGTGGGTGGCACCCTATGTGCACTACACCACCACTTGCTTTGGGCCACCCCAGTGCCCCTCAAGTGGAGTTATGGGACTGAAGAAACCTCCATTATACCCTACAAGGAAAATCTGAAAGACACATAACTTCATTAATTCTTTAAAAATCAGCCCTTTGCCAAATTCCTCTGAAAAAATTGTGGTAGCTTCCTTGTACCAACTAGGCACTACTACCAACCACACTCCACTCTGGGCCACCCCTCCTCCCCCCACCACTGAGTGAAGCTATACTTTTCCTGAAACCTTCATCCCACCCTATGGGGAAAATCTGAAGGATGTGCAAACTTCAAAAATTCACCAAAAATTAGCCATTTGCCCAATTCCTTTGAAATTTTTGTGGTAGCTTCCACTCATTGAGCACTATAACCCCCACCCACTCTTTTGACCATGTGACCCATTTTATAATCCAAATTAATTTGGATTCGGATTCGGATTAATTCAGATACAAAACAAAACTGGAGTGATTTGGAAGGCTTAATTTCAGACAAAATACAAAATGGGGTTGGTTCAGATTCGGTACAAATCAACACAGAAAAAATACAAAACGTGCAACCCTACTGTATAGTATGGTGTTGTTGAATAACAACTATTTGTGTGTATTTTTGTCAGACAAGGTGTGTGTGTGTGTGTGTGTGTGTGTGTGTGTGTGTGTGTGTGTGTTTACTCACAAAAATTATTTGCTCCTATTTACAGCATCGGAATTTATCCACATTTAAAATGTTGCTTTTTCAGATGCATCGATGGTGCAGGGATTAGTAGCTGAATTCTTACTACATTACTCAGTAGAAGTCTCTATTAAATTAATAGGACAAATGCATCCTATTAATTTCAATCAGACTTCCATTGAGTAATTTAGTCATTATGTCAACTACTGTCTTCCTACGAGTATTGGGATGAAGCATTGGTACAGAACATACCAATGACATAATTTTTCTAAGGTGGTAAAAGAGCCAATCAAACACAAAAATGTCAGACAATTTTGTATGAACAATAGCATTCACCTAACTCATCTGGGGGGGGGGGGAACATACATATTTGAATGTTCCTTGACTTTGTTTCCCATCAAAACAATGGTTTGCTTTCTTTGGGTAAATCAACCCCAGGTGAACTTTTAACATCTTCCACAAACCTCCATTCTTTTGTTTTCTTCTCCCTCAGCTACCCAAAGTCCCCCTTCTCTTTTCCCCCTCATTGCATATGAGGGCACCCCAAACAGTGCTGGAGACATCACCATTGGGTGCTTGGCCAAGGATTTCCTGCCCGGCACAATCACTTTCTCCTGGAACAATCTGGACAATAGCAGCCTTGCTGCAAACAAGTTTGGGCAATCTCCAGTTTTTCCTCAGCCCTCTGGGACTTTCCTTGCAACCTCCCTGGCTGATGTCCCTGCCAGCAAGTGGAAAAACCGTGAACCATTCTACTGCACGGCTGCTCACTCTGCTGGAAACCGAAAGGCAAAAGTTGTTCTCTCGTGTAAGTAAAGTTATTTTCTTTGTTTTGTTCAACCAGCAACCTGCTGGGACTTTCACTGCAGCCTCCCAAGCAACTGTCCCTGCTATTGATTGGAAGAATCCAAAGCCTTTCTGTTGCAAGGCTAACAACTCTGCCAGGAACCAAATGATACACATTCCTCAGCATAATTAAATTTATTTGCTTTCTCTTGTTCAACAAGCAACATCCTCAAAAACCTACAACAACATGGACCAATTGCAGAAGGTTAGCAGCAGGCCATACAAAAATCTTGTGGCAGCCTTGGAGACTAACTAGTTTATTGCAGCATGAATTCTCATAGGCAGCAGCCTCCTGAAACAATGACTATATTTTATTCATTCATTCATTCATTCATTACATTTATAACCCACTCTTCCTCGAAGGAGCCCAGAGCAGTATACATGGTTGTGTTTATCCTCACAACAACCCTGTGAGGTAGGTTAGGCTGAGAGATATGTGACTGGCCCAGAGTCACCCAGTGAGTTTATTGGCTGAGTGGAGATTTGAACTCAGGTCTCCCTGGTCCTAGTCCAACACTCTAACCTCTACACCACTCTAAAGCACAGCATCACTTCATCT
This sequence comes from Hemicordylus capensis, assembly GCF_027244095.1. Taxonomy (NCBI): domain Eukaryota; kingdom Metazoa; phylum Chordata; class Lepidosauria; order Squamata; family Cordylidae; genus Hemicordylus; species Hemicordylus capensis. Next base: position 5,917,656 of record NC_069662.1, on the reverse strand, counting down.
TCTTGACACAATGAAGCTCTTCTCACAATCTCAGGGGCTCAAAATGTTGGAAGCCACATCTTTGCCATGGAATGACAGCCCCTAATTAGAAATGTGGGTAAGTAAGAAGCACTTACTCATTGGCATAGGAAATAGGGGGAAATATATCTCCAGAAAGGATCAGACACACAACCTGCTAATAGAGCATCTTGTGAAGTTGATAAAGATGGATTTCTAGACAGAGTTTGGATCTCCCCTCATACATATACTTTCAGTTACTACCTTTATTTTTTGCCTTTAATGGTGTTGGATTTAGATGCATTAAACTCTCTCTCTCAATTCTCCTTCCTCCTCTGGCCCAAGGGTTGGGGGCACCCCAGGTGAAGCCCATCACAGTGTCCACACACACCTGGCCACAGCAGGCAGTGGACAGGAGGGTAGGTGCCAAGTGGATGATGGGAAGAAGAACACATCTGTCCTTCTCACTGACACCTCCACCCACCACTTTGTGGCAGAGGCAGAGGTGGTGGCAAGGAGGGTAGGTGGGTGAGGGGGAACACATGCCCACTCATTGACCTACCCCTCTCTTCACCACTGCTGCCTCCACTTGGTGGTGGAGGTGGAGGTGTGGTGGAGGTGACAGCAAGGAGAGTGGGTATGTGAGCAGGTGGATGTGCCCCATTGACCGGCCACCCAGCCTCCTTTCCACCACTGCAAAGTGGAGGGTAGAGGCGGCAGCAAGGAGGGCAGGCATCACTTCCCAGAGCAAAATGAATTGTGTGGGGGGCGGGGTGGGGTGGGGGGATTCTGCTAACTCAAATACTGCTTGTGAAATTTTTAAATTTTAATTTCCTAATCTGGATAATTTTAAGCATATTCAGTGGTGGGAGATTTTGGGACTTTACCAACTGCATGCTCTAAAAGACTTAGGAACATAGGAATATAGGAAGCTGCCATATACTGAGTCAGACCATAGGTCCATCTCCCTCAGTATTGTCTACACAGACTGGCAGCGGCTTCTCCAAGGTTGCAGGCAGGAATCTCTCTCAGTCCTATCTTGGAGATGCCCTTAAATTTGGCAGATTAATACTTAATGCTAATGCCTTAAAATGACACACATTAGCAAGTACTAATGGTTTTAAAATATCCCTTAAAGCCAAATGTTACAGCAAAGTTTGAAAATTGACAAGTAGACATTCTGAAAGTTTGGCAAATATCAAATGTGTGCAAAATATTGCTGCAACTCGGATTATTTTGCTCTACTTGCATCTTTAAGGTATAAATGAGTGGTGAGGGGGAGCAGAACAGCTGAAGACAGGAGTTTCCATGTTATTAGGACATTCAGTTGACAGTCTGGCAGATCTAACCTGTGCCAGTTTCACAGAAGACATTTCACATGACATTTAATTCATTAATTGAATGGTTAATTAAAGGATTTTTGTACCCTCCTTGTGCTTTAAAAAGGCAAGCAAGGTGACGCACAAATGGATAAATAATATTACATTAAAAACCATACTAAAAACCAGAAAACAGCACAAACAGCAACTACAGATCACAGCAGAGATAAGAAACTTAGCAAGATTTACAAGCCACATGCCCAGCAAAAGAGGATGGTTTTTACAACCCTCTGAAAAAGGTAGGCAGGTGGACTTCACAGAGCAGGTAAATATACAGCCTGGGTGCAATTACAGAAATATCTCTGTCCCAAGTCCCCACCCCCAGTAACAGAACTGCAAGCAAAGCTTCCCCAAATGACCTCAGTGGGCAGGAAGACACATATAGAGAAAGCAAACACTCATGTACCTCAGGATTATGCATTTAGAGCTTTAAAGCAAATCAGAAGTGGAGTGGAGTAATATGTTCCACAAACTGAGTTCCCAATAGCAGACTAGAAGTAGTATTCTTCACCAGCTTTAGCTTCCAAACAGACATATTTAAAGAGAGAGAGAGAGAGAAAGATCTGTTTACAGAAGTACCATGAACCTTCTGGTACCCCTATCCTAGCCATAAAAAACCCTACTGAAACATAAAAACTGCACATTGCTTACCTAAAAGATTCACAGACTTAGGCTTTGGAGGGTCTCCAAGGGAAGAGAATCCCACTGTGGCAAGGCAGGCCACTGCTTTTCTATAAGTCCTTTTCTTCTGGACATGGTGTATATGTAGTAAGAGAGACCCTCAACTGGTCTTGGAGATAAACACCAGCAGGGTGTGCAGTATCAGTGTATACTGTTTTTGTTTTACCATGGAACTGAACATTGGTCCTAATTCTTTCTTAATTGCACCTCAGGTCCTACCTCATGTCCTACCTCAAGTCCTAAGCCCTGTCCAAGTGTTCCAACAGTCATTGTGGAAACCATCCCTCCATCCTTTGCTGATATTTATGAGACCAAATCTGCCAAGCTGACCTGCAGAATCTCCCATATACCCTCTGGGCAGAACCTTCAGAACTTGAACGTCAGTTGGACACGAGCATCAGACCAAAAAACTCTGGAGACTACACTTGGAGAGTCCAAGTACCTGGGGAACATGCAACTGGGATTTGTTGATGCAGTTGCCACCGTGTATGCAAAAGAGTGGAACAGTGAGGAAACCTTTACCTGCAGAGTTGATTTTCCAGATTTACTTCCCTCATCTGAAGAAAGGCACCTGAAGAAACCTCAAGGTAGATGGCTCCCTCCCACTTTTTACATCAACCTACACAATAATTCAGCAGTCCCCAACACCACTTGTTTCAGCAGATCTCAAGATCTGACAAATTCTAGAGAGCTCAGAAGAGTTCCGATTCTGCCCCCCAAATCATTTGACAGCACCTGAATCTGAGCATCTGGTGGGTAGTTGGGGTCTTCGAAAACCACTCTGTCATATGTAAATATCCCTTACTGCAACAGTTGATGTGCCTTTTATTAAGATATCCCAATGAACACCTCTTCTGGTCTTAATTATTTTAGCTTATTCGTGCTTTGCAGCAATTATCATTCGAACCTTGTGATTCAGGCCAAACCAAGAGATAGTGTCTAATATCCTGACTAACTCATCAGGCACACTACAGTGCTGCATTCCAGACTTCCATAGCTCATACTTGTGAGGAATGGGGACAGTAAAAAGGAATGCTCCTTTTTTCTTCTGGAGGTCCCTGTTCAACACAATGTTATATCCCTCATCGTCAGGGAGTCAGGGCCCTCAAGTACATGCTGAAGTAATCTAGTAGGCAGCACCACAGAGCACCTGCTGATTTAATCAGGATTTTGGCCAGTGACTTGATCAAGGCCACCCAGTGGACTTCAAGGAATTTGCACATGGGCATACATCCAGATGAAACACACTCCAGCCAGTACAGTCCACAGGTGCTTTGCTTTCAGGCCATGCTCATTTATTGCAAGAAACATTGGCTGGCATCCAGATTGAGTTATTCAATATTAATACTCAAGAGTTACTCTAAAGGACTACTTAATGTCAACAGGAATACTCAAGAGTAATTTAGTCTGGCTGCAAGCCAGTATCCTTACCTTCCTCTAGAACAAGCTTTTTAGGAGAAGATGTTAGGGATGCACACAAGCTGTTCATGCACTTGTCGGAGGGGCAGGGAGAAGTTCCCTTAAAAAGCAGGTAAGGAGCTCCTTACCTGCTCATCCCCGCCCCACTGCTTTTCCACCAGCAGCGCCCACTCTGCAGCTGGCCCTGTGGGGTTGCAGTGGTGTTACCTGTAGCCTCCATGTGGTGTGGGCACACATATGGCCGGTGAGCATGCACACCGTCCCTTTGCGTGGGCAGCAACACCATGCTGACCACACAAATGGCTGGCACGCATGAGCACCTGCCATGTGGAGCCTTCAGGGAACAGCCCCACAGCCCCACATGGCCATTTGCAGAGAGGGAACCACCTGCAGAAAACCAGCAGGGTGCAGATGAGCAGGTAAGGAACTCCTTACTTGCTTTTTAAGGGAACCACTCCCCACCCCATCAAGCTGGTTCAAATGCTGGCACCCGATCCAGTTCAGCGCTTCCTAGAGGAGGTGCTGAACCAGCTCATGCACATCCCTACAAGAAGTCAGAGGTAACCCATCAGCCATGTATGGGGATATGCAAACCAATTCGGGGGTTCGCGGTTTTGGTATTGGGGGTATGATAGTTAAGGGTGCAACCGAACCTCCCCTCCGGTCTGTCCAGACCGAACCCCCTGCCACGTTCATGGGGGGGAAAAACCTTTTAGCCATTTGGGGGGGCTTCATCTAGGCTGGGGGGGCGAAGCGAAGGTTCCCCCTCCCCCCACCGGCCTCTCTCATCACCACCGTGGCCCATTCAGCCGCTTTATTAGGCATAGACTCACACGGTGGCCATTTTGGATGATGCCGCACATGTGCAAATGGCCTCTGTGAGGCCTGGAATGGCCTAGGGCCTTGCAGAGGCCATTTGCGGCAGCCATTTTTGTTTTAGCAGCCATTTTTTAATTCCCACCCCCCCCAAAAAATGGCCACTGGCCATGTGCAAATGGCCTCTGTGAGGCCCTAGGCCATGCCAGGCCTCACAGAAGTCATTTGCGCATGCGTGGCAGCATCCAAAATGGCCACCGCATGAGTCTACGGAGGTCTGAACAGGCCTAATAAAGTGGCCGAACGGGCCGTGGTGGTGATGAGGGAGGCCGGTGGGGGAGGGGAAACCTTCACGGACCCCTACCCCCACAGCCTAGATGAAGCCCCTTGAAGGGGCTAAAAAGTACAATAATATTTTTTTAAAAAAAGGTTTGTGAACCCCCCTCGAACTGAACCAAACTGGGGGGGGGGGGTTCGAGGGGGTGCAAAACCGAACTGGGTCATCAGGTTCAAGTCCAGTTTGGACTCAAACTGAAATGGGCCAGCCGGTTCCATGCACACCCCTAGCCATGTATTATATGGCCTTCCAAGAATCATGTATTGTGTGGCCCCCAAACAGGCAACAAATTAAAAATTCCCAAGCCTTTGAAGGCCCTTCAAGCACATAGCTGAGTAGGCTGCATTTTGCTGGGTCAGTAACAAGTTATTTAAGCCTGTTCTAAGAGCAAATAAAGAGCTATCCCTCAGCAATGAAGAGCTGAACTTGACCACCATTGTTAGAAGAAAACAAAATATGCTACCCTCAATCGATCATTTTATTGCAGTCTATCACCAATCACCAGGCATCAAAAACATTCCTTTAAATACAGAAAAAGTATAAATAAGTAAGGGAAGACCAAAAAAGAAATACTAATAACAACAGTCTGAATACTAAATGCAACTAACAATCTAAATGCGGAATCTAAAAGGCTTATCGGCCTTTTGGATGAGATCAAGTGTCATACCCTACATAAATGAAAAGTCAGAGCATAACAATCTTGCTCTTTGCTTCATAAGATTTTAGCTAAGCATTGTCTAAAAATAATTTGGAATATGAATTTGATGTTATAAACCTCTTTTTTCACTAACCAGGGACCCAATATGCTCCATCTGTCTTTGTCCTTTCTCCTCACTTGGAAGAATTGGCTTTGCGGGAAAAAGCCACCATCACTGCCCTGATAAAAGGTTTCTGGCCCAATGATATATTTGTGAAATGGCTCCGCAACGGTGAACCGATAGCAGACTCAGAATATATCACCAGTGAACCTGTCCAACAGTCCAAGACACCTGAGATGTACTTCAGCTATAGCATGCTGAGCATCAGTGAGGAGGAGTGGAATTCCGGAAACACTTTCACTTGCGTGGTGGGACATGAGGCATTGCCCCTTCAGACAACTCAGAAGACTGTAGACAAGAACACGGGTAAACCATCCGTTGTCAACATCTCCCTTGTGCTCTCTGACACCAGCAGCACTTGCTACTAACTATCATTGTAATTCCTCCTAAGCAATTTCCATCCCCCTCCTTCCACCAATATGTTTCCCTTTGTGTCTTTCCTCTTGTTTCATTATTGGTTGTTTAGGGGAAAGAAGGGCTGATGGTGGATGTCTAAAAGATGTGTCAAATGTTAAATGATTAACTGGTCACATCCATTCAAAGAAACAACAGTTTGCAATAAAGTACTTTTTCAAAACATATGAAGAAAAATCTGGCTTGCAATGAAAATTGATTATATGAGGTTAATATCCATTTTCAATTGGACAGAATTGGGATGAGGCACCCAACACACATTTTAATTCAGTGGGAAATGAAGCTTATTTCAAAATCCCATCCACAGCATCTTCTCAACTATTATTTGGGATTTTCAAAAGATGCCAAACACTTTAGACATGCAGTGTTCCAGGATAGATGTTTGCATTGCAAATAATGAATTTCTTAACCCATCCATACTCTTTCTTTGTCCCTTCCTTCACCTTGAGGCTACTCTTACTTCCAATCTCTTTCATTGTCCTTCCACATGCACATCAAAATAGTCTTCTTTCTACATAGTTTAATTCCTACATCTGGGATGGAGAAGAACAGTTCTAGGAAAATAAGAGGCACCTTGCTTCATATGTCATTACTATTCTGGCCCCAATATCATGATCAGTGTTCCTCTAACAGGGATTCCCAGATGTTGTTGACTACAACTCCCAGAATCCCCACACAAAAGTCATTCCAGCTGGGGATTCTGGGAGTTGTAGTCAATAACATCTCGGAATCCTTGTTACCGGGAACACTGATCATGATATAATTTGGAATTATCCAAGGGCATGCTTCTGTCAAGCTCCTCATAGCATCTCAAGAATCTAAAGAAACCATTACAGATGTGAAGGGTCAGGGATTACAAAAGGCCCTCTATACTTTCCTAAAAGATTAATGTATTCAAAGAGATATTTCACTCAGTAGGTGTTTATAAGAACCATTCGTACCAAAGTTATATCCTTTTCACATGATAATGTTATTGGCAAGGGGCCCTTCCATGAGAACTGCACACACACTAAAAATGATGCAACACCAGACTTCTTTCACCACCAACATACTGTTGCACAAATACTTTAATGCCTATATACTTCATGCATAAATGATTTTTGCCTTTTTTGGATCACAGTTATGATCCAATAATGATCCACAATTATGATAATCTACAATTATGATCCAATGTAATAATACAAGTTAAAGCAAAGACTGGAGACACCAATAAATGATGCACTCACATACATAATTATGACATAGCTGAAATGCAGCAAGGTGGCTCTTCCATGAATACAACATTCTTTGGGATTTGCACAAACACACAATATAATAAGTGGTTGAAGTCATAATCCCTGAATCATTGACACACTCGGGGAAATCTCTAACCACAAAATGCACTGATGGCTATGCAGAACTTTAGAGACACCCAGAAATCACTTTGTGTATCATGGAGACTCCCAATGCTGGACTAACATGACAATGTTCACTGTAACTTCATCCCTTCTAAAACTCCCAGTACTGATATTTCAAAGACGAATTCCAAATCAATGATATGACAGTGAGAGGATTATTATCCCCAATAATTTATCTCTAGTAAAATTTTTGCTGTATTACGTAGACAATTATAATCATTCTTTTGAGACCTCACTCTATAAGACCAAACTAAAAAGGAACAGTCTTGAAAAACACATGAGCATAGGCTAATGAAGAGTTGAGACTCACCCACTACCAGCAAATAGATCAATTGGAAAAAATAGGAAAAAATGGGTTTATTATCATTAGCTTTAGAGGAAGGAATATCAAAAAAAAGTCCACTTATTTAATCCATCATCTGAAGTCTCTGATCTTACTGGCCATTCCTGTACAAAGAATCAAGTGAATTCACAGAAAATATAGAAAGGTCTGCTATTTTACTCACAGAAAATATAGAAAGGTCTGCTATTTTACTCACAGAAAATATAGAAAGGTCTGCTATTGCAACCCTCTGCCCTAAGATTATCAATTTAAATATGCTGCTTGTCCAGAAATATATTTCCCATAGTTGTGGACCTGAGGTGGTGCTATCCACAGCACACTGCATTAGACAAAAGGCCCAAGGAAAACTCATTGCAATTGGTTCTACTCTAGCAGTAGTAGGCATGGAGGAAAATGAGGATCCCTAGGAGGGATTTCAGCTTGAGATGAGGTTCTCATCTGGAGACGTGTGTCATACATGCACCGTGTCTCCTTCTCTCTCAATAATATTTGGCCTGAGACAAGATTCTCATTTGGAGACATGCATCATACATGCACCATGCCTTCTCTCCTAATAAATATCTGAACTGAGTTGTGCTTCACAACTGGAGACAAGCATCATACATACACAGTGCCTTCTACTTGCATTCCCATTACTTTATGACCTGAGATGAGACTCTCATTTGGAGACATGGGTCATCCATGAACCGTGCCTGCTTCCTCCTCCCAATAATATTTGATCTGAGATGAGATTCTCATTTGGAGACATGCATCATACATACACTGTGCCTTCTTCCTTCTCTCCCAATAATATTTGACATGCACTGCATTAATAATATCAGACCTAATGCACTGCTTCCACTCTCTCCTTGTGGCTTACATACAGGTGACCCACATTCAACTCTTTGCACTAGCATGAAATTCATTTTGTGACTTTGGACATACCACTTTCTCTCTCCTTCCAATTTTCTTAAGAACATAATAAGAGCCTTGCTCGATCACTCCCGTGGCTCATTACCCCAGCATCCTGTTTCCATGGTCGCCCACCAGAATCCTCTGAGAAGGCCACTAGTAGGAAATGAAGGCAAAGCCTGTCTCCTATATGACACCATCTGGAATCTACCAGAGAGGTAGGAACGGAATCACCGTAAAATAGTGCCACCTTACTCAGGCAGTCCAGAAGGATACCATGGCTGATGGTATCGAAAGATGCAGAGAGATCCAAAAGGATCACCAACGTCACACTCCCTCTGTTGATAGCCAATTGGAGATCATCCATCAGGCTGACCAAGGCAGTCTCAACCCCAACAGATTACCTCCTTTGAGCCTGGAGGTAATCTATAGCCATAAAGAGTAATAGCCACTAATAGAACTGTTCTCCTGAAAGCCAGTAGTGTTGTTGAACCTCAGATTATTGTGGTTTTAAACAGCCTTCATCCACTTTAAAGTGATTTGACCCCCTCCACCGACTTTCCCTTTCAGCTTCCTTTTCATCAGTGCTGTCACTTTTTCGAAGCTTCCTCTTCTAAAGTAAAACAAGTCCGTACTGGAATTCCTTGACAATTCTCTTTACATATATGTTGCTATTGACCACACTATGGTCACTGTTCCCTGCTGGTTCTACAGCACTGACATCTTGCACCAGGACCTAAGCAGTTTCATAGAATGAGACTTTTCTGCTCTGTCTCACAACAGAATGTATTTCAGAAGAGTAATGCATATGCTGGTAACCTCCAGGCTTGACTACTGCAATGTGCTCTATATGGGGCTGTGTTGGATGTAGTCTGGAAACTGAAACTGGTGCAAAAAGTGGCAGCCAGGCTGGTCTTTGGGTCAACTAGAAGAGACCACATTATTCCTATATCCAAAGAACAACACTGGCTACCAATATGTTTCCAAGCAAATACAATGCGCTGGTTATAACCTTTAAAGTCCTAAACAGCTTAGGCCCATGGTATTTAAGCGAGTGAAGCTATTATCACGACCAGGGGAAATCAGGCTAAGGGAGCCTAGCCCTATTTCCCCGGATCGTCTGCTGCCACGGGAGCGGCGCGGCTCCCGGCAGCAACCCACAAACACCACCCCTCCCCTAAAACAAGGTTAGCGGAGCAAGTGCTCCGCTAACCCTGTTTTGTTGATCATGTGCTGCCGCGGCACGGCTCCGCACAACAACAATACACAAGGAGACCCCCGCCAGGAGGCTGAAACCACCCTCCCGGCCCCAGAGGTCTCTCCAGAATGCCCCACGCACTTGTGGCCCCCGATCCCTGCAGTTCCATCCAGCTCCGTGACGGAGCCAGCAGTCATGTGGGCAGCCAATCTGGCCACCCAGGGATGGATCCCGGCCCGTGTGCGGGGAGAGTGGGCTAAGCCCGCTCTCCCTGCACTACCCCGAATGGCGCTTCACACCAATCGTGTGAAGCGCCTCAGTGTCTTCTTCGTTATGAGCCCTACTGCCCATTGAGATCATCCAGAGAGGTCTTTCTGCAGTTGCCACCAGTTTGTTTGGTGCGCTACTCAGGTGGGCCTTCTATATTTGGAATGTGCTCCCTGCCAAAATAAGAGCTTCCACATCTCTGAAAGCTTTTTTAAACACTCCTACGACGCATTTATTCAGCTAGATTTTAAACTGTGGTTTAAAACTGTTTTAATGCTTCAATGTCCGTCTTAATTTGTTTCGTGCTTGTTATAAACTGCTCAGACACGTGAGTTTAGGGTGGTATACAAATATACTAAATAGATAGACAGATAGATGAATAGGTGCCATTATATTTAGGACCCAACAGATCCTAGATAAAGTCAAAACCTCAACTGAAATTGGGGGATCTGAAAGTTGTTTTTTTTAAATGGTTGGGAAGCCATAGCAGGGCAGCAGTAGAACAATTCTTTAAAACAAACAACAACAACAACTATGACAAGCAGTGGAGGTTCTCTCAGCCACTGTTATTGGCGACCATCATCTCACCCCCCCCCCCAAAAAAACATGCCATGGTTACAGCACCATCCACAACATTCTGGGGGGAAAGGCAGATGCCACCAATCAAATAGTGAGTGTTCCATGGGCCCTCCTCTTGCTCCTAAACGTATCAGTCAGACTTATAGTGTGCCTACAGTTAACAGGCCATGTTAGCAAACTAAAAAGTATGCATACAATTTTGTAAATACCCTCACAATACCATCATCGTCAGGAGATGAATTATTAATACATTCTTGGAGATTCCACATGATTATGAGTGCACCACAGGGTTGGAAATTTCTCCTGGACTCTCTTTGGTAAGCAACCTTTGTCATGCAGTACGCTAAAAGAACATGCAGCCCCATAAGAATGAATTCACTTCTCTGGATCATCAGCACGTCATCTGGTATCTTCCAATGCACCACCATACTGACAGCACAACCAAAGTTACAAACATGTTGTACATTAACAAATGTACCAATTTGCCTCTCATGCAGATCCCTACCATCTTAATCCCCAGAAACAAGAGATATAAATTAAGGAAATGACATATATTACATTTATGCATCATTTCTTTAATATGCATGCCTCATCCTCTCTTCAGTTAGCAATTGTGACACCAGAAAGCCAGACACCAATTCATCACTTGCTTGGAAATACCTGCATTGCTATTTAGTCCTCCTTTCTCATAAGGAGGGGACTGTTTTATTCTTCCTCAGCCATCTAGAGAAATGCCATCCTCTGTCACACTAATTCCAGAGTTTCATTCACTCAGCTCATCTCTTTTCTCGCTGATCGCTCCCCAACTTCACATCTCTCTTGGCACCATCAAGTCCTAATTGGTGCTTATCCAAAAACAGAATTATGTGGCCTAACAAAGCACCCTCTCCCCTTTCTCTGCTCATTTTCTCGGCACATTCTCTACCCACTTTCCCACTGCTTTCCCTTTGTGTGTGCCCTCCCTGTGCCTTCTGTTTAACCTAGCTACACTGAGTCTTCACTTTCTTTCTGAATCCAGAAATATTGTCGAACCTTCATGTAGATGGGATTGTGGACATTGATGAAGAAGAAGACCTCCAGAACATCGCGTCAATCCTTACCACTTTCATCATCCTCTTCCTCGTGAGCCTTTTCTACAGTGCCACTGTAACTGTCATCAAGGTAAGATTAATGTGATGGAAATGGAAGGAATTGAAAAATGTCCTGTAGAAAAAGGCCTCTAAGGGTGGTGGGCGAAGGATAAGGCAGTTTACCGGCGGCAACATAGTGGTGGTTCCTCCAAGCCCCAGATCTGCTTTCCTGCCCCCTGGCAGCATGCCCAGGGGAGGGGGAAGCAGTGCCGCGGCTTGGAGGAGCCGCGGCTGCTGTGCCACCACCAATAAGCTGCTTTCTTGCCGCCGCCGCCACCCTTAGAGGACTTCTTCTGCAGGATCCCCTTGTTTATTTTTAAAAGGAATCCTCGCCAGATTCCCCTTTACATTAGGGCCCACTGGACTGGGGTCAAAAGAATTCAACCTGGTTCAGCAGCTTGAACCAAACCGGGGGTAAATTTGACCTGAACCAGGTCACATACCAGCTAGACCAGCATCCTGTTTCACACAGTTTCCCACCACATGCCTCTGAGAAGCCCCTAGGCAAGAGTTGATTTAGAGGCATCTTGCCTATGAAGCTGGAGGTGACTATTTGGGGGTGGCGATTGGGTGGAACCCATTTTTGTGATCTGGTTCAAACTCGAACTGAATTTGAACCAGACTGCTGGTCTGCAACCTGGTTCAGGTCAAACCTTCCCCTGGATCAGTTCAACCTGTAGAACTGGGTTAAAGTGGTTTGACCCTGGTTTGGGGGACCTTGATGTAAAGGGGAATCTGGCGAGGACTCCCCTTCAAAATAAATGTGGGGATCCTGCAGAAAAAAGCCTTTACGGGTGGGCGGGGAGGAGAATGCAGCTTATCAGCGCCAGTATGATGGTGGCTTCTCCAAGCCCTGGTGCTGCTTCACTATCCCTGTGACAGCACTGCCAGGGATGGGGAAGCAGCGCTAGGTCTTGAAGGGGAATCCTTCCTGGGTTCCCCTTTATGTTAGTGCAACCCAAACCAGCATCAAACTGGTTTGAACTTGTTCAGTTTAAACCGAGGCCTGGACATTTTGAGCACATACCAGCCACCTTGAACCAAGGCTGGTCCAAAACCAAATCGGTTTACATCAAAACAGTTTGTCAAAGCCCCAGTGACTATAACCATCTGACTAGTAGCTATTAATAGACCTATCCTCCATCAATTTGCCTAAGCCCCTTTTAAAGCGAGTGTCATGGGCATGCTGGAAGACTCCAAGGAGGAGTTGGAGGTGGAGACAGAGCTGACAGCAGAGGAGGGTGGGCAAGGACCAGAAGTTGCAAAGGAGAGTGGGTCCAACGCATAGGGAGTCGAAGATGAGTTAGAGCCGGGTGAGGCAGCTCTTGTGGAGGAGGCGTGACCATTCTCAGCTGTGGAGAGGTGCCAGTCCAAGAGAAAGCAAGTAGTAAGGAGCTGCATGCATAGAACAACAGGCAAAGCTGCTGACTCAGCAACTCTTAATTAACAGCACCGAGACTCAGCCTTTTAAAGACACCTGTAACATAGCTACCCTGCTGATAGCAACATCAATTTCCTGTGAGCTAATCGGCTATGTTCGTGTATTACATTGACCGTGTTTGGACCCTGGACTGTGTTGACCTTGCCCATGGATTTCACTTTGGACTCTTTTTTGATTTATTGGATTGACTCAGACTGGACCTGGTTTGGAGAATTTATTCCTATAAGACTTTGCTGTTCTGCTTCTGCCTCTGTTACGCTTCGTCTAGCTAGCCTGACAGATTTACAAAGCCATCCAATCTAGTGGCTATCACCACATCCCATGGCAGAGAATTCCATGGATTAATTATACACTGAGGCAATTCTCATGATTGGCCAAAATCGGGCTAAGGGAGCCTAGCCCAATTTCGGCCAAATGTGAGAACCACCGGGCTCGCAGGTGAGCCTCATTTCTCCAAAGCGGGTGACCTGCTTTTACAGCCCTCCACTTAAATGAGGTTAGTGGAGTGAGCGCTCTGCTAACCCTATTTATTTGATCATGTATTGCCGCAGTGCGGCTCCACGCCGTGGCAACACACAAGGAGACTCCCCGGCTCAGGGATCTCTCCAGGATGCCCTGCGTACTCGCACAGGGCATCCTTGAACTTCCAGGGGCTGCGCAGCCCCTGATCCCCACAGCCCCCACCGGCTCCATGACGGAGCCGGCAGTTGTGTAGGCAGCCAATCCAGCTGCCCAGAGCTGCAGGACTCATCTTCTGTGGGGAGAGCAGGCTAAGCCCGCTCTCCTCGCTAACCCCCTTATGGTGAGTCTCACTTATCGTGAGACTCGCCTCACTATGTGAAAAAGTATGCGCTTTTGTCAGTCCTAAATTTACTGGCAATCAGTTTCATGGGATGACCCCTGGTTCTAGTGTTTTGAGAAATGGAGGGAAATTGATCTCTCTCCATTCTCTACTCCATGCATAATTTTATAAATGTCTATCATGTCTCCCTGCAGTTGCCTCTTTTCCAAATTAATAAGCCCCAGATGTTGTAGCCTTACCACATAAGGGGGGTGCAAACTGTGAACCAATGTTTATTTGTTTGTATCTGCATTATCTTAAAGTAACATATCAATAAACTTAATAAACATGACAAATGCAGTAAAAACTAGAAAATACCCAGCATCAGAACAGAAAATAGCCAAAATGAATACAAACATTTCAGCATAAATCAACAGTAATGAACAAAACAGGAAGAAACTCCCAACAGGAAAACCAGCTGGCCTAGTGAAAAGCCCATGTTTTTGCTAGCCTCTGAAGGAAGATTGGGGCTAGGTCTGTACAGGGCATGCAATTTGGGCAAGCAAGAGAAACAGCTGCATTCTCCACCAATGGTCCTCTTAGGGGAGGCCAGACCAATCCCCAGGCCAGGAAAATTTTGTGAACCATTAGGACTGTATATCCCTGCAGAGAGGAACCTTTTCAGTCCTGGCTGTGATTTTTAGCTGGGAAGAGCAACTGTTTCTATTCAATAAAGCATAGCATCCCTCCTCCTGGCTGATGTTTGCCTTGTGCTTCTTTTTAGGATTGTGTACCTGTTGAGACAAGGAAACATCTTTTTATTCCTTTACTATGGAAATCACTTTTTTATTGACAAGGATTATATTTATTTATTATTCGATTTATATACCACCCTTCAAAAATGACTCAGGGTGGTTTACATCAAAGTAAAAACAATTTAAATCAATTAACAATTCAAATCAAAATTATCAAGACAGCATAAAACTAATGAACAGTTAAAACATTTAAACAGTTAAAACCCTGGAGAACCAAACCAAACATTTACAGTAGTTAAAACAATTTAAAGTAAAGTGTGCCGTCAAGTCGATTTCAACTCCTGGCGCTCACAGAACCCTGTGGTTTTCTTTGGTAGAATACAGGAGGGGATTACCATTGCCTTTTACTGCGCAGTCTGAGATGATGCATCTTCCTATATCGCTGCTGCCCGATATAGTACCAGTGGGGATTCGAACCGGCAACCTTCTGCTTGTTAGTCAAGCATTTCCCCGCTGTGCCACAAACAGATAGGTCTTAAGGGCTCTCCTGAAGGCCAATAATGAATTCAGATTATGGATTTCTGCCGGGAATGCATTCCACAGACCAGGAGCAGCTACAGTGAAGGCCCGCCTCTGAGTTGCCACCAGACATGCTGCTGGTAACTGGAGAGGGACCTCCTCAGATGACCTTAACACGTGGTGGGGGTCATGTAAACGAAGGTGCTCTCAAAAATAACTCAGACCTAATTCCAAATAATAAAATAATAATACCATATAAATAAATGACTTTTTCGAAAATATGTGGATTAAAGAATGAAGGCACTAATGTGAGGTCCCCTCTCACATGGGAGTGTTTGATTTGTTCAAGTCTTGTACATATCTAGTCCACCAGTTCTGAGTGATATGGACAGGCCCATGCTTACCGGAAGATATGTAATGACAGTGTTGAACAGGATGGTAGAAAAGTGATGATGTAGTGTGCAGCTGTTTAGTGTATTTTCTCTGTGGCAAAATTAATACTTCTCTCTCAATTCCAGGTGAAATAGCAAAGGCAACTGCATTCTGGCAGCTGAACAATGATCTGCCTGAAGGACCATTTTTCATTTTCTTTTATCACCAGCATAACCAAGGACTCACACCTGGGTATCTCCTTCCATGAGAAGAAGAACAATTGTTTGGGGGAATTTCCATTTCCATTCTTCTCTTCTTTGTATTGTGGCATCGGGATCCAGTTGGGTTGAAGTAAATATCAGTCAAGAGTTTACATTTTCAACCCATCAAACATTTGTTTTCCGTGTGTGTGTGTGTGTGTGTGTGTGTGTGTGTGTGTGTGTGTGTGTGTGTGTAGAGGGAGAGGGAGAGGAAGGGAGGGAGAGATGATCATTATTTGTCTCTTTGAAGTTAACATGTTATTTCTGCTAGTGTTTGCCTGTTCTAAGGACATAAAGGTTTAATTTGAAGGGCACTAGGGCTTGGATAGTTGCATGCAGACAGGTTACGGCCCATTTGACTCACAAGTATACCCCTTAGGTTCTGGCAACAGTACAAGATTTCAATACATTTATATTCTTCATTAACATATTATCTTCTGGTACCATTACTTGCTACCTGAAATCAATACCTATCATTATGAGCAAATCCAAAATGGCTGCCTCAAATAGGGCTAAGAAGAGGTACCATTGATTTGGGGTAAATAATAATAAAAATATCATTTTAGCATCAAGGTATCATCAACCCCTGCTAACTTGGGGTTAGCATCAACCCTTGCTAACTTGGCAAAGAGGCACCTTTTAACGTGGTGATTCTCTTTACTGAGCAGGGGGAGAGTAACTGGCTCTCTCCACCAGTGAGAGTACCTCCAGTGACTGTTGCTGGTGTCTTATCTTATGTTTCTGTTTAGATTGTGAGCCCTTTGGGGACAGGGATCCATCTTATTCATTTATTATTTCTCTGTGTAAACTGCCCTGAGCCCTTTTTAGAAGGGAGATATAGAAATCAAATTAAATAATTGAATGAATGAATAAATAAATAAATAAATAAATAAATGAGATGTGCTGGGATCCGCTTCCCTCCATTAGATACTGAGAAGTTTTTATTAGCTTCATACCTGCCTCCCATATGGGGGGAGGCTGGGGGAGACCCGCAGACATTTCACCACAGAAATGGTCACCACAGACATTTGTAACACACCTTGGGAAAAGGCGCAGTGGTTTTTTATTATTATTATTATTATTATTTACATTTTATATCCTGCTCTTCCTCCACGGAGCCCAGAGTGGTGTGCTACATACTTAGGTTTCTCCTCACAACAACCCTGTGAAGTAGGTTAGGCTGAGAGAGAAGCGACTGGCCCAGAGTCACCCAGCTGGTATCATGGCTCAATGGGGATTTGAACTCGGATCTCCCCGGTTCTAGTCCAGCACTCTAACCACTACACCACGCTGGCTCCTTTGATATCACAGACTACATTACACCTAAGCAGTCCTCTTGAAATTAAGTAGTCTGGCAGAACAACTCCTTAGTATTACTGTTGAGTCTTACTCTGCTGTCTTTGGAAAGTGAGGCCATAAATGTGAAGGAGATTCTGTAATTTCTGCTATGAAACTGAGTTCATATAGATTCTAGGTTCAAAAGCCAAGGGAATGCTAAGGCCTATGATGTGATGCCTTGTGTGTGCTTTTACAGGCTCAATTTTCAACAGGGGAGCTTTGAGAGGGACATGCAAGACATTTGTGGAGGCTTGATTCGGGTTGCTGCAGCTGAGGCGTTTCGGCAGGGGGCGAGCAGTAGCTTCACGGAGCAGGTACGCAGGTCCTTACCTGCTCCTCTGCCGCCCCACGGCCATTCCGCACGCAGCTGCTTCCCATGCTGACCACGCAAATGGCTGCCGCGCATGTGTGGCAGCCATGTGCGCGCCACCACTGCCATGCACAGGCAGCTGGGAACAAGGAAGCAGCCATGTGCAGCCTTTTGAGTGGCACAGTGCCACAACCAGAATGGCGGTGGGGCAATGGAGGAGCAGGTAGGGACCTGCGTTCCTGCTCCTCAAAGCTTCCTTTAAAGCTCTCAGCTCCCTCCCACCTGCCTGAAATGTCTTGGGCACATCCCTTCTTTCCTTTTTGGAACAGATAAAATGTTAACAGCCAGCACCTTGCTCTCAGGAGGCCCTGGCAAGCTGGGTCAGCCCAGCCTAACTGGTAGCCTTTCCAGAAACCCTGTGGAGTAAACCCCTTGCAGGCCTCCATTCAGTAAGAAACAGCTAGCATCAGCTTCTCCTTCTTGGCTCCTTTAGATTAGCAGCTGTCACTGCAGGAAGCCCCAAGGCTTCTGCCTACTTCCCCTTCCCACAACCAGGCTGGCCACAGCCAGCACCCCATCCCAGCAGACCCCTGAAGACAATGCACTTTCCCCCAGACGCCCAGGAAAGTTGCAGGTAAAAATCTGCCCTACTTAAGATGTAAACCTTGTCTTCCTGGTTTCCGAGCAAAAACAAAAGAGGAAAGGAGAGATTATTTGTTTTTCTCCTCCATCTGCTTTAACTCACAGATATGTTTTTCTCCCCACACCAGTGTGTTTCACGGGGGGAAATTTTTTAAAAATCCACTTTGCACTGTGCACGCTTACTAGGATGAATTCACTGTGACTGGTTTGTGACTAAATATGTGAGGGGAAAGTCTGAAATCTTTCACTCAGTCACACTGAAATCACTGATACTTACTCCCTAGCAAGCGTGCACAGGATTACAGCTCCACTCCTAAGGGGACCCCTGTGGGCCTCAGCAGGTTCCCTATGATGCTCACCCCTGACCCCAGCCCTGAAGCCACCCTATGTGCAACTTACCTGGCAGTAAAACCCATGAAATACCGTGAGGCTTTTCTGATTAAACCTGCATAGATTGAGCCTGAGACCATCCTGTGGCAGCTTAGACTGACAAAGCTCCTGAGTAAGAGCTTTGAAAGGAAGCCACAGCTTCAACATTTGCACAAAAAGGGGCAGAGGAAAATTTGCATATAACAATATGCACTTCCATGCAGTTATGTGCATCCAGTGGGGCGGGAGTTCCCTTAACAAAAAGGGTTCCCTTCTGTAAACAAAACAGAGGTTGACTGAAAGTCAAATCAAGTCTTGTGGGTAATGCTAAAGAACTTACATTGAGAGGCTATTCCCACGATCAGGCGAAATCAGGCTAGGGGAACCTAGCCCAATTCCGCCTGATCGTGGGAACCACCAAGCTCGCCCAATGGCCCCCAGACAGCCCAATGGCCCCCAGACAGTTAACCCACCAAACCACCCCTCCCCTTAAACCAGGTTTGCGGAGCGAGTGCTCCACAAACCTAGTTTTTCTGCTCGTGAGTTGCTGCGGCATGGCTCCGTGCCACGGCTACTCATGAGGAGACCCCCGACCGGGAGGCTAAAAAGCAGCCTCCCAGCTCAGGGGTCTCTCCAGCATGCCCTGCATGTACGTATATAGGCATATCTTTCTAGTCAAATTAATAAGATTATGACTTACAATATATGCGTGCCTTTGCAACAAATGAATGCATGATATACATAGCGTAGAACTCATGTTTAAAGTACATGGGAGGAAGAGAGGAGGGGGCCGCGCAGCTACCTGTGTTGCCGGGGGGTTGGGCTATTTAGTTGGGCAAAAAGGCCCATTGGGCCTTTCAGAAGATAGTTTATTAAAATACTGGTTTGGGGGACTAGTGATGGGGCTTATGTCTCTCTTTTGATGCCTTTAGTAAGAGTTGGCTACACCTTCGGCTTCCACGCTCGTGCAGGGCATGCTGGAGGTCCGGGGGCCACAAGGCCCCCAAACTCCCCAGCCCCGGCCGGCTCCATGACAGAGCTGGCAATCATGTGGGTGGCTCCTGCGGCCACCCAGAGCAGACAGGCTAAGCCCGCTCTCCCTGCAAACCCCCTAGAAGCTCTTCTCACGGATCATGAGAAGAGACTCAATATCTGAGTAATATTGACCCCTCTGAGGAGGTGGGGTAAATGACCTGGGAGTTATTCACACTTGGTTTCATGCTCCGGGGTAAATGTTGAGCGAAGCCATTTCGAAGTACACTAGCAGCATTGAGGGAAGCAGCCCCTCCCCTCTGCCCTTGGAGTTTTATTTATTTTATTAAAACTTTTATACCGCCCTTCCAAAAGGCTCAGGTTGCTTTTGATGCAAGTTCACATGTTTTCCTTCTCTCCCTCAGCCTCCGTGAGCCTCACAGGCAGGCAGCAGTCCTTGCGGCACACCTTACATTCTGCTCCGTTAGTGTCTAGCATGTAGGAATGTATTAATAGTTATCATGCTACTTAATAGGCATGCACTCCCACAACCTATTGTTCCCTGCTGACAAGCAGGAGGTGAGTTTCAACACTCTGGTACTCATAAGAACATAAAAATAGCCCTGCTGGATCGGACCCAAGGCCCATCCAGTCCAGCATCCTGTTTCACACAGTGGCCCACCAGATGCCACTGGAAACCACAGGCAGGAGTTGAGGGCATGCCCTCTCTCCTGCTGTGACTCCCCTGCAACTGGTACTCAGAGGCATCCTGCCTTTGAGGCTGGAGGTGGTCTATAGCCCTCCAACTAGTAGCCATTGATAGACCTCCCCTCCATGAAGTTAACCAAACCCCTCTTAAAGCCATCCAGGTTGTTGGCCATCACCACATCTTGTGGCAGAGATTTCCACAAGTTGATTATGCGGTGTGTCAAAAAAGACTTCCATTTGCTGGTCCTAGCCAAAAGGAGGAAAGGTACCACTAAGTCCAGGAGGATGCCAGCATGGCTGTCAAGGAAGCCATAAAAGGGAAGAAGATTTCCTTCAACACTCATGGCTTGACTATATTTTATGTTTTAAGGCAAAGTGTGCCGTTGAGTCGGTGTCGACTCCTGGCACCCCCAGAGCCCTGTGGTTGTCTTTGGTAGAATACAGGAGGGGTTGACCATTGCCATCTCCTGTGCAGTATGAGATGATGCCTTTCAGCATCTTCCTATATTGCTGCCACCGCCCAATATAGGTATTTCCCATAGTCTGGGAAACATACCAGCGGGGATTCAAACCGACAACCTTCCTCTTGTTAGTCAAACATTTCCCTCCTGTGCCACTTAAGGTGCATGTTATGTTTCGCTCATATTTCATTGCCATGTATGTGTGTGTGTGTTTTAATATGGTGAGTCCACTGCTTGGAAGCCACATGATTGCAACAACACTCATTCGCAGACACCAGGGGGGAAGATTGATATTTGTGTGTGGCGCCACTTCCTGTACTCCTGCCATTTAATGAGACTCCGCCAGATATCCCCTTATGACAGTGCTAGGCCTTACCTCATGAATCTTGAGCTTAGAGGTGCTGGATTGCTGGCAACCCTGGAACAAAATTTTGCTTCAAGATCCCACAGATGCTATTACATTTCAGTCATAAACTGAATAGAGAGGAGGAACATTAAGCAGAGGCATGAAGGTTTCAATGTTCCACTTGTATGCTCCCCCCGCCCCGCCCCGTTTCTCCCCAGTCCTTCATATCTCTAATCAGGCCATGTGCTGTAGGCAAAATCAATTGACAGGGAACCTATTGAGGGCTGAGAAAGCCTGTGAGAAAACAAGGCAGGTCCAGTACTGTACAAAGAGTGGAAAACAGATCACTTAGCAATATCAGGGCTAGCTGGTATGTCAGCCTGGGGGATTTGGCTAGCGTGTGTATTTCCAGTTACCCTTCCCCACTTCCAGTCATAACACTTGAAAGGGGCTATCACTTGTTAATCTTAATTGAGTCGGAGGAGTAGACTCGATTAAGATTGATAGCCCCTTTCAAGTGTTACGAATGGAAGTGCAGAACGGTAATTGGAAATACACACGCTAGCCAGATCCCCCAGGCTGACATGCCAGCTAGCCCTGATTCCAGGTGGCACCTGCAGGTCCAGTGCTCACCTGCAAAGGCTGAAGAGTTCTCTGCAATTCAGAAGCTGGCCAACGGCTAGCCAGCAGCTCAGTGAGGAGTGTGTGGCTAAGTGGCACACTCCCATTCCGCCTCCACCTATTCCCTGAACACATGGGGGAAACAACTGAAGAGGCCTTCTGAAAACTTGGGGTGGTTGGCTACATTTCCTCACATGCATCCCTGCTTCACATTCAACCTTGTGGCCTCTTTTGATCCACCCTCCGCTTCTACTGACCATTCCTCTCCCAACCACTGTAAACTCCTCTGGGTAGGGACCCGTGGTTCTTCCTGTTCATGCTGTAAAGTGCTATCATATAAAGTGGTGATCATGACAACACACTCAATGAACGTGCCCCACAGGGGAAGAGACGACATTTTCATAATCCTCTGCAAAAGCTTCTGCATTATGACGTAGAACAGATTTATTGTAAACTTAAGTTAATTTTTAAAAAACACATTTCTGCCTTCAAGTGTTCTCTATTACCTCCTATCTTTCCCCCCTAAGTGTTTTCAGTGTTATGGGCCTCATCCGCAAAATGGAAATTAATTGGTTGCCTTTGATCTGATCTCTGTCCAGCCCTGCTGGCCATTGAAGGGCTTTTGAGATTAAAATCCATTATTCTGTAGATGCCAATGTTTTTACAAGTCACCATTTCACAGCTGGCTCTAGTTCCCCATCTCCACCACCATTTTACTTGGTATCTCTAAAATGAAAAGTTGCTCCCAGAAGCCTACGTTTTCCCTACCCCTGGCTTATCAGACCTGGAGAGCAACCAGTGAGATATAAGCCAAGCCATATACAGTACATGTAGGGGAAAAGCATTGTATGTGTTTGTTTGATCCATATACCGCCTTTCATAAAATTATCCTAGTAGGTAATTGCATTGGAAAGAAGAGGAACCACCATGACTGAGAAAGAGCCTGCTTGTCAATATAAATGAAATGCAACAATCTAATTTCACTCCACTTATATAATTAATACCCAACCTCAGTGAAAGCTAAGAATGTGTAACTGCATTTAGTGGCATTCACATGATGAAGCCGATGACAATCGTAATAGCAAAAGAGAGAAAGTGTCCATAAAAGGTATCTGCATTATGATGACTGAGCTATCGTAAACTTCAGGCAATTAAAAAAAAGCATTCCTGCTTTCTAGTGTTCCCTGTTACCTCCTGTCTTTTCCCCCTCTCCTGCAGCTACACAAAGTGCTCCTTCCGTGTTCCCTCTGCTGTCCTGCTGCAGTGGGGAACCCCCAGAGACCGTGACCTTTGCCTGCCTCGCTGCTGAATTTCTTCCAAAAACTATAGAGATCTCATGGCGTCCTGAAGGAAGAGATAAAAGGAGCTTCCCAGCCATGCCCCAAGGAGGAGGAGGTTTCTTCCAAGCAAGCAGCCAGCTCACAGTCTCTGCTTCAGATTTTCAATCCAAGAATTATCAGTGTATTGTCAAGCATTCTGCAAATCCAGGAGGCACTGATGTGCAAAAGGCCATTCCCAAGACAGGTAAGGCACTTAGAGGGGGCGGGGGTTAAAGGGAGGGAAAAGGAGATGGGAATTTGGAAAGGAGGAGGAGAGCTGGTCTTGTGGTAGCAAGCATGAATTGCCCACTTTGTCAGGCAGGGTCCACCCTGGTTTGCATTTGAAAGGAAGAATTCATATGAGCACTTGAGATATTCCCCTTAGGGGACAGGGCAGCTCTGGGGAGAGCATCTGCTTGCTTGCAGAAGCTTCCAAGTTCCTTCCCTGGAATCTCCAAGATGGAGGTCACAAAGTGTGCAGGCAAAAGGAGATGGGATTTTTGAATGATGTCATGCAAGAAAACCAACAACCCTTAGGTTGTGTTATTCTCTGAGCCAGATCCAGCATGCATGCCAATCCTGTTCTGAGAGGGCTCAGCAAGCATAAGGTGGCTTTCTCCTTCTATGATCACATCCTGAAATGGTGTCCAACAAGCCGGCACATTGTAAAGCCCATTAGTGCCAGAGCAGAAAACAAATTTAGCATCAATTTAAAATTGGGTGGGCTTTTGAAATTTGAAGATGACATTTTGAATGTCAGTTTTCTTCATTTGAATTAAGATAGAATATGTTCTCCAGTGCTTCCAAGCAAATTCAAATTAAGATAAATTGCTTGCAAGTTATTTATCCTCCAACACTTCTTCTGATGTCCTGATAGACACTAGAAAAGAGGTGTTTTGGTGGGAGTGGTGGGCAGAAGGCATTGGCAAGAAACAAGTTTGAGGGAAAAGGGGTCAAAATGAAGAAAAGCAACATTGCACAGACTAGCTACATCTAGGTCCTGAATGGCTCGTGGTGCCAGGAAAGAACCCAACCAAGACCTCTAAGAGCCCCCAAGCAGTCATGCCCATAAAGAGGACTATGAATGTTTACTCCCAGCTGTCAACCAAATGTTTCCACTCTTTACTCTCAGCTTGCATTGGGACAAGACGGGAGCCACTCCAAATATATGTCTTCCCCCCTGGCTGCAATGTGCAGGCCACGCAGACCGGCCCAGAGCTGGCATGCTTCCTTCAGAGCGCCAGCCGTTGGAATGCTGATGTGGAATGGCTGGTGAATGGACGAGCACAGCCAAATAAAAAACGGGTGACCCTCTCCGGAGTGCAGGGAAGCGGTTACTCCAGCTCAGGCCAACTGAGAATCAGCAAAGAGAGCTGGGACAGAGGGGATCTCTACACGTGTCGAGTGACTCACCCGCCGGGCAGCCAGAACATCTTGATGTCCAACACCAGCAAGTGCCAAGGTGAGGACGGCTTGCTCTAAAGGCTGATGGGTGGTTAGAGGGGGATGGATGGCCACCTTTCTTGTGCTTCTGTGGCCTCCTCACCTGCCTGCCAGGAAGAGAGTAGGCAGGCCAGCGAGGGAGCTGCCTCTCTCCATCCATCTGCCTAAGAATGGCTCTGCTGGATCAGACCAAAGGTCCATCTAGTCCAGCATCCTTCTTCCCACAGTGGCCAGTCAGATGCTTCTGGGAAGCCCAAAAGCAGGCCATTTGTGCCAATAGCACTCTCTCACAGTAGCCCAGCAACTGGCATTCAGAGCCCTCTGCATCTGGAGATAGCATATACAGACATCATGACTAGTAGCCATTGATGTACCTATTCTCCATGATAGTGGTGTGCACAAAACCGGTTTGCCAGGTTAGATTCAAACCAAACTGAACTCAAACCAAACTGGGCATGTTCAGTGTCTGCCCACGAACAAACCCCTCCCCCAGCTCGACTCAAATTTGATCGAGTCTGAGGGTTCTAAAGCTAAAAAAAATTAAACACTCACCCCTGGAGACGGCAGCCTCGAGGGGGGGTGCTGCCATGACCATGGGGGTCCACACCATTTCCGTCTCCCCCCGCTGGCCTCCCCCTGGTCTTCTAAGTGCTGTTTCAGCCCATTTTCAGGCCATTCCTGCCCTTCCTACGGTGGTGGCAGCCATTTTGGAGGCTGCTACACATGCACCCTGGCCATTTGCGCCCTTGCCATGTGTGTGGCCGTATCCAAAATTTACTGACTTCAAAAACTGACAAGCACTTCCACAATCCATCTCTTTCCCAGCCTGCTACAGCACCACACAACCACCAACTGTCTCCATCACCAAACCATCCTATAGAGACCTGCTTGAAAAGACAGCCAAAATCACCTGCTCTGTGGTTGGCTCCCACCTTGAAGACACCCAAGTCAACTGGCAGGTGGACAGCCGGTCCAGCAGAGAGGGTCAGCAAACGGTGACGACGGATGGCCCTGGGAGGCAGAGCGTGACGAGTACCCACCCTGTATCCCTGGAGCAGTGGAGAAGGGGCACAACATTCACCTGCAAAGTAACTGGACCATGCTATGGAGAAATCACCAAAACAGAAGCCATCCACAGGGGAACAGGTATGTACAAATGCTTGGCTCATTGCTAGAAGTCAACTCTCTTGGCCAGTTCTCCTTCTGCTCCAGGTTGAACCTTTTCAGTATTCATGCATTTGACAGCCAGGAATTGTATTAGGATCCACCATGACACCCATAGGGTGCTCTTCAGCCCTCCTCCCAAAGAACCCCCCTCCTCCCCACTGCTGCTGCATCAGCTGCCGCAGGTACCATCATTGGGTGCCACACCACTTCCCCCACTCCAGTTGGGCTGCACACACATGGCCCATCCAGTCAGCAATTGCTTTCTTTGCCAGCTCAGCTGGGTGTACCTTTATTCTCCCTTGCCTACAATAGAGAGGAAAGAAGCCTGCAGTGAGGCCAGCAAAGAATGCACTTGCCGGCTGGATGGTACTGCATGTGTGTGCCCGACACCAGCACCACCCCCTTACTGGCACGCTGAAATAGGTGGAAGGGGTGTGGTCAGCAAGGGATAGCACACCTGGCAGCAGAGGCAGAGGGGGTCAGGCACGGCACGCAGCAGTGAAGGGTGGGCATGACAGGTTGGGAGCCCTGACATCATCCAGTTAGATTGGCTACATAGCACTCACTGTGTGATCGCTGATTGGCTGGGAGTATTTGGAGAGGAAAGCCTGGGAGAAAAGATGCCACCAGAGAAGCACCAAAGATGCAAATCAATGGCTGATGTGCAGATTAAATTACTCATGGAGACTCCCGTTCAAATGAATGGAACCAGTGAGTCATGACTCACTGATTGATTTCCGTGGGACTTCAGTGTCAGCCAGGGGTTGCGAACATTTCATTTGACAGAAGACAAACATTCAGCACAGCCCGCTCGTCCTGTTCTCAGTCACTACTTCTCAGTCACTACACAAAACAATCTTCTTTGTTTAGATTATAAACTATTAGAGAGGGATGTGTGTTTGTTTGCTATTTACTTTGAATATATGAAGCCTCTTGTAATTCACTCTAAATCATGGGCAACATCCGGACTAGTTACTCAGAGGAGAGCTGGTCTGATGGTAGCAAGCATGACTGGTCCCCTTAGCTAAGCAGGGTCTGCCCTGGTTGCATATGAAAGGGAGACTAGAAGTGTGAACACTTCAGGATATTCCCCTTAAGGGATGGAGCTGCTCTGGGAAGAGCAGAAGGTTCCAAGTTCCCTCCCTGGCAGCATCTCCAAGATAGGGCTGAGAGAGACTCCCGCCTGCAACCTTGGAGAAGCTGTTGCCAGTCTGTGAAGACAATACTGAGCTAGATAGACCAATGGTCTCACTCAGTATATGGCAGCTTCCTATGTTCCTATGTGAGTCTCTGATTTACATTACTAGTTAAAGTTCTAGGAGAGGAGAGCTGGTCTTGTGGTAGCAAACATGACTTGTCCCCATAGCTAAGCAGTGTCTGCCCTGGTTGCATCTGAATGGGAGACCTGATGTGTTAGCACTGCAAGATATTCCCCTCAGGGGATGAAGCCACTCTGGGAAGAGCAGAAGATTTCAAGTTCCCTTACTGGGTTCTCCAAGATAGGGGCTGAGAGAGATTCCTGCCTGCAACCTTGGAGAAGCCGCTGCCAGTCTGTGAAGACAATACTGAGCTAGATAGACCAATGGTCTGACTCAGTATATGGCAGTTTCCTATGTTCCTATGATGAGGCACCACTGAAATCGATGAGATGTTAGTCATGAGTAACTTCAGTCCCATTAACTTCAGTGAGATTTAGTCGTGACTAACTCAGTCTAGATGCTGCCCAGTGATCTCACTCTCTGTGCACTGACCTGCTGTCATGAAGCTGTTCCTGCAAACTTGTTCCTTCTCCTACACCCTTCTTTCCTCCTCAATTTTGAAGCTCCTGCCAAGCCCGCGGTCACCATTTCCCAAGCCTACCTCGATGAATCAAAGAGTGCCATGGCCCTGATTCTTGTCTGTAGTGTCAGCGGCTTCTCCCCAGTGGAAATCAGCATCTCTTGGAACAAGGACAGTGTGCCCCTGAATGCCATGCTATATGACCAGGGTCCTGTGACACGAGCCGGGAATGCATACAGCACGTACAGCATCCTGAAAATAGGCAGCGATGAAGCCGCGGGAAAGGGAGGCAGCTACAGTTGTGTGGTCTACCATTCTTCCTCTGACATCCCAATCACTGCCACTGAAAGTGTATCTCTTGGTAAGTGTATCAATCAGAGTTTCGATCAAGGTCTTACGAATGCATTGGCAGGCACTCTCCAAATCCATGAAAAGCCATTCCAAGGAAAGGTAAGGCACTTAGAGTGGGGAGCCCAAGTGACAGAAAAGGAGATTGGGGATTTTGAAAGATGCCATGTGAAAAAAGACCTCAGGCCCAGTGATGGAGTGATGTTGGAAGGGGCCTGTGTTCATTTTTGGCAGCATCATTATTTTTGAATAGTGGCAACTTCCAGGGCCACCACAAAGTCCCTCACCCAGCAGCATCCAGTACTGCTACCTGTGCCTCCTCCTCCTCCTCCTCCTCCTCCTCCTCCTCCTGCCACCACCTCTTTGGGCATTGATGGTAGAGGAAACAAGCACTGCTGCCCGATGCTTCCTTTTCCTTCCCTCTACTCCTAGCCTGCCATCTTCCTCCAGGGGCTTTATTAGTGGGTATGTGTGTGTGCACCCATACACTGGAGGCAGCAGCCATATGGGCAGGGCAATGCCTATTCATTTATTTATTTGTTTGTTTGTTTGTTTGATATATTTTTATACCACCCAAAATGCAAGTTCTCTTGGTGGTTTACAAAATAATAAAAACAACCAAGAAAAGATTAAAACATTTCCACAATTAAAATTAAGAAGTTAAAATGATTAAAACACAATTAAAACAGTATCTAATTAAAAGTCTGGGTGAACAAATACATCTTGACTGCCCTTTTAAAAGTTGTAAGAGATGGGGAGGCTCTTATTTTATCAGGAAGTGTGTTCCAGAGCCTTGGGGCAGCAATGGAGAAGGCCCGTCCCAGAGTAGCCACCAGACGAGCCGGTGGCAACTGCAGACAAACCTCTCCAGGTTATCTCAATGGGCAGTGTGGTTCATAGCAAAGAAGGCATTCTCCTAAATACCCAGGGCCCAAGCTATTTAGGGCTTTATAGGTTATAACCAAAGCCTTGTACTTTGCCTGGAAACTTAGCAGCAGCCAGTGTAGATCTTTTAAGGTAGGAGTGCTATGGTCTCTCCGTTGCCCCTCTGCACTTGGCTTCATCTCCCTTCAGCGTTCTTGATGGTCCTCGCCTTTAAGTGCAGCCGCAAGATCTCCACTCACCCTCTTTGTCTCTCTTGGCCCTTCAGACTCCTTCTTTCATGGAGAGAGGAGGTGGCACAGAAGCTTCATGCTGGACACATGTTGGGAAGAGAGGGGGGAGTGTCTGGCACCTGTGTCCCCCAACACAGGCACCAAGGAAAGAAGGAAAGATCCAGCCCTGAAGTCTGTTGTTTGCTAGTCCTTCTCAATGTCTCATGTTCCACATGGGTTGCTGCTACCTGCCATACTGGGTAGACCAAGGGCCTTTGGTGGGAGCCGGCTGGCGTGGCTGTGGGGGTGGGAGCATTAGAAGCATTGGGGAGCAGGTGTGGCAGTACAGGCCATGGGAGCGATGGCAAGGCCTGAGAGCCGGTCACCAAGGCAGTGTGGGCAGCAGCAGCAGCAGCAGCAGCCGGCTGGTGGGGCCACAAGAGTGGCAGGCCAGCGGGAAGAGAGGGAGGGAGTAGGTGAGTGCAGGGCGTGGTCCCAATCCCCAGGGAGTCCATATAGAGCCATTGTGGTGTAGTGGTTAGAGTGCTGGACTAGGACCGGGGAGACCCGAGTTCAAATCCCCATTCAGCCATGATACTAGCTGGGTGACTCTGGGCCAGTCGCTTCCCTCCTGTGGGGCTTTCGTTCCCTTCATGGGGCAGCAGAAATGAGAAGGGTCCAGGCTGGTTGGACCCCAGTGGGGTTGAGACGGCAAGGGAGGGAGAGCGGAAGGAAACAGCTCCAGGGAGATCACTAGGTTGGGTGTGGCAGGAAACAGGAAGCCAGGTCAGGAAGGGGGTGGGGCTGGAAGTCGGCTTTAAGCCCTGTCAGCTCTGCATTGGGGTATTTAAAGACAAGGCAGCTGATGAGGAGGAGCTGGTTCTGAGTATGGGAGCCAGGAGTTCTCCAGGAGAGGGAACTGGCTGAATGCAGCAAGCTAGGAGGAGGACCCAGGTGACAAGCTAATCTCCTCCCCTGGCTGTTCCTGAGGCTGACCTTTTTGGGGTTCCTCCAGTCATTCTGGAGTTCAAGAAGGGCTAGGAACCCACCTCATCCCCTGGGAATCTGACACCAGGGCTGGCTGAAGCTTCTCACAAACGGAGCCGCGTTACCCCATTTGTGAGACTTCCCAGGCTGACTGGGAAGGTGTCTCTCTGCCTTTCCAAGCAGGGGAAAGGTGCTCCCCGCCAGGTGCTTCCCTGGCACTGTCTGAAGCGGCTTGCAAACTGGGCTATGTGGCCCTGTTTCCACATATGGCCATGTCCCTGTGTCTGAAATCAGATGTAGGGGGTGCCATGGGCTGCCACAGCAGGTTCAGCCTGGGTCGGCAGTAGCTCCCCTACAAACCTGGAGGATGCCTTCTCCATAGCTGATCCTAAGCTGTAGAATGCACCCACAATCAATCTTTTTGATTGTTCAACGGTTATTTTAACAGAAATCTGTGTTGTGTTCATTTGTTGCTGAGAGCCAGTGCAACGGCTCAAGAACAAGAATAAGATGGTCGCAGAGCTATTAGATTGGGCAGTATAGGACTATAACAATCATAAATTAACCTGCATAGGATGATGATTAATTTCTCAAAAAGAGACATGAACGCAAAGCTGCTGGAGACTGCAGTCTCTGTACTAGAAACCTTTCCCCTAAACAGAGACGGGGTGAATGGGGTATAGCTTCTCTATGGTATGGAGAGTACACTCTGCACATGCTCATTTGTTCTGAGGCTGAGCTCAGGCCCTGTGAGCTAAATCCTGCTTGGCCCTGACTCATATGGCACTGTTAATCCAAATGGATGTGAAAATACTCCCCCAGAAAGGTCAGGGAGACACCTGTTAGAAGGCAGTCTTGCAAATTTGGTGATGGTGATGGGTTGCTAGATAGAATTTGGACCTGCATGTTCCCCCACATACTGTAAATATTATTTCAGTGACTACATTTAAATTTTTGCCTATAGGGCACTGGATTCACCTCCAATAAATCCTTTCCTCCTCTGCTAATTCTCTTTCCTCCTTTTGCAGAATGCACACACTGTGAGCCTAAAATGTTCATCTTCAAACCCACCATAGAATCATTTAGCAGTCCCTACCTGAATTCCACCCTACTGTGCAGGGTTGATGGACTGCCCACTGGGAAAGCCACACTCCAGTGGCTGAAGGATGAGGAAATACTTCACTCTGGCTTCATCACCTCTGGACCAGCTGCACAGAGCAGTGGCAGCTACAGCATCATCAGTGAACTCACGGTCATAAAGTCCGACTGGATCTCTGACAAGGTTTTCTCCTGCCAGGTGGAGAGTGGAAAATACAGTGAGACACAGACTGTCAGACAATCCACTGGTTGTCCAGGTAAGTTGCAATGCTCCTTCACAGCATCAGAGGAATTTGAGAATTCAGGAAAGACATATTTATGCAGAGGTTCTTTCAGGACTATTGGAGTGTTTTGATCTAGACATTGGGGTTAGCAGCAAAGTGGCCAAATTTCAGATGACACCAAACTATTTAGGGTATTGGCCAAATGTGCAGATGGCCCTAACCTATTTAGGGTAGTGAAAACCAGAAGAGATTATGAGGAGCTCCAAAAGGATCTCTCCAAACTGGGGCAACAAAATGGCAAATGCAATTCAATGTTAGCATATGTAAAGTGTAAAGTGTAAAGTATTGGGGCAAAAAAGACCAACTTCACATATATGCTCATCGAGTCTGAGCTGTTGGTGACTGACCAGGAGAGGGATCTTGAGATCATGATGGACAGCTCATTGAAAATGTCAACTCAGTGTGCAGCAGCTGAGAAAAAGGCCAGTTCTATGCTTGGAACCATTAAGAAAGGGACTGAAAATAAAACTGCTAATATTATAATGCCCTATGGCATACCCACATTTGGAGTATTGTGTACAGATCTGGTCACCATATATTAAGAAGGAAATTGTAGAACTGGAAAAGGTGCACCAGAGGGCAACCAAGATGATCTGGGGACTGGAGCACCTTCTTTATGAGGCAAGGCTACAGCATCTGCGACTCTTTAGTTTGGGAAAGAGGTGACTGAGAGGAGACATGATAGAGGCCTATAAAATCATGCATGGTTTGCCAAAGATGTGGTGACAGCAAACAGCCTGGATGGCTTTAAGACAGCTTAGATAAATTCATGGAGGACAGGTCTGATGACTATAGGCCACCTCCAGCCTTGGAGGCAAGATGTCTCTAAATACCAGTTGCAGGAGAGCAGCAGCAGGACTCTGAGGGCATGCCCCCACCTCTTGCCTGTGGGCTTCTGGTGGGGCACTGTGTGAAACAGGATACTGGACTGGATGGGCCTTGGGCCTGATCCAGAAGGGCTGTTTTTATGTTCTTATTCACAGGCGTCTACCAGGTGACCAAATGATCTAATGACCTCATTTGCCGATATCCACTGAGAACTGTTCAATGCACCCTTGTGTCTGTGTGTGTTTAAATAGAACCCATCAGCATATGCCAGGACGCTTCAGAAGTGGGGCCAAGATTAGCATCAACACTGAGTGGGACCTCAGTTTATCTGCATTTTATTACCATGTGCCAAACACTCTCACTGTAATCACACACAGGGCAAAATTTTACATTAATTTAGAGCCAAAATTAATTTCAGAAGGAAAAGAAAATTCTCCTGAGTAAAATTTGTTTGTAAACTTTTCAAATTATACTCTCTTAATCTGATTTTTAAAAAAACAAAACAAAACTGACCTAGTAGTGGATGCTGTGTAATTTGGGCACGGGCAGGGTGGGCGGTTACAAAAAGTATGGCATAGAAGTATTGATTTTGGAAAATTGATGCTTAGTGCTATCGCCCTGACATTCATCACAAGACAGAATATGTAATCCTTGGTCAAAATCAGGGTGGATTGGACCCCATCTGAGAAGGGGAAAACAGTATAACTTTGTGTTCAGCTTTCTGCAACTCCTTCAGTTCCACAGTTATGGAGTAGCTACAAGGAGTAATTTGTACAAGCCCTTCGTTCCTGATGCACAGGGAGCAGGAAGAGATTCTCAGCTAATCTTCCAGATGGTTATTGGCCAAAGGGAAGGAATCTTTTAAGAATGTTGGGCATGCAAAACAGACGTAAGATATTTGTGGGGGTTAAAATGAAATGGCAGTGCATCATGTTTCTTGATTTGTCATGGGATCAGACATGGCTCTCACCTCTCTTCATTGTTCTTCAGATGCTGGTCCTGGTGAAACAATCCAGGTTACAACCATCCTACCATCATTCGCTGACACTTACCAGACCAAGTTGGCCAAGCTCACTTGCAGAATCTCCAACATCCCCTATGGTCAAGATCTTAAGGTGCTGAACATCACCTGGACACGAGCATCTGACAACAGGCAGCTGGAGACCATAATTGGACAGCCCCAGGACCAGGACAATGACATGTTGTTTGTTGATGCTGAAGCAACCGTGTGCGTGGATGAGTGGAACAACAGCCAAGAAACCTTCAAATGCAAAGTTGCTTTTCCCGGCTTACTCCCTACACCTGAGACCAAGTCCTTGAGAAAGCCCAATGGTAAGTGCCTAGTTTTCACCAAAATATGAAGCTTTAGTGCCCCTGGTTTCAGAGGTTTTGACATCAGACTATCTCTGATCTGCCCAAAGAATCATTTCACAGCACTTAAATTAGAGGCATTTACCAGGAGAAGGTCTTCAACCAGTCTTTCAGCATACCCAAAGGTGTCCTTAATTCAGTAGATGTTGTAACCAATAAGCTCCAGTTATGATCGCTGAGTCAGCGCCTCTCAATTTTGATCCCTACTTTGAATACCAGAATGGTACATTCTCTCCTTCCTCTGGGACAATGCTGCATAACTAGAGGCCCACTGAGATAAAGGCAGTCTACCAACCACGTGGTCTGCAATTCTACTGGTGATTGACAGACCCAGACTGGCAGCAAAACAGATTATTGTGACCCCATCATAAAGTGGCTACAAGGCCAGATTCAGCCAGGTGAGTCACATTATATAGACCTGCCCTAGAAAAATGAAGCTCTCAATCCTCAGCAATCAGGACTGGAATTTTTTCACCAATGCTGAATGGGAAGGACTCTGTAAGCAATTATGTCTCCCTCCATATCCCCAAGTATCTCTTACACATGCATACGTACACACACACACACACACACACACAGAGCAATTAGAAGATAAACAGCTCTGGCTTTCAGAGAAAACAGCTGCATTTGGACCTGTGCACTCCCATAATTGCTCCTAAAGGAATAACTACCAACCTAAAAACTATGGACCACTCCATAAATGAAACAACATTACTAGCAATAACTTTAATCTCCTCCCCTAGCCCTTCCATTTGTCTCTGTGGGAAACACATCATCACAGTTTCCAGTAAAAGCAAGGCCCATTTCTGACAAGCTAGAAGGCTACTGTATCGAGATTCTGATTTGGTCAGAATTTTTCTGCCTCACCAATTTGCAGTGGCCCAGTTTCACACGTTGAGAGATCGCCATCCTGCAACTCAGGAACATAGGAAGCTGCCATATACTGAGTCAGACCATTAGTTTATCTAGCTCAGTGTTGTCTTCACAGACTGGCAGCGACTTCTCCAAGGTTGCAGTCAGGAATCTCTCTCAGCCCTATCTTGGAGATGCCGCCAGGGAGGGAACTCGGAACCTTCTGCTCTTCCCAGGGTGGCTCCATCTCCTAAGGGGAATATCTGACAGTGCTCACACTTCTAGTATCCCATTCATATGCAACCAGGGAGGACCCTACTTAGCTAAGGGCACAAGTCATGCTTGCTACCACAAGACCAGCTCTTCTCTTTGGGGACTTCAGTGTCCCCAAAAGATCAAAAGGTTAAAATGACCACTATAGTTCAAATTCCCTCAGAAAAATATTTGAAGTGGAATTGGGCTACTCTTCATTCCGTTTCTTCTGCCTGCTAACTAGGTGGGACCCTCCATGCTCCATCTGTCTATATCCTTCCCCCTCCATCGGAACAGCTGACTATGCAGGAAACAGCCACCATCACTGCCCTGCTGAAAGGTTTCTACCCCAATGACCTCTTTGTGAAATGGCTCCGCAATGGCGTCCCGGTTGCATCTTCACAATATTTTGTCAGCAAACCTGTTCAGGAATCAAAGACACCTGAGAAGTACTTTGCCTATAGCATGCTGAACATCAACGAACAGGAATGGAGTTCTGGAGACATTTACACGTGCATGGTGGGACATGAAGCATTGCCCATCCAGACAACTCAGAAGTCCATAGACAAGAACACGGGTAAACCATCCATTGTCAACGTCTCCCTCGTGCTCTCCGACACCATTAACACTTGCCACTAACCACTGTCATAATTTCTCCTGAGCAGCTTCCATCCCCCTGCTTCTATCAAGACATTTCCCTTGTGTCTTTCCTCTTGTTTCATTATTGGTCATTCAGGGGGAAGAAGAGCTGATGGTTGATGTCTAAAGGATGGGTCAAACGTTGAATTATCAACTGGCCTCATCTGCTTGAAGAAAAAAATCATTTGCAATAAAGTATGTTTTTCAAAAGAAAGAAAATCTGACTGGCAGTGAAAACTAATGATATCAGGATTAATATTTACTTTAAAATATATAGAATGAGGCACCCAGTTCCCTTTTGAATCCATTGGAGGAAATAAAGTCTCTATGAAAAATCCCTGCACAACATCTTTTCAGCTATTGGCTAAGATATTCAAAGGGTGCTAAAAGCATTAGATGTCCAGTGTAGGAGTGTGCATTTCATAATTTTTCTGTTTCAGCTTCGGCCGAATCCAAAGCCCCCCAGTTCAGGGAGGGTCCGAAATCGACCCTCCTAAAAACCCCAATTTTTGGTTTCAGAGCCGACTTGCTCCAAAACTGTGGGCTGCCAATCTTTCTACTGGTCTCTCTCAAAGACAAGTGTTATTTGGCTGCCAGAAAAGGTCTGTCCCCATCCTCCTCCCACCACCAGCAGCTTTCCCTCCCCGCCCCCTGACAGTGTTTTCTCTCCCCAGTGCCATGCTCCCTCCTTCCCTCTCCGCCATTTTCGGGTCACCCACCCACCTGCTAGGGCCCGCCACCACCATTTTCGCCCACCTGCCTGCTAGGGCCTGCTGCCACCTCCTCACCCCACCGTAGGCCTCCTCTGCCACGTCCCCATCCATGTCCCCATCCCCGCCATGTCCGTGCCTGCCGCCGCCCACACAAGAGCTCTCGGGCTGGCAAACTCCCTGTCCCTGCCACTCCGACCGGAAACTCCCTGCCACATCCGGTCCTGCAGGCCTGAAGGGTGGGAAATTCAGAGACGTCATCAGCAGAAGAACTAAAGGGAGAGACTCTTGACTTGAGAGACTGCAGTGATCGCCAAACAGGTCCGAAATTTTGGGGGTCATTTCAATTCGGCTACAAAACTCTTCGTTTTGGCATTTTTCATTTTTGGCAGGTATACAAAACATCCGAAAGTGCCGTTTTGTAGCCAAATTGAAATGCATATCCCTAGTCCAGTGTTCAAGTGTATATTTTTGCACTTAAAGTACCTACATTTTTACCCCATCCACCTTTCCCTTGGCTGTTTTCTTGCAGCTCTTTTTTCCAATACTTCCTCTCCCATTTCATATCCCTCCAGATACATATCACACTCAAAACAGTCCCAGTTCTGAATTTGAGATGGAAAAGTGCTCTTTGAGAAAGCTAAGGGGCATTTTCCCTCTGAGGAGCTTTCTGGCCCCAACAATATGGTGTAAGCTGGAGTAATCCATGAATATTTTAAAATCAACCTCCCAAGAGCACTTTAAGAAAGTAACAAATTGTCCTAGTAAGAACTCATCAGCCTACTTTCCTTTCACTCTCTCTACAGCTGGACTAAATTTGGTTCAAATCGAGGTCCACATGTTAGATCTCTTGCACCTCAAATATGCATGCATCTGCCATCTTGGATTGGGTTGGATAACATCATTGCAAATGACACCACTGATGTGTCCCTGTGTGTCACTCACTTCCACTGTACCAAATTTGGTTCAAATTGGTTAGACAGTCCTCAAGTTAGTGCACTTGTGCCTCAAAAGTTTAGACGTCCACTATCCTGGATTGGGGTGGATGACATCATCACAAACTACACCATTGGGGCATCCCTTTCTGTCCCTACAGCTGTAGCAAATTCAGTTCAAATCACTTAAGCGGTCCACAAGTTAGCCCACTTGCACCTCCAGAGTTTACACATCCGCCATCTAGAAATTCTGTAGATGACATCATCACAAACTACGCCATTGAGATATCCCTGTGTGTCTCTCACTGCAACTGTACCCAATTTGGTTCAAATGGGTTAGACAGTCCACAAATTAGCACACTTGTGCCTCAGAAGTTCACACAACCACCATCTTGGTTGATGACATCATCACAAGCTATGCCATTGAGGTGTCCCTATGTGTCCCTACAGCTGTACCAAATTTGGTTCAAATCGGTTACGCAATCTACAATTTAGCCCACTTGCACCTCAAAGGTTTATGTGCCCACCATCTTGAATTGGCGTGGATGACATCGTCACACACCACACCATCTAGGCATCCCAATGTGTCCCTACAACTGTAGCAAATTTAGTTCAAATTGGTTAGGCGGTTCACAAGTTAGCCTACTTGCGCCTCAAATGTTTACATGTCCACCATCTTGGATCGGGGTGGATGACATCATCACAAACTATGCCGTTGAGGTGTCCCTATGTGTCCCTAAAACTGTACCCAATGTGGTTCATATTGGTCCAGGCATTGCAAAGTTGATGGGGGGGACACACGGACGGACTCATAGACACACAGACTCACACACAGAGAATGCTGGGTGATCTCATAAGCCCACTGAAAAGTAGGCTTAAAAAGCTCTCTGTAAATGCAGGAGAGGTCCCATCACTCACACAACCACAGAAAAGCTGGTAAGGGCTCAGAGGCACTGTTACCCTGACCCTCTGCTCTAAGATTGAATTTATTTATTTACTTACTTACTTATGTATGTCTGTCTGTTCTAAAGACATTCTTCACAGATGCTTGTGAAGGTATATTTTTGCCACAGTCATGGTGACTGGTGATAACTACACCACATTTGGAGCAAAGGACGATGAAAAGTCAACTACAGTCAATATACACTAGCAGAAGCCAGAATGAAAGAAAGAAGCATGTAGATGAAGTGCTTCTTTGGAGGCATCTGTCCATCATACACAACGATTCCTTCCTCCTTTCCCAACCCACAGTGAGGAATATTTGACTAGGATAAAACGACTTGCTTCAGATTCCATGCTTA
This sequence comes from Hemicordylus capensis, assembly GCF_027244095.1. Taxonomy (NCBI): domain Eukaryota; kingdom Metazoa; phylum Chordata; class Lepidosauria; order Squamata; family Cordylidae; genus Hemicordylus; species Hemicordylus capensis. The sequence goes on along the minus strand of NC_069662.1, from coordinate 5,879,688 downwards.
ATTCAGTTTCCTGAAGAAAGATCAATAGGCATAAAGGTCTTTCCCCCTCTAATCTATTTCCCCTTCATTCCTAGCAATAGCAAGCTAGTGTAAAGGTAAAGTGTGCCATCAAGTCGATTTCAACTCCTGGTGCCCACAGAGCCCTGTGGTTTTCTTTTGGTAGAACACTGGAGGGGTTTACCATTGCCTCCTACCATGCAGTACGAGATGATGCCTTCCAGCATCTTCCTATATCGCTGCTGCCTGATATATGTGTTTCTCATAGTCTGGGAAACATACCAGTGGAGATTTGAACCAGGATCTTCTGCTTGTTAATAAAATATTTCCCTGCTGCACCACTTAAGCTATGGGCAGTAAAACCAAGCAACTGGGATGAGCCAGAATTTTACTCCCACTAGAATCTTTAGCAGAGTGTAGGCACCCTTGAAAACTCATCAATGACATCAATATATATAAGGTGGTGTTAACTGGAACCCAGAATCATTTCAGAACGATTCAGTGAATGAGCTCTGCTTATGCTCAACTTCCTTTCATATCTGAAGTCATAGGAACATAGGAAGCTGCCATATACTGAGTCAGACCATTGGTCCATCTAGCTCAGTATTGTCTACACAGACTGGCAGCGGCTTCTCCAAGGTTGCAGGCAGGAATCTCTCTCAGCCCTATCTTGGAGAAACCAGGGAGGGAACTTGAAACCTTTTGATCTTCCCTGAGTGACTCCATCCCCTGAGAGGAATATCTTACAGTGCTCACATGTGGTCTCCCATTCAAATGCAACCAGGGTGGACCCTGCTTAGCTAAGAGGACAAGTCATGCTTGCTACCACAAGACCAGCTCATTGACCAGCTCAAGCTAGGTCATTTAGTGATTCTGGAGTGGGCATTGCCTTATCTTATGCCTGATTCGGTTCCATTGCCTATGCTTGCTTGCTACTGGAATGATTTGTTCTGCAGGTACCCTAATGTGCTGTACTCATTCTCTGCTCCTCAGAAACCAACTTTTAGAATACTTACATATATGGTCATGGCAAGAACTTTGCACAACCAGCTTCAGAACACTTATTGCCAAGTTCTGAAAGACTCCACATGGTCAGGAGGCCTCCTAGGTCCCATTCAACAAGCAAGATTTGCCCTCCCTGCTGGCTGCAGGGAGATGGGGCTGTAGCTCATGTGTCTGCATTTGGGGATGAGACTATAAGCTCAGAGGTAAAGTGCATGCTTTGCATTCAGAAGGTACCAGTCTCAATCCCTGGCATTTCAAAGTAGACCTGGAAAAGACTCCTTTCTGAAACCCTGGATGACCACTGCCAGTGAGTGCAGACAGTACTGAGCCAGATAGACCAGTCGTCTGATTCGGTGTAAAGTCCATGCAGAACTCCTCAAAGAACTATGATCCCAGTGACATGAGCTCAGCTTTGTGGGTTGTTTGTACATTGGACAGATGCTGATACACTCTACTTCCAAGCAGTGCCGGATTTAGGCACAAACCCAGCAAGCTACAGTTTAGGGCCTCATATTATGAGGAGCCACCAAATATGGAAAAAATACATAATTGATTGGAAAATAGAGGGGAAAGTAAAAAGACTCTGTAAAAACATATAAGCATTTTATATTTATAATTATATTTATAAAATGCTAATATTAGCATTTTTCTTTTGAGTCTCCTTCCTAATCATCCCTAGCATAGAATTTGCCTTTTTAACAGCTGCCACACACTAAATCAACACTTTATCCTTTATCTCTCTCCTGGTTCATCACCAACAGCTCAGACCCCATCAGTGTATATATGAAGTTGAGGGTTTTTTGTCCCAATATACATCACTTACATTGAACCACATCTGCCATTTTGTCATTCACTCCCGATCCTTTTGGAGCTCCGTGCAATCTGTTGTGGATTTCAGTATCCTAAATGGTTTAGTGTCATTTGCAAATTTGACCACTTCGCTGCTTACTCCAGCTTCTTTCTAGACAAGTTAAAGAGCTCTTTTCCCAGTGCAGTTCCTTGGGGGACCACACTTTTTACTTCCCTCCATTGTGAAAACTGTCCATTTATTCCTACCCTCTGTTTCCTGTCCTTCAACCAGTTGCCAATCCACACATGAACGTGTCACCTTATCCCATGGCTGCGAAGTTTACTCAAGAGATTTGGGTGAGGAGCATTGTCAAAAGCTTTTTGAAATCCAAGTATACAATGTCTACTATGTCTATGTCCAAAACAAACATTATCGTCTGAAAAGGCAAAAATATACTTATACGACTATGCAATTCTTTATCATATCAAGTTAATACATCTGAGCAGAAATAACTGTAGGTTATATCAAACTGATATTAGAACAGGGCCCAGTTTAAACCAGCATCCACTATTACAGGCAGTTAGGGATGTTCCCGATTTGATGGTGTCGGGATGTCGGTGATTCATCGGGATGTCCCCGATGAATCACCCCCAATTTGTTTTGGCTCCAAATCTGGCCAGCTAGCATAGGGGCAATTTGTTTTGTCCACAAATCTCCTGAAACAGGTAGATTTGGGTACAAATCATTTTGTACCCAATTCAATTTGCACAGACAGCAGGCACAGGCAGTGATTATCTCAGCAGCAGGAAGGGGGTGGAAAAAAAATAACTTCTCTTTTCCTCAATCGGGGAAAAAAGCAGAGAATCCACTTCAGGCAGCAGGCTAGCAAGGCAAAGCAAAGCTCCTCTGGCGCTCTTGCTCTCTCTCGCTCGCTCTCTCCTCCCACAAAGCAGAAAGGGATAATGGTGGCTGGCTGCCTCCTTAAGTAGATTTGAAAATCCCTCCTTTGAACTCCCCCCACCCTTGTCCCTTCTTTGACCCTTCCCCTAGCCAATATGGGGTCAGTCACCCCTGGCAACACAAGATTTGAATGGAAATGAGCCAATCTGGAACCAGGGAGGAATAACCAGTCAATCATTGCACACTGTAAGTCACCAATCTGAAGCTTGGGAGGGCAGGATTTAGAAGAAATAAAATTCCTGACACAAAATGGACACAGCAAGAGAGATTGCCACAAAATGGAGGTCTGAATATACAAATCTTTCAGGTCTGAAATCTGGGTGATTTCTTTTGTACCCGAATCTGGCCAGCAAGCACAGGGGCAATTTGTTTTGTCCACAAATCACCCAAAATGGGTAGGTAGATTTGGGTACAAATTGTTTTGTACCCGAATCGATTCACACATCCCTACAGGCAGTATTCACCTCTTCCAACAAATGGTGCTGTAACTATGAATAGATGGTTAGGGGTTTGAGTAACATGCCAAGGTGGGACCTCTGACCCATTTAATGATGCCGTGGGGCTTTTTAAGATTGACATAGCTTAGGACCTCCGTATGTCATAATTTGGCCCAAGCTAAACAAAAGAGCAGATGTTGACCCATTCACTGTTTCATCAAGTTGCTCCACAATCCATCAGATCCCTCCAAATGTCACTTGGAGATATTCATGGCAATTTAAGAATGCCCTTGACCTGCATCCTTCAGTCACACCACCAATGCAGAATTATCAAGTAATCATTAATCATGCATTTGAAAATAGCTACACATCACAATAACAATGTTTTCCCCCTTTTTCTCAACAATATTCCAAAATGCCTTCTCTAAGGCTTCACTAATTCACCTGATCTCTTCTTTCCTTTGTCATTCCTTGACTTTGCATATCACTTGGCACCATCATCGAGATCGTTGCCCTTTTAAAAGCAGAGTGCCTTTGCCACCAAAGTGTCTTCTTCCCAGTTACAGTCGGTGAGGCCAATGCTGGGGGCGGGGGGTGGGGCAGTGGGAGGGTGTTTGGCTGTTATCCAGTGGCGCACCTAGGTCCAAAATCAGCCTAGACCTGAAGGGCTTCAGACCCCGCCCCCCTCCAGTCCACCACCACCACCACTATGAGGACCTCCCCTTAATTTTTTTTTTAATACCTTCCACCGCCCCACCATTGCTTCTGTCTCCAGGGACCCCTCCAAATATTCTGGGGGACCTCCCCAGAAACCTGCACACCACCAGAAGCAGGCAAGCAAGTGACAGTTCCAACTAGCATGCCACCGTTACTAATGCTCTGGTAACCTCTCAATTAGATTACTACAATGCATTGTACATGGGGCTGCCTTTGAAAACGGTCCAGAAACTGCAGTTGGTAGAAAACAGGGCTGCAAGATTGTTAACTGGGACCGGGAGCTTTGATCATATATTTTGCCAGTGCTTTGTCAGCTGCACTGGCTCCCAGTACATTTCCGGGTGAAATTCAAAGTTCTGGTTTTAACCTTTAAAGCCCTAAATGGTTTGGAACCAGGTTATCTGAGAGAGTGCCTTGTCCCATATGTCCTGACGCAGACCTTAAGATCTTCTTTGGAGGCCCTCCTCCGAGTGCCCCTGCCAAATGAGGTGAGGCGGGTGGCTACTAGGAAGAAGGACCATTCGGTGGTTGCACCCATTTATGCAACCACCCCAGTTATGGAACAGTCTCCCCAGTGAGGTTCACCTGGCACCATCTCTTTGTTCTTTTAGACACCAAGTGAAGATCTGTCTGTTCAAATTTAGAAAATCTGAATGAACAGACAGATCTGTTCATTTTTTTAAACTTGATTTTTTAACTTGATTTTTTAACTTGATTTTTTAACTTGAATAACATTTTTTAACTTGATTTTTTAAAATGAGTTTTAGAATTGTTTTGTATTGTGTGTGTGTGTGTAGATAGATAGATAGATAGATAGATAGATAGATAGATAGATAGATAGATAGATTTGATGACAATGACGAATATTTATATACCACTTTTCAACAAAAGTTCCCGAAGTGGTTTACATAGAGAAATAAAAATAAATGAAGATGGATCCCTATCCCCACAGTTCTCACAATCAAAAAAGGAAACATAAGGTAGACATTGGAAGGATGCTGTGCTGGGGCTGGATAGGGTCAGTTACTCTCTTCCTGCTCAATAAAGAGAATCCTCACTTTTAAAAGGTGCCTCAGGTGCCTCTTTGCTCAATTAGCAGGTGAAAAACATTTGATGTGTTTAATGTGTTTTCATTGGATATTTTAATGTTGTGTTGTTAGCTGCCCAGAGAACAATTTGTTATGGGGCAGTGAACAAATAAAGTTGTTTATTGTTTTTGTGTTATATTTATTTTGTTATATATTGTTATATATTTATTTTGTTATTGTTGTTAACAAAGACTTCCTATTTTTTTAATTAACTCAGAAGTTGCCTTCCATGTCCTGTCCAAATTTTACCTAGATGAGCTTGTGGGCATTGAAGAAGATGAACAAGTCCAGAAACTCTCAGCGACCATTACCACTTTCATCATCCTCTTCCTTGTGAGCCTTTTCTATAGCACTGCTGTGACTCTTTTCAAGGTAAAATTAATGAGATCGGAACAGAAAGAAACACAGAATGACTTTGATCATGGCTTTGAAACCTGTGGTCCAAGATTCATTTGTTTGTTAATTGAGAAAATTGTTTTTTCTTACAAGTAACTTAAAGCAGCTAACAGTAAAAATGGTGTGCATCAAAAATATACAATATAAACCCACAGATATCTGGTAGCAGAGACAGAAAATAGCCACAATAAAAACAAGCATTTTAGCAGAAACCAACAATAATCAACAAAACAGGAAGTAATCCACAACAGGAAAACAGGATCAGCTGGCTTTCTCAAAGGCTCGCTTAAAAGGCAACTGTGATTTTCAAGATTGTGTGTCCCCTTGGGCAAGGCACTATCTTCACATTACTTTACTGTGATAACTGTTTTGTGAACTTTTTGTTGACAAGCAGAATATAGCAATAGCAATAGCAATAGCACTTACATTTATATACCGCTCTATAGCCGAAGCTCTCTAAGCGGTTTACAATGATTTAGCATATTGCCCCCAACATTCTGGGTACTAAATGATATACTATATCATATATTATCATATACTAAATGATAATATAATAAAAGCAATATAAAGGCCTTTCCCCCGCCCCCGACCATAGAGGCAGACTGAAGAATAGGGGCATGGATAGAACACTTGATAGGACTACCACTACCACCATCACATGGGTTTACTTGATTTATGCAAGTCCTATACAGATCTAATTCACTAATTCTGAGTGATAGGGACAGAGAGGGCCTTAGTCACCCCATGATAAGAAAAAGCTACCAAAGATGGAACTCCAAATCCCTATGAATAGGGCTGTCCTTAGAGAGCCCGGGTGAGGTGCGGGGTCCGGGGCAAATCAGCTAGGGTATGGCCCCCTTACAGTTTATTCTAATGGGAGTTAAAAGAGCGAGGCCCGGGGGGGGGGGTGTTGCACTGCTTGAAATGCCCTAAGGGCAGCCCTGTCTATGAAAGGTTTTTCATGCCACTAGAAGAAATCTAATGGCAGTGTTAAACAGGATGATAGAAAGACTCTGAAGCAGTGTGCAGCTACAGTACACGATGACTTTTTTCTGTGCTGAAATTAATGCTTCCCCCGCCCCCCACCCCTCAATTTCAGGTGAAATAGCAAAGGCAACTGCATTCTGGCAACTCAACATTGACCTGCCTGAAGGACCCAATTTCCTTTCCTTTTCGAATATCATCAATACAAACAAGGACTCATACTCTGGAGTCTGCATCTTCTTTCATGAGTGGAGGAAGGATTGTTTGGGGGAGTTTCCATTCCTCTCTTTCTTTGGCATAAGGGATTCCATTGGGTTGAACTGAATATTAATCAACAGTTTATATTTTCAACCCATCCAACATTTGTCTCTCTTTGGCTGTATGTATCTCTCTCTGTGTGTGTTTAGTTTAGTTTATTCTAATAGTCATAAACCAGCACAAATATTATCATTATTTGTCCCTTTGGGAGGCAATGTTATTTCAGCTATTATCTGCCTTATCTAAAGGCATAAAGAGCATATTTTGAATATGATTTGAAGTGCATTAGGCCTGGGATTGTTGCATGAGGACTAGAATGTGTGACATTGTTTTTGCATGTACAATATTGCAATACATTTGCATTATTCATCTTATGAAATTGCCCAGCCCTCCCTTGAACTTTGAGATTCGAGAAACCAGGAAAAACTAGAAACAGGTCCCACAGATCAACCATTTTCAGTCACAGACTGAGCTGAGATGGGAGAGCCATTACGGTTTTGAGCTGGTCTTGTGGTAGCAAGCATGGATTTCCCCCTTTTCTAAGAAAGGTCCATCCTGGTTTGCATTTAGTTGGGTGTCTGTAAGTGAGCACTGTAAGATATCCCCCTCAGTGGGTAGAATATTCTCCGTGGAAAAGCATCCTCAGTGGAAGAGCATCTGCATGCTTGCATACAGATGATCTCAGGTTTAATCCTTGCAATCTCTTTAGGTAGGTCTTGGAGAGATTCCTGCCTGAAACCTTGGAGAGCCACTGCCAGTCAGTGTATAGTGAGCTATATGGACCAGTGGTCTGACGCGGTATAAAGCAGCTTCCTATGTTCACGTATTTCCATTTGTTGTATAAGGTGCTACCATGAGGAAGATTCTGTGGTGGCCTCCTTGATGTTTAGATCCAAATCGAGCCAATCAAGCCACATGCTGTAGGCGAAACTCAATTGACAGTTATCATGTGATGACAGGAAGATCATGAGAAAAGAAGGCAGGTTCACTACAAGGGTTAGAAAAGAGATTAGGCCCATTCACATGTTATGTTAAACACTCGTACAATGATTGTACAGTTTACACAAGTCTTACACAAGTTTACATTCAAGTCTTAAGCTGAACGCAGGTGCAGAAGTACACTTCCTATCTGTAGTATGCATTTGAACGGCCTATATCCAGATTCACTTTTTAAATGAAGTGTCATTCACACAAACACGTTTGCAGATATTTGTACATACATACATCAAATGACTGAAATGGGATATTGTGTATCAATATAAATGGATGGACAGGCTAAAGTAAGATTAACAACCAAGGGCCCTGTTCAGGTGTTATGACTGGATCCATGTTTTCTGTACTTTAATCTCACAGGCGGATCTCTCAAGTGACCACATCACCCAAAGTAAGCCCATGCCTGGTACTAAACCAGCTTCCTTTTTCTTTTTACATCCATCAGGAAAGCTGTGAGAATGTCAGCATGCCAGTTTTCCTTGTGAAATATCTGAAAGTTAATATACGTTTTAATGTTATAAAATGTCAAATTAATGTTAATAAATAGATACATACACTTCAGGACTGATGTGCTTTTCTTTCTCTTAATAATTTACCTTGATGGCAACAAGCAACACTACAACAAGAGAAATCAGACTCATTGTGTTCAAAGGCTCAAGAGCAAAACTGGCAGAATGCAAGGGGTTTTCTTTTCTCCTGCTACATACATCTGGGCAACCCAGTGCTGTAGCAGGAGGAAAGAAAGTGAATCAAATACACCTAGAAGTCATATGACCCTCAAACTCAGCACTTGTCCTTCTTATCCATGAACTATTATGACCTCCAAAGTGCTGGAATCACAGTAGAGCGGTTCTCACCACAGTTAACTGTGTTGGACAAGAATCCTACCCAGCTTCAGAAGCTAAGTGCGAATAAAAACCGAGGTAGGAGGAGAGGGAAGTGGTCATGTGGGAACCTTATGCTGGGTAAGAATGTACCAGCCTACCCACCTCTTTTGCCCAGTTGTTTAATGAGATAGGAGGGAAAGCCGTCCTATCCTGCGTAAGGTCCCCACGCAATCACTTCCCCCTCTTCCTACTTAGGTGTTTACTTGCACACAATCAAAAACCGGAAGTGTGCACAGCTCCCGAAACTGCTTGTCCTACCCAGGTTATGATAATGAGAATATGCCTACTAGTTGGAAACAAGTAGAGATGAGCCCGAAGCATTCCGGCACCCTTTGGAGATGCATGCATGATGCCTTTTACGTGCTGAAGCCGCATGAGGGATGCCGGCAACACATCCCATCGCCGCGCTGCGGCATTTTAGAGGGGTAAACAGCATAAACTGTCATTTGCACTGAAGTCTTTCCGTAGCAATAGTGCTGCGGTTGGGGGGCAGGGGCTTGGAGGATGGGAAGGTAGGACCTGCTCACCTCCTCTTAAGAGAACCCTGTGCCCCACGACGAAACATTTCAGCGCCAGGGAGCCGAAGCGTTTTAGCACCTCTCCAAAGAGGTGCCGGAACCCTTCGGGCTCATCCCTACTGGTTGGGAATGATGAATGCCAATGCAAGAGAGCTGGTGTGATGGGACAGGCTAAGGAAGTGTGAGGGAAACCTCATGAGACCTCATGACTCTCATGAGGAATCCGGGGCTCCCACAAGAGGTTTGTGATTGCGCTGGGCTCTTTATGTCCAAGCAGGATGATGCTGAGGAGGACACTGGAGCAATTTTTTGTGGAATTTTTTTTTTCTGGCGGTAAGAAGACAAAGGTCGGTGGGGGGGGGAGAAAACAGCCGGCAGATGGGGGCGGGGAAGAACACGGCAGGAGGGGGAAGAAGAAGGTAGCAGGGGCAGGCGGACAAAAAAGCGGCGACAGTGGGGGATGGGGGGAAGCGGCAGTGAACTAGAGGCGCAGATGCTCTGAGCCCAGCTCAGCTACTTTTATTTATTTATTATTTCTCTATATAAACCACTTTTGGAAACTTTTGTTGAAAAGCAGTATATAAATATTTGTTGTTGCTGCTGTTTTAAGTACCTAGCAGTGCCCCTTTTGGCCACTGTAGTAAACAGGAAGTTGAACCTGAGACCTTTTGGTTCTGATCTTGTAGCACTCTTCTTAGGTTTAACTATTTCTGTTGATGGGTGTTGGCACAAAGAAGAATGACACTTGAGATAATAGGTGGTTTTCCTGCTTGTTTTCTCCTAGGCTATTAGGGGTTGTGACAGATTCTGATTCCTCCAGATTCCTGGAAGGATGGCCCAAGATCCTCATGGACTGCCTCTTCCCGGATATCCGGGTGGGGTTTCAGAAGTATGTTGGCAATCCCTCCCCCTCCCAAACTGTCCTGGAGCACAATATAAGCAGGCCTAGCATGCATCTGGTCATTCACTTGAGACCAAACTAGACATTCACTTGGGATGCAGCCTGGCATCTTCTCTCTCCTTCTGGGGCTCTTGGCCCCAGGGAACGGCTTGCCAGTTCCTTCCAGCCAAGATCCTACTGGTGAGTGCACCTCCCCATCCCTCCTCTTTCCAATGTTCTGCTGTATACTTCCTTTTAAAATTCCAAGGCCAGATGAACCACCGAAACATAGCTTGGCCCTGTGTGCCTGCTTTCCCCTCTTACAAAAGAAGCCATGTAGAGAAATCCCTGTAACAGAGAATACTCAACACTTTCATTTATGTGCACGCCTGGGATTCTCTGGAGCTGGCAATTTGGGGTCCCCAGAGGTTGCTGGGCTACCACGGCCATCATCCCCAGTGGCTAAGGGTTGTAGTATAACAACAAGGGTTGTAGTCTTCCCAAGCTTGAGAAGCCCTGGTCCAGAGGGAAGCCACAGTTCAACTACCAGAAAGCCAATAAAAGCTTTTCCTGTAGTGCTGATATACCTGGAGAACTTGGGCATATCACAATCTCTCCATTTATTTCACCTACTACCTCCCAGGATGGTTGTGCAGAGGATGCAATGATCAGCAACACCCAGACTACTTAGTCATGATTAAGCTCCATTGGAATCAATGAGACATGTTAGTCATGACTAACTGAACTCCGATTCAGGGCCAACCCACCCACTAGGCAGACCTAGGCAGTCATCTCCAGCACCAGTGCTTACGGTGCACCAAGGTGATGTAATTTCCCCTTACCCTTTCAGATTTCAGTACCAAGGCAATGTTTAATGAGGGACTGCACCTAATTGTTCATTATTCTGTGTCAGATTTCAGTACCGGGGTCAGCAGTTCTGATGTGTATTGTTTTACGATGTAATGGACTGAATTTTTTTCAGTACCTTTCACATTTCGATATGGGGTAAGTGTTGACGATGAAACTGGGGCCATTTGGGTGGCAAAAGCTAAGGGAATGTTGGCGTCTGTGATGTCATGCCCTATGGGCAGTGTGCTTTTACAACCGGGAGAGGGCTCCATTCTCATTTGGGGAGCCAGGGGAAGGAAATGGAAGATGTTAATGGAGGCTTCTGTGGATGACGGGCAGAGCATAAGAGGCAGAGCAGAGGAGTGAATGGCCTTCCCTTTCGGGAAAGATAAAACGTTCACATCCAGCACCTTGCTCTCAGGGGGCTACCAGGCCCAGCCAGCGCCTGCCTTGTGTGTGGCAAGCTGGATCAGCCCAACTAGCTGACAGCCCTTCCAGGAGTTGGGCTGGAGAAAACCCTTGCAGGCCTCCATTCAATAAGAAACCTCTAGCATTAGCTTCTCCTTCTCGGCTCCTTTAGATCAGCTGCCACTACAGTAAGCCCCAGGGATTCAGCCTACCTCCCCTTTCTACAACCAGGCACACCACAGCCAGCACCCCATCCTAGGAGACCTGTTGAATATAATGCATGTTTCCCCATACTCCTAGGACTTGTAGGTAAAAATAGGTCATACTTAAGGTTGCCATATCCAAGCTTCCCAAATCTGGGTGGCCTAATATGCATATTATGCAATTTATGCAGCAATTAGTTTGCAATTTTCTATTTATTTATTTATATTTATGTTTATATTTATATTCCAGATTTCAAATTTTTATTAACTTTTAACAATAATAATAATAACCATAACAATCATAATAAACACAATTACAAAATTGACTTCCCACACACCTCTTTTTGTGATAACTATAAATTTTACCCTTATTATAAAATTAATTTTTAAAAAACCACAAATTTAAACCTTCCACCACCATTAATCTGCCCAACCTGCATTTCAAATATCAAATCCTGCTGTAAGATCCATAGTAGGAAAATAATTCTTTAAATAAACCAAAAAAAGTTCCCAATCTTCCTTGAAACGTTCTAAACTTTGATCTCTAATCAATGTTGTAAGTTTTGCCATTTCTGCATATTCCAAAATCTTTATCAGCCAATCTTCTTTTGAAGGCAATTCATTGGTCTTCCATTTCTGTGCATATAATATTCTGGCCACCGTAGAAGCATACATTTAAAAAGTTAAATTATTTCTAGAAATTGCTCCTTGTGTTATTCCTAGCAGGAAGGATTCTGGCTTCTTAGGAAATGTCACTTTAAGTATCTTCTTCAATTCATTATATATCATGTCCCAATAGGCCTTAGCCCTCCCACAGGTCCACCACATATGAAAAAAAGTACCTTCAGTATGCCCACACTTCCAATATTTGTTTGAAACATTTTTATACATTAATGCCAGTTTTTTGGGTGTCAAATACCATCTATACATCATTTTGTAATAATTTTCCTTTCCTTATATTATTAATGTATTCGATTTCTATACTGCCCTTCCAAAAATGGCTCAGGGCAGTTTACAGAGAGAAATATCAAATAAGATGGATCCCTGTCCTCAAAGGGCTCACAATCTAAAAAGAAATGTAAGATAGATACCAGCAACAGTCACTGGAGGTACTGTGCTGGGGGTGGATAGGGCCAGTTACTCTCCCCCTGCTAAATAAACACATTAGAAGGTGCCTCTTTACCAAGACTTGTACATTGTACACTTTCTTCTCCTTCTCTGCCCTCCCATGTGATCAGATCCAGAGTCAAATCCGGGCAGCGCATTGGAAATCCATGTAAATCCGGGTGGAATTTAGCAGTCAGGTGGAGGAGCCAAAATCTGGGGGCTACCCTAAATTCTGGGGGGCAGGGCAAGGCTAGTCGTACTTACCCCTTTTCTTCCTGGTTTCAGAACAGAAGGGAGGGCGGATGGAGAGACAATCTGTTTCTCTCTTTCCTCTGCTTTATCCCACTGATGTATCTTTCTTTTCTATCTCCCCTGTTTTCTTTTTAGGGGCAAACTACAAATTTCAGTTTCCAAGAGCTATAGCTACAGCCCTGTGCATACTTACTAGAGAGTACACCTAATTATTCTGGAAGCAGGGTAAGTTATCCAAAGGGGGGCTGTGGGCCTGAGCCCTGGATTTTTTAAGTACAGTACCTAAAAACATCCCTACTTCTGAATAAACGGGGAGGATTTGCTTGTATCCTGTCCCTATATGTTTACTCAGAAGTAAGTCACACTGAATGCACTGGGACTTACTCCCTAGCAAGTGTGCACAGGATTCTAGCATTAGCTTTTTAAAAGTAGATGTTTTAATTTCTAGCTTCAGGACAAGAGTGTGAGCATCTGCGTTGTTTTATTTCTGTTGGTTCAAAACAAAAGTGCTTTCTTTCCTGGTTTGCTTTGTAAGTGTATGTTGGGGGTTTCTTTCTAGCTAGTTTCAGGGCAACTTAGGGGAAAGTTGATGAGATTCTGGTTTGTTCAAAAGAAATTGGCTTCGGGGGATAGTTCTCTCTGGCTGTAAGGCCTGGAACAAAAAACAAACGTTCCCTCTCAGTGCAAACTCTTGTACAAACTGAGCTTCTGAGACCCGCATGGGTACATACCATGAAGTCAGAAAGGAATTGCTTTGATTTGTTTTCTAAAAGAGCAGGAGAGATGTCGTGGACGAAGACCCGGGAAGATCCAGTTTGAAACCCCACTCAGCCCTAAAACTCACTGGGTGACTTTGCGATCATTACTCTCTCTCTCTCAGCCTGATTACAGGAATGTTGTGAGGCCAGCTGGGGGAGGAGGGACCAGAGGCACCACTATGAGCTCCTTGGAGGAGGAATGGGACAGAAATCTCATAATATAACTGCTGCCACCACAGAACCAGCCTGTTCTAACAAACATGACAAAGCCTGCAATTGGATGCCAGTGCCAGCTTTGGGGGGAGCCTTGAGTATAATGCCCCCAGTGAGACCCCCCTTTTCCACACCACTGAGCTCCCATTTGCTTGCCCTCCACCCCCTGTGCCCAGCTGCCCAGAAGGAGAGCCAGGAGAGGGGGTGGCCTCTCTTTCTCCAGCCTTGCATGGTGCCCCATTCTTGGAGAGGGCAGGGGATCAGGCAGGGAGAGCGAGGAGGAGGAGGAGCCGGGATGATGGAGGCCAGGGGCTGCCTAGAAGGAGAAGGCATGGGGAGGCTCTCGCACCTTCTCCAGGCTTGCATGCTACTACGTGCAGGCTGCAGGCTTGGGCAGGATGGTAGAGCCCCAGAAGCTGCCTAGCGGTAAACAGCAAGATGAGTGGCAGCTGCTTGTTTATACCCATGCATCCCACTCCTTCCTCCATGCTAGCTTGCTCCCATGCTCCTCCTCCCCACATGCCAGCCTGTTCTCAGACTCCTTCCCCCATACTAGCCTGCTCCTATGCCGGTGCCACTCCTTCCCCCACCATAGCGTGCTCCCATGCTTCTCCTTTGCCCATACTAGCCTTCTCCCATGCTGCTCCTTCCCCCATGCTAGCCTTCTTGCATGTCGCTCCATCCCGCATGCTATCCTGCTCCCAAACTTCTCCTTCCCCCATGCTCACCTCCTCATATGTCGATCCTTCCACCGTGCTAGCCTTCTCGCATGCAGTTCTCTCCCCATGCTAGACTGTCCCCATGCTTCCCATTCCCCCATGCTAGCCAGCCCCCATGATGGCTCCACTCCTTCCCCCATGCTAGCCTGCTCAGATGCCTCCATGCTGGCCTTCTCACATGCCCCTCCTTCCCCATGCTAGCCTTCCTGCACGCCACTCTGTCCCCCAGTCTAGCCTCTTCACATGCTTCTCCTCTCCCTGTGCTAGCCTTCTCACATGCCTCTCCTTCCCCCATGCTAGCCTCCTGCTGCCGCTCTGCTCCCCATGCTAGCCTGCTCCCATGCTGGCTCCACTCCTTCCCCCATGCTAGCCTGCTCAGATGCCTCCATGCTGGCCTTCTCACATGCCCCTCCTTCCCCATGCTAGCCTTCCTGCACGCCACTCTGTCCCCCAGTCTAGCCTCTTCACATGCTTCCCCTCTCCCTGTGCTAGCCTTCTCACATGCCTCTCCTTCCCCCATGCTAGCCTCCTGCTGCCGCTCTGCTCCCCATGCTAGCCTGCTCCCATGATGGCTCCACTCCTTCCCCCATGCTAGCCTGCTCAGATGCCTCCATGCTGGCCTTCTCACATGCCCCTCCTTCCCCATGCTAGCCTTCCTGCACGCCACTCTGTCCCCCAGTCTAGCCTCTTCACATGCTTCCCCTCTCCCTGTGCTAGCCTTCTCACATGCCTCTCCTTCCCCCATGCTAGCCTCCAGCTGCCGCTCTGCTCCCCATGCTAGCCTGCTCCCATGCTGGCTCCACTCCTTCCCCCATGCTAGCCTGCTCCCATGCCTCCCCTTTGCCTACTAACCTGCTCAAATGCCACTCTTTCTCCCAGGCTTGGCTACTTACATGCCTGTTCTTCCCCCATGCTACCCACCTGTTGCTGCATGCTTGGAGAAGGTGGGTGATCAGGCAGTGAGTGACAGCAAGGGGACAGACATGCTAGGATGATAATGCCCCAGAAGCTGCCAGAAAGAAACAGCAAGAGGAGTGGAAGCTGCCGCTCCTTCCCCCATGCTAGACTTGCATGTTGTTCCTGTCTGCTTGCCTGCCACTCCTTCCCCCATTTAGCCTGCATGCATGCCACTTCTTCCCCTATGCTAGCCTCGCATGGTGCTCCTGCCTGTTTGCATGCTATCCTGCCTGCATGCCTATCCTCTTCCCCCATGCTAGCCTCTTCACATGCTTCTCCTCCCCCCATGCTCACATGCCGCAGCTGCTCTGTTGCATGCTTGGAGAGGGCAGGTGAGCATGCAGAAACAAGCACGGAGAAAAAGGAGCTAGGATGACGGAGCCAGGGAAGCTGCCTACAAGGAAACAGCAAGATGCTGGGTGCTGCTGCTCCTTCCCCTTGCATGCTGCTCCTTCCCCGTGCTAGCCTCCTCACATGCTGCTCCTTCTCCATGCTCCCATGCTACTCTCTGCTGCATGCTTGGAAAGGGCAGTCAAAGAGAAAGAGGAGCTAGAATGGTGAAGTCCCAGAAGCTGCCCAGAAGGATACAGCAAGGCAGGTGGCGACTGCTGCTTCTCCTCTCCCCATGCTCACCTGGTGCTCCTTGTCCACACTTGGAAGTGGCAACAGAAAGGAGTTAGTGGAGGGCTCCAAGGGTCAGCAGTAGCCCCCTGCTAAGGCGTGGGCCGGAGAGGGCCCCCTACAATGACAGCCCCTGACCTTAGTCCTACAGCAATCCTGGACCCAACTTACCTGGCAGAAAGCCCCGCGAAATGGGGCTTTTTGTTTAAGCATGCATAGGTCCAAGATAAAAGCATTCTGTGGCAGCTTAAATTGACAAAGCTCCTGGGTAAGATCTTTGAGAGAAGGGGCCTGCTTCATCAGCTGCATGAAAAAGGGGCAGAGGAAATTTTGCATATAAATGTATGCATGTCCAGGCACTCACGTGCATTCATCCCGTGAGGGGTGCTTCAATAGGTTATGTTCTCAAAGCAAAACAGAAATCAATTGAAAGTAAAATTCCATCTTTTGAGATGCTCTAGCATACTTTAACTTCCTTTGAGTAACATTGACCCATTTGAGCAGGTGGGGTACATGGCCTGGAGGTTCCACACACAGCAGATTTTACCGCGGGTTTACCGGGAGGCTTTACTGCGAACTTAAAGTTGTCTTAAAAAACCACTGGAAATAGTGGATTTTTTTACTCTGGAGATCAATCGGGCTACATTCAGGCACAGTGGAAAACCTGAATTTGGATGTATGGACTGCTCCCTGATAACTCGCAGGGGCTTCGGGGGAAATCTGGCCGATATGTGTACTTGCACCCTCGATTCCGGAGGAGATGCGAGCTAAAAGCAAAAACCTCGCAGTCAAACTGCTGTGCGTAAAACCTCCTAGTTAAAGAAGGGAGGGCAGCACAGAAGAGGTGGAGAGAAAGGGGACCCACTAATAGCTCCTCGACCTTGCCCCCAAATCCCGCAGAAACCTGGACTTCAAGCTGGTGCCTGTAACTGGGCATGTAAGTTGCACAAGCAGTGCGGGGCATATATCCCAGCACCAGGTATAAGCCAGGGTGGGCAAAGCTGGCCCTCCAGATGTTGTTAAACAACAACTCCCCCCTCCCCAATCACTTGTGACTGGGGATGCTATGAGTTGTCGTCCAAAAGCAACTGTTGGGCCAGCTTTGCCCACCCCTGCTAGAATTGTATTGGGCAGCTAGCCACACTGTGAGAAATTTATTTTGAAAACTTGATATCTTGCCCTTCAGTCCTCTGAAGCAACTTACGATGAAACAGAAATCACAATGAAACGGAAACCATCTTTAAAATACAGAACCATATGAAAAGAGCTGTGAGCAGAACTATGAATTTCAGAAGCCTGGCAGCTTCATCATCTAGGCCAGGGGTGGGCGTTTAGTAGATCAGGAGCTACTAGTGGCTTCAGGGCTTATCAGAAGTCACTCCCCAACCTCTGGGGCCTGCTTCTCCCCCTCTCCCCCTCCAGCCAATCCTACACATTTCTCTCTCTCCACCCCATCCACCCACTCTGAATACACTATGTTGCTTTTACTTTCATGCCCATTAATTTCTCTCCAGTTTCTTCCCTCTCTCCAGTTTCTTCCCTCTCAAACAGCCTCTCTTGCTCTCCTTCAATCTTACAGCAAAATTATCCTAGAATTCTGGGGTTTTATGTTAAAACCCCTTATGCCATTGATGCACAGCTTTGCACAAGCTACCATTTTGCAATTGGCTCTGCCTCCCTAGGCTCACTCTTCAGTGAGCACCCTAAGGCACATGCTTGGTGTGATGAGGAGTTCTATCCAGTTCTAGAGGCTTCGCGGCACAGGGAATCATGGCTCGGTCTTCTCTCCAAGTGAGAGGTTTGTCAGCCTTAAAGGTGTGTATGGACCACGTGTGGCAGTTGGATCCGAATTAGAAGTGAACCGCTGCTCCATGAACCAGTTCGGTTGAACCGGCAAACTGGCTCAAACCGGTTTGAAGCGGTTAACAATTATACCGCTTGGACCGGCCCAATTTGCAGCGCACTGGTTTGATCACAAACCGGTCCATGGACACCCCTATTAAAGACTGTGTGGCTTAGGAGAGCATGATGTTCTCTGGCAACACATTGACCTTGTCAAGCTGGCTAAAAGGTGCAGTGGGGCTGCTCTGAGCCAGGGTGTAATTGCCTGACATACATTCAAGCTAAGGAGCTCAGAGCTGGCCTTTGTTTAAAAGGTGAGCCATGATGCTGTACTGGTTAGAGTGCTAGATTAAAACCAGGGAGACCCAAGTTCAAACCCCTGTTCAACCATTAAACTCACTGGATGACTTTGGATAGTCACTTATCTCTCAGCCTCACCTAACATACAGAGTTCTTGTGAGGATAAACAAAAACATGTGCACTGGGCTGCTTGGAGGAGAAGCAGCATATATATGGAGGAAATGAATAAATAAATATTAGATCCCGCACTGTTGGAGGATGGAGCACCAATTCCCTTGGTGGCTGTTTGACTTATTAAGTTGTGGCCCTTTCCTTCCAAGTTCTGTCTGCTCATATCTTCATTGGTGTAGGGACAAGAGAGGGAAACCTTCCATAGATGTTCCGGAAACACCTGCTTCTATGGTGTGCATGCTATCTTGATGGAAACATAAATCTTAAATTAGACTTTGAGTGTGCTCCATTACCTTCCATCTTTCTTTCCCTTCCCACAGTTACACAAACTGCTCCTTCCGTGTTCCCTCTGCTGACCTGCTGCAATGGGGCATCCCGGGACACCGTGACCTTTGGCTGCCTAGCTGCTGGATTTTTTCCACAGTCTATAGAGTTAGCATGGCATCCTGATGGAAGAGATAAAAGGAGCTTCCCAGCCATGCTCCAAAGCGGAACAAGCGGTCTCTACAGAGCAAGCAGCCAACTCACAGTTTCTGCCTCAGAGTTTCAATCAAGGCCTTACGAATGCATCGTAAAGCATGCTGCACACAGAGGAACTGATGTGCGAAAAGCCATTCCAAGGAAACGTAAGGCATTTAAAGTGGGGAGGCAAAGGGGGAGAAAAAGAGATCAGGGATTTTGAAAAATGCCATGCAAGCAAACTAACTAATTAACCAACCTTCATGTTTCAATATTTTCTGAGCCAGTTCCAGCATGCATGGCAACTAAGGATGTGCACGGAACCGGCTGGCCTGGTTCAGTTCAAGTCTGTACCAGACTCGAACCTGAATGGACCAGTTCAGTCTGGCACCCCCTCAAACCCCCCCTCCCTGGTGCGGTTCGGTCCGGGGGGGGTCGTGATTTTTTTTAAATGTTTTTTAAAAAATGTTTTCACCTCACTCCTGGCTGGAGACAGTCCTTGGGGCAGCAGGGAGGTCTGTGGGGGTTCCCATTCCCCCCGCTGGCCTCCGTAATCACCCCCTCTGGCCGGTTCAGCTGGTTCTTCAACCCGTTTGGGCCTGCGGAGCTCAGTGCAGTGGCCATTTTGGATGCCGCCACACATGCGCAAATGGCCTCTACAAAGCCTGGCATGACCCAAGGCCTCCGTAGTTTGGCGCCGTGGCCATTTTGGATGCAACCGCACATGCGCAAAAGCCCTCTGTGAGGCCCTGGGTCATGCCAGGCCTCGCAGAGGCCATTTGCACATGCGTGGTGGCTTCCAAAATGGCCACCACACCGAGCTCTGCAGGGCCCGAACGGGCCAAAGAACCGGCCAAACAGAGGCCAGCAGGGGGAGGGGGAACCTCCGCAGACCCCCACCACCACTTCAAGGACCAAAGTTTTTTTTTAAAAGACTTTTTAAAAAAACTTTGTGAATTCCCCCTGAATAAACTGTAGGTCTGAATGAAATGGTAGGTCTGGTAGTTTGAGAGTGGGATGTGGGGGGGATTGGCAGGAAACAGTTATGGGGGGGAAGTGAGCACAATATAGGGAAAGGACTGTGTATCAACACTGTTCCTGCCCTACTGGGAATTGCCACACACACTTGCATCTGCTATTGGGAGAGATAGGGAAGCAGACTACACATAAGACCTGAATGGCTCATGGTGCCAGGCAAGAAACCAAGCAGGACCCCTAAGAGCCTCCAAGTAGTCATGCCCATAAAGAGGACCATGAATGTTTACTCCCAGCTGTCAACCAAATGTTTCCACTTTTTACTCTCAGCTTGCATTGGGACAAGTCAAGAGCCACTCCAAATATATGTCTTCCAACCTGGCTGCAATGTCCAGGCCACGCAGACCGGCCCAGAGCTGGCATGCTTCCTTCAGAGTGCCAGTCGTTGGAATTCTGATGTGGAATGGCTGGTGAATGGACAAGCACAGCCAAATAAAAAACGAGTGATCCTCTCCGGAGACAAGAGCAGCGGTTACTCCAGCTCAGTCCAACTGAGAATCAGCAAAGAGAGCTGGGACAGAGGGGATCTCTACACGTGTCGAGTGACTCACCCGCCGGGCAGCCAGAACATCTTGATGTCCAACACCAGCAGGTGCCAAGGTAAGAGCTTCCATTTTCAAATAAGTGGATGGTGGGTAGCCAGCAGGGTGGATTGCTTTAAAGCAAAGTGACTATATCAGCTGTTTGAACTGTGATTTGCATGGCCCAGAAAAAAAGGTCAGTTTAATTCATGTTCTGTTTAGGGGTTAATTCAATAACATCCAGAACAAACGTGCCACTCATTGCTTTAATTGTGAAGACAGAATGATTTAATTTTGCCTCATTCCAGCAAACAACCCATGCATCTCTTTGTTGCACTGGATACATCCACCATATTTCCCTTTGTTTAGCCAGCAAATAGGTGGGAAACAAAACGGTGGCGGTGGGGGGACAAAACAGCCATGGCAGCAGGAGGGAGAAAATGGTGGTGGGGTGGGCAGGGGGAGGAAACAGTAGTGACAGGCAGGCAAAGAAAGCAGTGGCGGTGGGCAGGTGGGGGAAACTAGAGATGCAGATACTCTGCCCCCGGCCCAGCTGGTTTCTTCAGATTGCTCCTAGATATAGCCTACATCTAGTATTTTATTGTGATCCCTTGTGACTGTTTGCTGTCATTTTCTGTGATATTTTCATTAGCATTATTTCATCATAAAACTTCTTTAAGTTTTAGAGATAATATCCTCACAATAGGATGACATCCAGACTGCAGTTCTTGGGCAGTTTTACTGAAATTAAGTAGTCCTGTAGAGTAACTCCCAAGTAGCACTATTGAGTAGAGGTGTGCATGGATTGAGTTTTTTGTTTCAATTTGTACACAAATCAAAACAACCCCAATTTGTTTTGGGTCTGAATCAGACCCCCCCCCCGAATCACCCCGATTCAATTTGTACCTGAATTTTCCGAATCTGAATCCGAATCAATTTGAATTTTAAAAAATGGTCCCTAGGCCAAAAGAGTGGGGGGTGGTAGTGTCCAATGGGTGGAAACTACCACACAAATTTCAAACAGATTGGGCAAAGGGGTGATTTTAAAAGTATTTTTGAAGTTGGTGAGTCTTTAAGCTTTTTCTCATAGGGTATAATTGGGATTTCAGCAAACTTAAAGCTCCATGTGGGGGGCACCAAG
Source organism: Hemicordylus capensis (assembly GCF_027244095.1). Taxonomy (NCBI): domain Eukaryota; kingdom Metazoa; phylum Chordata; class Lepidosauria; order Squamata; family Cordylidae; genus Hemicordylus; species Hemicordylus capensis. The sequence continues at coordinate 5,858,222 of NC_069662.1, read as the reverse complement.
GTGGCTCAGAGCAGGTTGTGGTGGGTGGTAGTGCCCAGTGGATGCCAGGAAGCTACCACCCCTATATCAAAGGAATTGGGCAAAGGGGAGATTTTTTAAGGAGTTTTGAAGTTGTCATGTATTTGGGGCAGAAAGGGGATTTTGGTGGCAGAAGAGTGGGTCAGGTGGTAGTGCCCCAGTGGGTGCCTGCTACCATCCAGATTTCAAATAAATTGGTGAAAGGGGTGGTGTTTAAAGAATTTCTGAAGTTTGCGCATCTTTAAGCTTTCCCCCCTTAGGGAATAATGGGGATTTCAGCAGCCCCATAACTCTGCTTTGGGGGCATCAAGGTGGCCCAGAGTGAGTGGTGGTGTAGTGCACATAGGATGCCAACCACCCTCAAACCCACAAGCCCATGGGGCACTGGGTTTTGTTGTTTCTGTGGTGTTCTGAGAGTAGATTCTCTGGTAGCAAATGAGTCCACTCTCATTTGCTACCAGAGTATCTGCTCTCAGAACACCTCAGAAACAACAAAACCCAGTGCCCCATGGGCTTGTGGGTTTGAGGGTGGTTGGCACCCTATGTGCACTACACCATTCCATTCCATTCATTTCGCACATCCTTATTATTAAGTAACTTAGTCTGGATGTCAGTCAATTTTCTGAAGAAAAAACCTAGAGCCCAGTTGTTTCCATGATGACTAAGAAGTCATTCTGACTGTGTTCAAGGAGCCTTGATCTCAAGAAAATATGTGTAAGATTGTCGCTGAAATACACTAGTTTATAACTGCCTAAAGAACAATGTCTGCATCGGATACTGATGAACTCTTCTCTAGTCCGTAACTCTTGGCATGCTCCCCAGTCTGTCACCATTCAGTGGGACAACCTACTGTCTCCATTACCAAACCACCTCAAGACCCACTCTGCTGTGTTCAACAGCCTCTACTCCTAAGTAAGTGCACAAGATTCTGGCCTAAATACCATTGTTTCCCCTCACTTGTCTACAAAAAAAATGGGTTTCAAATACTGACAAACTCTTCCCCACTCCATCTCTTTCCCAGCCTGCTACAGCACCACACAACCACCAACTGTCTCCATCACCAAACCATCATACAGAGACCTGCTTGAAAATTCAGCCAAAATCACCTGCTCTGTGGTTGGCTCCCACCTTGAGTACACCCAAGTCCACTGGCAGGTGGAGAGCCAGCGCAGCACAGGGGTTCAGCAAACAATGAAGACACAGGGCATGATGAGTACTCACCCAGTAACCCTGGAGCAGTGGAGAAGGGGCACCACATTCACCTGCAAAGTAACTGGACCTTGCTATGGAGAAATCACCAAAGCAGAAACAATCCAACGGGATAGAGGTGAGTACAGACACTTGACTCATTCCTAGAAGTAATATCTCATAGCAAATTCTCCTTCCTCTCAGGTGACCATTTTCAACATGGAAGCCAGGAATTGACCAGCTTCAGACATTTTCTGAGACATTTCCAGGCCGGGTCAGTTCAAATCTGGATCAGATTCGAACAGAACCAGCAAAACCAGTTCCATGCACATCCCTATAGGGAACCAGTCTCTCTTTATTGTCCTTTTTCTGTGTAACTGCTTTGAGAACACTTTTGTTGAATAAAGTAAAGCGCAGGAAACTGTGTAGAATATTAATCTATTCTTAATCGAAGGGTTAAGAATAGATTGCTCATCACTGAAGGATTGCTCAGCATGGTGCAAGGCAGACTATTGCACTGTTAAACAGATTTTCCATTTTGGAAACTCCTCCTAAAGTCTAGCCCAAATCTGCTTCCTGATCATTTTAGCCCATTAGTTTGAGTATTGCTCTCAGGAGGAACAGAGAACAAGTCCTCCCCTTCATGATGGACAGCATTCCAGATATGTAGAGATGGCTATCATATCTCTCTTCACTTCGGCAGGCTAAACAGCTCCTTCAACCATTCCTCGGAGGACATAGAGAAGCTTCCATACCCCTCACCATTGTCATTGCCCTCCTCTAAACCTATTCATGTTTCTCAATGTCCTCCTTAACCTGCAGTGTCCAGAACCTAGCACAGTATTCCAAATGAGGGCGGACTGGCACAGCATAGAGCAAAATGATGATTTCTCATACGCCTCCCTTAATGCAGTGTGTGTTGGTGGGGGTTGACATTCTTTAGAGCCTACATTCATTCATTCATTCATTCATTCAATTTCTATACCGCCCTTCCAAAAATGGCTCAGGGTGGTTTACACAGAGAAATAATAAATAAATAAGATGGATCCCTGTCCCCCAAAGGGCTAACAATCTAAAAAGAAACATAAGATAGACACCAGCAACAGTCACTGTCTGGAGGTACTGTGCTGGGGGTGGATAGAGCCAGTTCCATGAGGCACCTCATTCAAAATAATAATCTCAGCTTCTGTGTCCTGTTTAGCTATTCCTACAAACATTTCCTTTGACTGTAACCCTCTTCCTTTTCACTTTAGGTGCCACCAGGCCCTCTATCACCATTTCCCAAGCCTACCCCGAGGACACTTCCAAGAGCACCATTGCCCTGATTCTTGTCTGCAATATTAGAGGCTTCCTCCCAGAGGAAATTAGTGTCTTGTGGGAAAAGGACAATGCACTCCTGAGTGAAGAATTGTATGTAAATGGGCCTGTGACACAAGCTGGGAATGCATACAACACTTACAGCATTCTGAAAATAAGCACAGATGAATCGGTCAGGAGGGGAGGCAGCTACAGCTGTGTGGTCTACCATTCTTCCTCTGACAGCCCAATCACTGCCATGGAAAGGGTATCTCTGGGTAAGTGGACCCTCTGAGGTAGATGCTAAAATGAATGGTATGAGTTCTCATCTTCTGGTGTTTTCTTATATCATGGAGGCCTTCAAAATGGCAGTAGATCACATCAGTAGTTCTACAAGGTTGGGGAGGAAGTAAACCACTTCATTTCTCTTTGGTAGAAAGCTCTTACCATTGTAGTGCTGTATCAGTGTATCGCTGACCACATGTATCGAAGGAAGGAAGAGCTCATTCTGTGGGAAATATTATGCTGATTGCAAATGATTTTTCTTTTTACATGGCTTTATCTGTTCATTCGTTCATTTGATCTAGGGCCTAGTTGTGAGATATGCAGAATAATGCCTGCAAAACTTAACTGCACCTCTTGAAGACAGTACAAAAAGAGGGGATTTTCTGTACTCCTAAGAGAGCAGGAGAGGGCAATTGCACACATTCAGTTTCCTCACTTAAATGAGTCTGCTCATGATGACCTATGTGTGGGAAACAACCATCAAAATCAAACACTGCAGACAGAGCATTCATTTTGTTTTCCCTCATTCCTTTGATTTTAAATGGAGGCACTTCCAAAGTTCACCTGAGAATCAGTTACTGGTAAGGATAAGATACATGCATGGGTGAAACAGCTCAGACTTCGGCTTCGAAACAGCTCAGGGGAACAAAACTCTCAGACACCATTAAGAAAGTCCTTACTCTCTCTGACCTTGTCACACAGATGAAATAACCAAGGGAGTATTCTCTGTAGATCAAAGCAATCACGAATATATCCTTCCTTGTTCGACACAACTCTAGTTTCTTTACCCAGAGGACCTCAATTCTAGACAAGGTACTACAGGGTCCAGCAGCTTCTCCTTGGCTTCTGGCTACACTTTCTGGGCACTCTCAGAATTATGCCTATAACACTGCAAGGATTCATTACTTCTGTTTCCTACTTTGGGAAGACACACAAGGCCCTGGTTGGATGACTCATGAAGAAGATCTTCATTTCTTTTGCTATTGCTACTGAGGGATTCCTTTTGCTTAATCCAGGTAATGTGTTGTCTTCTTAGCCCACCCAATGTTGCTACTCTCTCCCCCTTTTATTATGGCAATTTGTAACAACAGTGTTTCCACAGAACCACCCAAGCCTCAAGCACCTACCGTTGAACTCCTGCAGTCAGTAGATCGAGAGAAGAAAATGGTGATGCTGAAATGCATTGCTTATAACTACAGGCCACAACCTGTGACCATCGAGTGGAAGGGTGTCCCACCAAACAAGAACTACATATTCACGGAAGAGAAGATGACTGAGGGAACATACAGGGCCAGCAGCCACTTCCAGATGCCCTTCTCTCAGTGGCAAGAAGTGCAGAGCAACACATGTGAAGTGGTGCATCCGGGAACTAGCTCAAGGGTTGCCAAGAGCATCTCCAGGAAAGGTGATGGGGGACAATACATCTCTTATTATTATGCAGGCACTATGTCTGGGCTGTGTCCCAGTTAGTTCAATCGGTCGGTTATCTTGGGAAATTAATCCAACAAATGAAGATAGGGTTATATGGGCACACTCAGTTCTGTCATAGTTCCACATGGGTGTTGTTATAGATGGGATTTCTTAAGGACTCACTTGAAACTATGACAGAGAGTCCTGTTATCTTTAGAAGGGAGATTAGCAGGCAAAATGTTGTTCTATAAAGGGTGGTCTGGTTGGTGATTAATGGGAGGGAGGGGCAGAGGGGAAGGAAGGAAGGATAAAGAACACAAGGTGATTTGTTTCCTCAAATGACAAACTTCATTCTAAATCAACTACTGTGGAGAATCTTACATTAACCACACACACACACAGACACACACTCAAACACACATTTGGTTTTTAAAAAATAACCATTCCTTTCCCCCTTTTTCTTTCTCTCTCCATAGACTGGATTATGCCCACAGACCTCACACTGACTCTCAGCCACGACCCACTCTGTCCCAGCCTAGGCCTGGGAGATACAGACAATGTCATTTTACTCTGTTCTATCTATGGCTACTCCTCAGGGGACATCCAAGTCACCTGGGAGACTAGTGGGGAGGCTCAAAGTGCCCTGGAGCCACAAACCTCTCTGGCAACAGCTGACCAGTTCTATACCAGCAGCAACCTGACTGTGCCCTTGGAGGACTGGAACAAACGACAGAAGTACACCTGCAAGGTGACTCAGTCTGAAACAAACAGGATCTACACAAGCAGTATCAGCAAGTGCACAGGTGATCTTCCATCCCTGCTCTGGGATCTCTGTCTTTCTCTCTTCATTGCCAGCTTCACTGTCACTAAATCAGAGATGCAAGTTTTGGGCACTGTAGAAATGTAATAAATGAATAAATAAATAAAATGAGCTCATTCGCACAATCAAAAACTGTGTTCAGGTTTGAGAGCTGTGTGTACTCCCAAATTTTGATTGTGTGGAAGTAAGGTAGGAGGAGAAGCTACCCAGGTTCCACACAATTACTTCTACCCAGGTTTTCCTCCTACCTTGCTTCCACACAATTAAAAAATGTGAGCACACACCACTCTCAAACCTAGGTAGAACACTGAGGCGAGTCTCACGATCAGTGAGACTCGCATCTAGGGGGTTTGTGGGGAGAGCGGGCTTAGCCAGCTCTCCCTGAAGACAAGCAGGGAGGCAGCCCTGGGTGGCTGGATCGGCCACCCACACAACTGCCTGCTCCAATGGAGCTGGTGGGGGCTGGGGGGATTGGGGGCTGTATGGCCCCCAGAAGCTCCAGCATGCCCTTCGTGAGTGCACAGGGCATGCTGCAGAGACCCCCGAGCCAGGAGGCTGCTTTTAAGCCTCCCAGTCGGGGGTCTACTCGTGAGTTGCCACGGTGCAGACCCACGCCACAGCAACACATGATCGAAAAGCCCAGGTTTAGCAGAGCGCTCACTCCACTAACCTGGGCTTAGGGGAGGGTAGTTTAGCGTTGACCCACCTTCATTAGACCAGGCTCAGCTGCGAGCCCGGTGGTTCTCATGGGCATACAAAATCGGTCTAGGCTCCTGAGCCCAATTTTGTATGACCGTGAGAATAGCCTCACTGTCTTTGATTGTGTGAATGACCTCAATGAATACCTTTGGTTTATTACTCTGCTGTCCTATGCTATGTCTTACTCCTGTGGGAACTAAGATAGCCAGACTGAAAGGAAGTGAAACATCTCCAGTAAACAATTCCAGTCCATACTGTGGTCATATACTAGTTCTTGAGCTTACAAACTAGCATTCTGATCACTTAACTAATATAGGACTAATTGCACAGGAAGGTGACATGATTGGTTTCACTATCACTATGGGATACTGGGTGGAGTTTTGTAAATCAGATCGTGACAAGGTTTTATTTATTTTTATTTATTGTTGAATTTCTATACTGCCTTTCATTAAAAACAACACCAAGGCAATTTACAAAAGTTAAAAACATACAATAAAAATTACAATTAAAATATTAAGCTAAAAATATAAAACAAATCTAATTTAAAAACTATAAAATACAAGCATAAAAACACATAGACACAAGAGTAAAAACACATAGAAGCAGCATTGAAACGGTCATGTTAAAGCCTGGGTAAAAAGCCAAGATTTAAGAAGCTTTCTAAAAACTGTGATGGAGTCTGAGGAGCGAAGCCAAGATTTAAGAAGCTTTCTAAAAACTGTGATGGAGTCTGAGGAGCGAATGGCCACTGGGAGAGCATTCCAAAGTCTTAGGTTAGGACCTCCATTCTTAGGTTAGGACCTCCATTCTTCAATTCCCTTTTCTTCACTCCCCAAGCTCTTTATTTCACCATCTCTTCCTTTGCTTCCAAAGGCTCAGCTCTGTTCACCGAGCTATGTTTGTTTTTCGCTCCCCTCCAGCCTGCAAAGACAGCATCCCACCCCCCAGCCTCTACCTCCTGAAGCCACCCCTTGAGAGCCTGTTCACCCAAAGAGAGGCCATCTTGACTTGCCACGTGGTGGGATATGAGCTGGATCATGCCACAGTCACCTGGATGGTGGGTGACCATGACCGTAGCAAGGATGCTACAGCAGGAACCATCAAGAACCACGGAAACCAGACCCAGAGTTTCCAAAGCCAGTTGGTCATCACCAAAGAGGCCTGGGATTCTGGAATCAAAGTCAAGTGCACAATTTCTCATCCCTGCTTGCTCTTCCCAACCACAAGGATGAGCATCCAAAAAACAAAAGGTAAGGGGAGATCGAAAAGGACATGGGGGATCAGCAATCATCTTGATGCATAGCTTGCCACAGAAGACTTTGGAGAAACAAATATAGGCCCTTATCTCTCTACCAATAGACAGACAGAGAACATTTTGTGGAAAAGCTTTCCCTTATCATTTAACCATCATACTCTAGTCCTCACACATGAAAGAAAGGGATAGGGCTTCTAAGCAGACATGTAGTCTGCAGTTTTTTTCATGCAAATTAAAGACTGTCCCCAGTAGATGAACCGTGGGATTTCTTGCATGCCCAACATTACTGCCTCTCTTTTGACTTAGAACCATCCTGGCCAACATTTCTATTTCCACCCCTTCCATACAGATCCCAGCCACATAAAAGCTCCATCTCTCTCCTGGGTCCTTCCATCACCAACGCAACTGATGCAACCTACATCCCAAGCAATAGCTTGGTTGGCCTGTGAAGTGTCTGAATTCTCCCCAGCTGAAATACTCATCAGGTGGAAGAAGAACAACAGCAGTGTTGATGTCTCTGAGTATATCACAGGGCCTCCAGTGGCTACAGATGGCAACCTCACCTTCACCACTCAAAGCATCCTGAAAATCCCAGCATCTGAATGGGAAAGCAGAGCCCTATATACTTGCATGGTGGGGCATGAATCCCTATCTGATATGAAGCAGATCAGAACAAACTTGTATGGTAAGTCTGGGGGCTAGAAGAGGCTCCAGTGGCCAAGAACAGGATGGGGTTTCAGTTTCTGCAGCACAAGTCCATGTTAAAGCCACATGAAGGATGGCTTCATAGGAACATACTGTTCAAATGCGATTCTCAGCACAGTTAAGGCTGATTCTCTTATACGCATTATCATCGTTCACACAATGATCATGACTTGGTTGTGCTGCCTGGAAAGGATAGTTATTTGCCAGTTAATCTCATCATTTGATGATGAAGCCCTTACTTGGAAATAAGCCCTCAGAAGCTAGTCCTACCAAAGGCAATGGAACTCAAAGCTCTGACTTACAAGTAAATGAATAATGTCAAAAGCTCTTAATCCATTGCCAGCTCTGTCATTTACCCTATTTTGTCTAACTCCTAGGCCATCTTCTCCATGCACCAGTTCTTTTCTTGCAATCAAAGGTCCACCTTTCCATTTCAGATTTGCTGGAACCAGCTTCCCCGCAAGTTACAACATTCCACATCCCAGAAGAAGGGGAAGGCCAGAAACTTGTCTGCCTGGCTACCAGCTTCTATCCAAAAGATATTGACATTCAGTGGAGCTCCAAAGGAAAAGCTCTGAACTGCAGCTCTGACTCTTCATCTCTGGTAGTCCTCGGTGATGGGAAGTTCCAGAAGAGCTGCAACCTGCCACTCAGTAAAGAACACTGGAGCCAGCTGGAAACCTATACATGCATTGTAACTCACAACTCAACCAACACTGTGGTTAAAAAGGACTTGCGCTCTTCTGGTAAAGCATAACACATCGAACACATCTTTAAAATTAAAACAGAGGGAAGGCAAGACTAATAGAGAACTGAGCGTCTGTAAGCATAGTCTTACATCTAAGTCCCCACAATTATTTCCCCCCTATAAATCCTTCTAGGATGCTGTTTTTACAAATTCAAATGAAAAACTTCTGAAACTTTGGTCAATATATTTGTATAATGTTGCAGCAGCCCCAATTATTTTCCTCTACTTGCATCATTAAGTAAAGGGAGGGGGAAATAGGTGAACATAAGTTCATAAGAATAGCCCTGCTGGATCAGGCCCAAGGCCCATCTAGTCCAGCATCCTGTTTTGCACAGTGGCCCACCAGATGTTGCTTGAAGCCACAGGCAGGAGTTGAGGGCATTCCCTCTTCCTGCTGTTACTCCCCTACTACTGGTACTCAGAGGCATCCTACCTTTGAGGATGGAGGTGGCCTATAGCCATCCGACTAGTAGCCGTTGATAGACCTCTCCTCCATGAAGTTATCCAAACCCTTCTTAAAGCCATCCAGGTTGTTAGCTGTCACCCCATCTTGTGGCAGAGAATTCCACAAGTTGATTATGCGTTGTGTGAGAAAGTATTTCCGTATGTTGGTCCTAGATTTCTTGGCAATCAATTTCATGGGATGACCCCTGGTTCTAGTGTGATGTGAGAGAGAGAGAAGAATTTCTCTCTATCCACTTTCTCCACACCATGCATGAAAATATGAGTATAACAAGACATTCAAATGAGAAGCTGACAGACCCAACTGGTGCCAGTTTCTTGCATCAGATGTACATAGAACAGACACACAAAGACATACACCTCAGTTTAATACAGAGAAGCACTGTGATCATGTCCTAGCCATCAAAAACCAACCCAAGCAGAGAATCTGTACATTGCTTCCCAAAGAGATTCACAGGTCTGGGCTTTGGTAAGTTGCTGAAGAAAGAGAGCTCCACTGTGGTGGAACACACAGAAAGAGCTCCTTTCTACAAGAACTCATCTTCTGGACAGGATGCTCAAGTGGCAAGGGACAATTCTCTACTGAGCTTGGAGACCAACACCTGGAGAGTTCAGGGTGCCGATGTGTACTGATTTACCATGGAACTGAACATTGTTCTCAATTCTCTCTATGATATCTCAGAAACTGACTCCTGTGATCCAACAGTGCTTGTGGAAGTCATCCCTCCATCCTTTGCCGATACTTACCAGACCAAATCGGCCAAGCTGACCTGCAGAATCTCCAATATACCCTTTTACCAAGATCGGAAGGACCTGGAGGTCATCTGGACACAAACATCTGATGATAAACCACTGCAGACTGTACTTGGAGATGCCACAGAGCAGGAAAACAAGGAGCTGGTGTTCATTGAGGCAACCACCACTGTGTTTGCAGATGACTGGGACCGTGGGGATACCTTCCATTGCAAAGTTACATTTCCAGGCTTGCTTCCTGCCTCTGAAATCAAATCCCTAAAGAAGATTAATGGTAGGTGCCTATTTTACAACTTCTCATAAAATAGGTCAAGGAAACCCCAGTCATTAGATTAAGAATTACGGGAGTCATTTCATGCCATCCTAACCTAGTCATTTGGCATACCCAAGGATGTACTCCTACTCCACGCAGACAATCATGCCCGGAGCCCTGGGTTGCTGGATTGGCTGCCCATGCAACTACCGGCTCCGTCACGGAGCTGATGTCCCAGGATGCCCTGCACAAGTACGTGGGGCATTCTGGGGGGACCCGCAAGCCCGGGAGGCTGCTTGCAGGCTCCCAGTGGGGAGTCTACTCGTGTGTCACCACGCACCACAGTGCCACACGAGCAATAAAATGAGGTTAACGGAGCGCTCAATCCATTCACCTCATTTAAGGGAAGAGTGAATTAGTGGGCTAGCTGCCAGGGAAACATCAGGCTCGCCCACAAACCTGGTGGTTCCCACGATCGGTAGAAAGCGAGCTCTCTTAGCCCACTTTCTACTGATCATGGGAATAGCTTCATTATGAGGTAGGCCAAACTGAGAGAACATGCCTTGACAAAGAGCCAGTGAGTGAGCGACAAGAAATCTGAACATCAAGTTTCTATATCCAAATCAAACATATTTTATTAATTATTCCATTGCTTAGCTGTGGTCTATCGGTCACTTGCTTATGGACTAATATGGATCCATGGGCAGTTTCTTCAGTCCACATCCTAGTGTAGGAAAGAAACTGTATTCTCACTTTCCTTTAGGACAGGCCTGTAGGTGATTTCAAGAAAAATGCAGACTTTTGCATCTTTAGAAAAGTAAATTTTAAAAAAAAAATTAGGAAAGCACATACGGCCTTAGCATGCACAGATAAGAAGCATTATTTCCATTTAATTCAAACAGGTTAGAGAGCTGGGCTCCTCCCCACCCCTGCCCAGTGTTTATCTCCTTCTTCTTCTTCTTCTTCTTCTTATTATTATTATTATTATTATTACATTTATATTCCGCTCTTCCTCCAACAAGCCCAGAGCATTGTACTACATACTTAGGTTTCTCCTCACAACAACCCTGTGAAGTAGGTTAGGCTGAGAGAGAAGTGATTGGCCCAGAGTCACCCAGCTAGTTTCATGGCTAAATGGGGATTTGAACTTGGGTCTCCCTGGTCCTAGTCCAGCACTCTAACCACTACACCACGCTGGCTCTGTCAAGCAAAGGTAAGGGGTTTGCTTCCCCCACCTCCTTTCCTTTGCTTGCAAGGAAAGCAGGGAATAACTAGCAGGAGGGATAGAGTGAGGTGGAAAGCAAGCCCTTTCCCCTATCGCTACTGAGACTAGTGCTTTTTAATTTATTCATAAATAATTATCTAGAAGTTGGGGTAAGCAGTCCCAAATTTGCAGATGACACTAAACTATTCAAGGTAATGAAATCCAAACCATTTGGCCAGGTTCAGACATAACACAAAACTGGAAGTTGACAAACCCGCAGTTTCACTTGTAAACTGTAGATTGCGATGCATACGTTTGTCAAACCATGGTCTGCCGACTTCCAGTTCCAGGAGAGGGGAGCCCCTCCCTGCTCTCCTGGAACTGCTTGGCCATTGAGGCCTATCCCAGCAAGCTCCACAGCCAGGCTGTAAGCAAAGCATCACCACATCAGCGGAGTGGCTGCACTTGGCCACTGTCTCGAAGGGGGCATGCTGAGAGCAACCATACATTTTCAGAGTGCTCGGCCCATCCTTGGCAGGGAAAGGGCATTAAAAGCCCTTTAAATGCCATGCCATGCCTGAGCTGCTTCTAATAGCAATGGCACCGCCACCCCCCAAAGAGCCCTGCACCCAAATAGTGCCGCACAAGCAGGATTGGGGGAGGGGATAGGGGGCACTATCTGCCTGTTAGTCTGGAAAGGGAAGGGAACACGATGACTTATTAGGAAGGGATATGTAAATGAAGGCTTCTGGGGGGAATCTGTCCTGCCATGCCCTAGGATGCTGTTGCAAAGGATCATGCACACAAAGCAGTCCATGCAGACCAAATCAAACTTCAGCTGCTGGTGGGCTTACCCTCTCATGAGAGAGCCAGTCTACTGGGGAGAAACATGTGGCCAGAACCCCGAGGTCTCGCAACAGACTGTGTGCTCACAATTTGAGCTAACCCCTAGAGAGTTGAGGCTACTAAACTCTCTAAGGTAAAAAAATATATATAGATCAGAATCTCTGCAAACCCATTCCCTATGAAGCCTTGCAAACACCCTAAGGAGATCTTAACACTTCATGTGCCATAGCCCAACCACGTATACAGAGGGGGGAAACACTGGGGTTTGGGATGAACCTTTAAACCCAGCATGGTGTAGCATGGTGTAGTGGTTAGAGTGCTGGACTAGGCCCAGGGAGACCCGAGTTCAAATCCCCATTCAACCATACTACTTGCTGGGTGACTCTGGGCCAGTCACTTCTCTCTCGGCCTAACCTACTTCACAGGGTTGTTGTGAGGAGAAACCTAAGTATGTAGTACACCGCTCTGGGCTCCTTGGAGGAAGAGCGGGATATAAAATGTAATAATAAATAAATAAATAAACCCCTTCAAAACTCCCGGGTCCAGTCCAGCATTGCACCGTATACAGCTCTGCCAGTGCAGGGAATAGCTGGAGAGGGGATCCCTGGTTTCTAGCGACCATGGGGGAGCATGGTCGGAATTTGGGGACACAGGGAAGGGTGCACATGTCCACATGGGCAGAAGGGCTGCCAGGGGACATGCTTTGACAGCTACTTGGCAGCAGTCACCAAGACAGGAAGAGCAGTTGCCAGGGTACCTGTCACCTCCATAGAGCAACAGCTGGCTGGATTTAGAGCCCCAATGGCCTGTTACTCTCATGAGAGAGATGTCTGTGGGAGAAGGGGATTTTTTGCAGTCAGGCATCAGTAGAGTTTTTGCTCGGCATTTATCTCCCCCCACCCTCCGATGGTCTTTCTCATGAGTTATGAGGGGTTGTCCCCATGGCCTGGCGCTCTTTTGAGCCTGGTCAGCATGCTTCTTCTGTTCCAGTGTCACTTCTGAGCAATCCTACTGGAGCACTGCTGACCCTAGTGAAGGGCTGTGCTCATGAATGAGCCTAGGGAGTGCAAACATCCCCAAGGGGTATCTCCAGCCAAGTCCCTGGGCGAGCCTCTGCCTCGATGCTTGAGGTATTAAAATCAGCACGAAACCACAGTTAGGGTGGTATCCAGGTCCAGACGTAACGCTTTGGTGACCAAACCAGAGGTCTCAACGGTGAACATTTGTGCAAACCAAAGGTTTAAATTGGAGTTTGGCAAGGCAAACCACAATCAGTCGCTTTCAGCCCGAAACCATGGTTTCATGCATTTGGATGTACTGGAATTCCAACCATTGCCCCGTTTAATTCTGGTTTTGTGTTACATCTGAACGCGGCCATTGTAAGCAGCTCCAGAATGATCCCTCCAAACTGGGTGAGTGGGAAACAAAATGGCAAATGTGATTCAATGTAAGTAAGTGTAATGTGATGGACATTGCGGCAAAAAAAAACCCCTCCAACTTCACATATACACTGATGAGGTCTGAGCTGTCAGTGACTTTCCAAGAGAGGGATCTTGGGGTCATGATGGACAGCTCATTGGAAGTGTCAACTCAGTATGCAGCAGCTGTGAAAAGGGCAAATTGCATGATCGGGATCATTAGAAAGGGGGTTGAAAATAAAACTGCTAAAATTATAATGCCTTCATACAGATTTATGGTGTGGTCACACTTGCAGTACTGTGTATAGTTCTGTGTATAACCCCTGCTAACTGGACAAAGAGGCACCTTTTTAACAAGGTGATTCTCTTTATTTAGCATGGGGAGAGCAACTGGCCCTATCCACCCCCAGCACAGTACCTCCAGTGACTGTTGCTGGTGTCTATCATGTTCCTTTGTTTGTTTGTTTGTTTGTTTGTTTGTTTGTTTGTTTGTTTGTTTGTTTGATTGTTTGTTTGTTTGATTGTTTGATTGATTTATATACCGCCCTTCCAAAAAAAGGCTCAGGGCGGTTTACACCAAAAGAAAAACAAATTAAAATCAATTAACAGTTAAAATCAAAACTATAAAAACAGCATAAAACCAATTAACAGTTAAAACATTTAAACAGTTAAAAAGCCTGGAGAACCAGACTGAAAACTTTAAATTGTGAGCCCTTTGGGGACAGGGATCCTTCTTATTTGTTTATTATTTCTCTATGTAAACCACTTTGGGGAACTTTTGTTGAAAAGCAGTATACAAATATTTTTGGTGGTGTTTGTGGTCACCATATCTCAAAAAGAATATTATAGAACTGGAAAGGATGCAGAAGAGGGCAACCAAGATGATCAGGGGCCACGAGCACCTTCCTTGTGAGGAAAGGCTACAATATCAGGAGCTCTTTAGTTTAGAACATGGATTCCCAACCTGTGATACTGCAGACATCGTTCAACTACAACTCCCATCTTCCCCAGCTACAATTTATTGTGGCTGGGGGTGATGAGGGTTGTAGTTCAGCAAAATCTGGAGTACCACAGGTTGGGAATTCCTGGTTTAGGGGGGAAAAAAGGTGACCTTCACCCTCATTCCATTACTGCATCCAAGCTGTCACTGTCACTGTCTTACCTGCATCTGATGAAAAGGAGAGGTAAAACTGACTGTCATCCACATACTGATGACACCAAAGGCCAAATCTCCAGATGACCTCCCCCAGAAGTTTCCTGTAGATGTTAAAGAGCATAGGGGAAAGAATGGAGCCCTGTGGAACCCTAAAGCACAACTGCCAAGGGGCTGAGCGGCAATCCTCCCAGCATCACCTTTTGGAAACAAAGCATTCAGGTAGGACCAGAACCACCTCCAAGCAGTGCCTCCAACACCCAACTCGGCCTGCCTATCCAAGAGGATACCATGGCCAATGGTACTGAAAACCACGGAGAGGTCCAAGAAAATTAACAGGGTTGCACTCCCTCCCTCCCTCTCACCCCCACAGGTCATCCCACCAGGGTGGCCAAAGCAGTTTTGGGACCAAAAGAAGGCTTGACGCCTGATTGAAATGGATCTAGATAATCTGTTTCTTCCAAGAGTGCTTGGAGCTGGTCTGCCACTACACACTCTCGCACCTTGTTCAGGAAGGGGATATTAGCCACAGGCCTATAGTTAACACCCTCTGGTGAGGCATTTAGATATTAATCTTTTTATCTTATCCCTGTCTCTTATAAGAGCCAGAAAATCAGAAGGATGGATCAGATGATTCACACACACACACACACACACACACACACACACACACACACACACCAGCTGTATATGCACATGCAGGGATGGAATATTTGAATGCTCCCTACCCAAGTATAAGCCAACTTGCAGACGCTAAAATTGTGTGGCTGATATCCGGATTTAATGCGATTAATCAAGCACATAGTTCAAATGTTTAAAAAATGTAAAAATGTAGCTGTTTTTTGTTTTTTGTTTTAAAAAGTAAAAGCACTGATGGAGCCTCCCATGAGAGCAGAGCCAAGAACTTGGGCCCCAAGGTCCAGGGCTGGTGGTGTCTCTGGGCAGGAATGACATGCTGGGTAGGTAAGGAGGACAGACACACTCTGACTCTCCTTCACACAATGGGCCAAATCTGGGCAGGGGGATCTCATTCATACTGCCCAATATGTTAAACAAAAGTCAGGGAGGATGTTCATTATGCAAACACCCAACCTGAGTATTCTTTACCCTCCCAAATCATGATGAATGTGCATTTGATATTTTTCCATTGCCTACTTTTCACTGCCCAGGTGGTACCCACTATCCTCCATCCGTCTACATCCTTCCCCCTCCATCAGAGCAACTGGCTATGAGGGAAACAGCCACCATCACTTGCCTAGTGAAAGATTTCTACCCAAATGACTTCTTTGTGAGATGGCTCCAGAATGATGAACCGGTGGGACCTTCAGAATATTTCGTTAGTAATCCCATGCCCGAATCCAAGACACGCGAACGTTACTATACCTACAGCACACTGAACATCAATGAGCAGAAGTGGAGTTCCGGAGACACTTTCACTTGTGTGGTGGGACATGAGGCATTGCCCCTCCAGACAACCCAGAAGACCGTAGACAAGAACACGGGTAAACCAACCATTGTCAACGTCTCCCTCGTGCTCTCCGACACCACCCAAACTTGCAACTAATCGCCATCATGATTTCTCTAGTGCAAACACTGTCTCCCTGCTTCCACCAACATGGTACCCTTGTGGTCTCCTCTAATTTCCTCCTTGGTTCTTCAATGGAAAGGAGGGGTGATGGTGGATATCTTGAAAAGATAGTTTCTTATCTGTTAAACCATACGTTGCCTTCATCTTTTTGAAGAAAAAACAGTTTGCAATAAAGTATGTTTTTCAAAAACAAAGGAGAGAAAATCTGTCTTGCTGTGTCAAATGGTGATCATTGTCAGAGTTAATAATTTTCCATTGCGTGAACATGGAATGAGGTAACACCCATTTCAATATTTGATGCCCTCCATGTTGTCTTCCATATGCTCTTTGATGATATATATTTATAATTCTTCTTTAAACATTCCAGGTTACTCTGGTATATAGCTAACACCAGAAATATCACAGTACACTGATGCTAACCCATTATTCTTAAAATCTAGCATTAAAATATCCAGAAATTACTTTCTCCATCATGGAGGTTCATAGTGATAAAAGAATCTAGAGCTTCGTAACACAACAAATGGCTAAAAAGTAATAAATTGAGAAACCTTTGTAAACATTGTTTAGATGAAGAAATATCCATGGGTCTCAAGCAAAAAAAATGCCCACTTCTTGAATCTGTCAAGACATGTGCATTCACACACCTGTAGCCTCTAATCTCCTTGTCCAGATCAAATCTTTCACTGTTCCTACAAAGAGTGCCAGTCAGTCACAGAATCACAGAAAAGATGCCACTCCAACCCAGTGCTCCAAGACCCAACATTCTATTCACCACCACCACCAAAAAAAAAACCCAAAAGCACCCCATCTCTGGCAGATGGTTATCCAGGAATTTCTCTGCCAAAGTCATAGGCAATGGCTAGGACCATACCACATTTAGAGAAAATGACCACACAGATACCATTTGTCCTGTTTTAGCCAGAAGCCAGGGCAAGGGGATGAGGTTGAGAGGCTCATTTGAAGGCACAGGTCAACCACACACTATGCCTCCTCCCTTCTCTCCTAGTCCATCATGAAGAATGTTTTAAAGCTAAGAAAGCCTTTAGTTGTCTATGAATGAGCATAAATGTGCAATTGAGCCCATTTACCTCCACATTAAATCATTAAAACCAGTATTAGTGTGTCATTAAAATGCAAAATGGCTTGCGGGAACGACCAGGTTTATGCAGGCCAACAGAACCTTACAAGAGAGGGAGCCAGACAGATGATCCAAGAGAGAGAATTCCCAATTGGGGGCCATCACTGAGAAGACCCTCTCCCACTTGGATACCAAGTGAACCTCTAAAGCATGTGGCACAAACTAATGAGCCCTTCAAGAAGCTTTTGTGGGACATGCAGATTCATGCTGAAGCAGGTGGTCCTTATACTATGGCCCTCAACTGCTAAGTCCTCAGACTGTTTAGGGCATTAACAGCCAAAACCAACACCTCGTGGCTGGAAACAAGCTGGTAACCAGAGCAGCAGCAATATAACAGCTAAAGTACATTCTGAGAGTCTCACCCAGCAGCTGCATTGGGGGCCAATTTCTGCTTCTGAAGTTTCTATGCAATCTTCAAGCTTTCTGAGCAGTCTCCAAAGGCAGTCTCACAAAAGAACACAGGAAGCTGCCTTATACCGAGTCAGACAATTAGTCCACCTACCTCAGTATTGTCTACACTGACAGGCAGCAACTCATTGGGCAAAGAAGCCAGTTTATGGGCAGGAGTTTCTCCCAGTCCAACCTGCAGATGCTTCTAAGGAGTGAACCTGGGACTTTCTGCATGCAAGTATGCAGTGTCGCTCTTCCATTGAACGATGGTCCCATCCCCTAAGAGAAATATCTGAAAGCGCTCTCATGTAGTCACCCATTCAAATGCAAACCATGGCAGACTCTGCCTAGCAAAGGAGACAATTCATGCTTGCTACCACAAGACCAGCTCTCCTCCTGAAGCACATTACAGTAACCCAATCAAGAAGTCATGAGGGCATGGAAAACCATGGCCAGGGCTGACTGAGACAGAAATGGATACAGCTGGCATGCAAGCCAAAGCTGGGCAAAAGCCTCCTGGCCATGGCCAACCAGGTTCAAAAAGGAGTCCAGAAGGACTCCCAAGCCATGAATCTGATCTTTCAAGATGAGTGTAACACCACCTAGAACAGACTGATCTACCATCACTGAATCAGCAGTTCTCCTGAACAGGACAGCCTCTGTCTTGTCTGGATTTAATCTCAACTTGCTGGTCCACATCCAACCCTTCACCAGCACCAGATACCAACTCAGGACATTCACCCCTTCACTAGCTGGGAATGGTACAGATAAAGATGAGTGTCATCAGCATACTGACATCAAAACCCAGGATGACTTACCCCAGCAGTTTAATACAGATGTTAAAAAGCATGAGGGACAAGAATGAACCCTGCAGGACTGCAGAAGCCAACAGTCGTGTTGCCAAACATCAGTCCACCAGCATAATCTGATGCTGTTCTCTATTCTCTGACAACTGAGAGGCCACATTTGCACGTGACACAAAATGGGAGGTAAAGGGGACTCCAGTTTCAATTTGTGTTTGTCTGAATGCTGTCAACTACAGTTTGGACAAGAAATGGACCCGCAGTTTCCCTCCCTGGACAGATTTGTACCTTCAATTTGTAGTGAGGTCCACCTTCTGGACCGCCGGTTCCACGGTGCCACCGTTAATGTCTTAACTCTGGCATCGCAGTGTGGTTGCTTTGCAACCGGAGTTGAGGGAGGAAGCTCCTCCCTCACTCTGGCTGCTATTGGACGCCGGAGCTGTCCTTCAATAAAGGAGGAAGCCCAGGCAGCCAGTTACCCCTCCTTTCTGCAGTCTTGCTGACTTCAGAAAGGGAGCTATCCATGATGTTTGAATTCTGACAGGAGAGTGGTAGGGGGAGAAAAACTGTGAGTCAATTGGACCCACGGCTCCACGTTACATTTGGACGAGACCAGAGTGCTTCTTCAGTAGGTGGTGGAAGCCATCAATTTGAGAGCTGATGGCTCCACACCCTGCAAAAGAAGCATTCACAACCCTCAACATTCATTTGGTCATTCCCATCTGGCCATCTTCACCAGCCAGGCAGGGATAGGATCAAGCATCCTGACACTCCCAAGATCCTCTCCACATCTTCAAGCTGCATAAGATGAAACAAATCCAAAACCACTGAAAAGACAGGTACCACCAGGATATCGTTTGGAAGAGACAAGATGAAGTCTAAGTCACAGTGGACACAAGTGACTGTATTTGCAACATTTGTAACAAACTAGGCACAGTGGAGCCTTCTAACTGGAGGGGCCAAGACGTCAAAGGCCTTGCACCAAAAGGTTCTGCTGGATGGCCCTCAACATACACAGTGGTGGCAGAGAAGGAAACCTGTTTGCAGCCATTGCCATGGCATTGTCCTGAAAACAGGCAGACCAGGAGAATATCTGTCTTGCCTAAAATTAATCTCAGCTTGTTGGGCCACATCTAGCCCTTCACCAACTCTGGATATCATTCAGGGCATTCATCTCTTCATTAGCTGGGAATGGTACAGATAAATATGAGTGTCATTAGTATACTGACAGCACCCAATATCAAACCCCCAAATGACCACCCCCAGCAGTTCCATGTAGATGTTAAAAAGCACAAGGGACAAGATGGAACCCTGCAGGACTCCATAGGCAATGGTTGAAGCATCAAGCATCAGTCCATCAGTATAATCTTTTGGGATCTGTCATAAAGGAACCATTGGAGCCACTGCAAAATAGTTGCCCAACCTCATCCTCACAAGGAATTCCTGAAGATACCATGGTCAATTATATCAAAAGCAGCTGAAAGGGCCAGCAGAACTATCATGGACACACTGCCTTATCCATTGCCCGGTGTAGATCATCCTCTAGACTAGAGTGACTAAATTGATTTCAGTGCAAAAATCAGGCCAGAAAACAGTTTGGAAAGGGTCCAGATAAATCACCCAGATACCCCAGGAGCTGAGTCACTGCTATACACTCAGGAATTGTCCAAAGTGAAACATGTGAGACCGACTGGTCAAGAATCTTGGAGAACAGGGAGTGTTTCTTCAGTAGGGGGTGGAAGTCATCAATTCGAGAGCTGATGGCCCCAAACCCTACAAAAGAAGCATTCACAACCCTCACCGCTCATCTGGTCACTCCCATCCGGCCGTCTTCACCAGCCAGGCAAGGCAACAGTCAAGCGAGTGGACACCCTCATGTTCCCAACATCCTCTCCACATCTTCAAACTGTATAAGTTGAAAAGAATCCAAATTGGGAAAACAGGTGCCACCAGGATAGCATTTGGAAGAGGCAAGGTGGAGTACAAGTCATGGTGGATCCAAGTGACTGTATCTGAAACATTAGAACACAAGTGACTGTATCTGCAACATTCATAACAAACCAGGCACAGTGGGCCACAGTGGAGTCTTCTGACTGGAGGGGCCAAGATGTCAAAGGCCATGCACTGCAGTGGAAAGTGCCTTTTCTTGTAGTCTGTGGCTTACCTCACATGTCTAAACTACCAGCAGTGGTTTGTTGAGGCGCTTCAATGCATTGCAGCCAATCCTGCTTATGTAAAAGGAGGTTTAAATTGTTTATTTTTGTAACACGGAATACTAACCAAAGGGAATCCACAGAATGAAAAACAAGTATGTGCACACACAAAAGAAGGAAGCACCTAGGTAGGAAAGTAGGAAGGTGGGGTGGGTAAAGTGCAGAGCTTAAATATGAGAGACCCAAAATAATCACTGCTGAACCATGAGTTTCACTGGATGGCTTTGGGCAAGATTTTTTCTTTGCCACACTAATTTACCTACAGTTGTGATGATGAATGCAGTACTAATTGTGAAGCACTCTGTAGGCTCTCGAGTGCTGCATATATGATACATATAAGAGAGGCAGCATGGTGTAAGTGGTTAGAGTGCTGGACTAGGACCGGGGAGACCCAAGCTCAAATCCCCATTCAACCATGAGACTTGCTGGGTGACTCTGGGCCAGTCACTTCTCTCTCAGCCTAACCTACTTCACAGGGTTGTTGTGAGGAGAAACCTAAGCATGTAGTACACCACTCTGGGCTCCTTGGACGAAGACCGGGATATAAAATGTTAAATAAATAAATAAATAAATTTCAGCATGCCAGATAAACATCCATTTTCTGTAGAATTCCATTTGTCAGAAAATCCCAACTTCAATGCGTCAGTTCCAATTAAGAGAATCTTAGACAAGGACTTCCCAAGAATAAGACCCTCCTCCTCCTCCTCTTGCAAGGGTGTCTTTCACTACTATAATATCCCAACTGCTCCAAAAAAAATAGGTCATAATTGTGTTTTGTGCATTATGATATGCTTTGTTTGCAGGGAAAAAGGAGCATGCAGAATCATGTCAAGCACTATACTTCACAAAACCATAACATTCAGGGAAGCAAGTATTAGCAAGCTGCTAAAGTCTCCACATGGCTAGGAGTGCACCTTGCTGAATGGAAGATCCTCCTATAACCCTTTCAGCAAGCAAGTGCTGCCATGCAGAACACCTACAGGATCTATGGTCCAGAATTCTGTTGGTTTTCAAAGGGCCCCTTTCCCACTCCCCACTCCTCTTCCCAGCCCTCACTATTTTTGTTGCTCACCCTTGCCTTCTATGTCATTTGACCATATTAAGACTTCATCTTCTTTCTAAAGGAAGAGCTTCAGGAGAAGATGACCTCTATGCACTGTCCAAAGTGTACCTACATGAGACTGTGGACATTGATGATGAAGACATCCAAAACATCTCCTTCATCCTTACCATCTTCATCATCCTCTTCCTTGTGAGCCTTTTCTACAGCACCACCGTGACTATCATCAAGGTAAAATCAATAGGATGGGAAAGGCGGGTACAGGAGGGAAATTGCCTCCATTGTGGTTTGCAAAGTGTGGTCAAATAGCCATTCCTTAGTAGCATGCAAGAGGGCTAAGAAACGGGTGAGGGCTAAAGCTGAGTTCAACGCTAATGGCCTTCAGTAGGCAGGCAACATTATGCAAACAGTTGGGTTTGTATAAGCCACTACTATAAAAATTGTGGTTTTGTGTTAAATAATAGAGGCATGGAAACAGCTTTGTAATTCTCCCTACTTTGCATCCGCTTGATTGCCGTCACCACAAACAGATCCTGAGTGCCTTCAGCACTCTAATTCTTTTGAGTAGATTACCTACAAGTCTAAAAGAAAATTAGCAAAATTGGAACCCCAAACCCTCATCTATGCCACATGAAAGGCTATGAGGCAATTCACACAATGGGGCGAAATTGGTCTAGTGGAGGCCCGATTACTGCTGCGAGCAATCGGGCTGCGAGCCCGGTGGTTCCTGGGTGGGTGACCCGCCTAAGTACCCCTGCCCTAAAATCGGGTTTGTGGAGCGAGCGCTCCGCAAACCTGGTTTTAATAATCATGAGTAGCCGCACCACAAAAAGCTGCCTCCCGGCTCTGGGGGTCTCTCCAGCAAGCCCTGCGTACTCGCGCAGGGCATGCTGGAGCTTCTGGGGTCCGATCAGCCCCCGCTCCCCCCAGCCCCCGCCGGCTCCATCACAGAGCCGGCAATCTTGTGGATGGCCAATCCGGCCACCCCAGACTCCCACCTGTATCGTCTGCGGGGCCCGCTCTCCCCGCTCAGCTCACCAAACTGGGTCTCACCGATTGTGAGACCCGGCTCAATGCATACTGTGGAAGACCTTTCTGTTGCCTCACTCAGTGGCTTGGAATAGAGGACCACTGTGATTGTGAAGTCATGGGGAGAGTGATTCATTTTATCTGTGGTGTTTTCGCTTAATCCATTCCTTGATCCAGGCCAGCTTTGGAATGAGGCTTTAGTTACTTGTATTTCAGTCCTGGAGTAGAAGCAGGAAGTAGAAGAGGAAGTAGAAGTAGAAGTGGAGTAGAAGTAGAAAAACAGCCAGTAGCAAGGGCACTAAAAAGCAGTCTGCACTTGCCTCTACGTACATAATGAGATCATTCACACAATCGAAAACTGTGTTCTACCTGGGTTTTTGGAACTGTGTGTACTCCCAATTTTTGATTGTGTGGAAGCAAGGTTAGAGGAAAACCTGGGTAGAAGTGATTGTGTGGAAGCAAGGTAGGAGAAAAAGCTACCCAGGTTTTCCTCTAACCTTGCTTCCACACAATCACTTCTACCCAGGTTTTCCTCTAACCTTGCTTCCACACAATCAAAAATTGGGAGTACACAGTTTCCAAACCCAGGTAGAACACAGTTTTCGATTGTGTGAATGACCTCAATATCTATTTAATTAAACCATTAATATTACTGATTCCATTCCACTTCCTTGTTCTTGCACACCACAGCTCTTTCCCTTGGGTTCTGCAGTGTCTAGGTGCAATTTAAGATGCTTTAACAAACTGCTTGGGACCAAAGTAGCACCTTCTCCTGATGGAATCCGCCCACTCCATAAGAACTTCTAAAAAGGAACTCTCTTGGATTCCCTACCCAAAGATGCCTCACTGTCCTCCTCTTGGGGAACATTTTGATGGCTAGCCAAGACCCCATCTTTTTTGGCTAGTTTTTCCTAATCTTGTCTGATTGTTCCTCTGCTCTTGTTCCTCTTTGAGGAGACTTCAGGGAGAAGTGCTTTTATCTATGCTACTTTGTAAGCTACTTTGGAAAGTTACACTTTTGGAAGAAAAGTAGAATATAAATCTTTTATATATCACCTCTTCCTGATTTCCCTTTCATTTACTGTTGTTATTGTTGTAAGCTACTTTGGATTTCTTTTGAAAGAAAGGTGGGGCATAAATTATTAAAATACATATATAGATATCATTGTGTGTCATATAATTCTAGAAAGGCAACATTAATTCTGCCTCTTTCTAACTTCCAGGTGAAATAGCAAACCACCAGCCTTCTGACAATGAAGAAGTTGTATAAAGGACTCCACCTTTTTCTTCTCCACTTTCTTTAATCATCAACATAACCAAAGACATATCACTCCATTCCCCTTTACGGAAGAAAGGAGGATTGGGGGAGATTGCATTTTTGTCCTGCTTTGTATTGTGGTCTGAGGATTACTAGATTTCAACCACATCTTCCATGAGAAAAGTATTGCTCTATGCAAAAGGCAAGCACCAAATGCTAAACAAGCCTTGCTCAGCATATTTGAAGAGCATGGGAATTGTGTACACATCACAGAGAAAGTTTATATCTGTTTTCCTGCTGGCTGCTAGAATGGAAATATCTGCATATTGAAAAGATGTACAACTCCCAAACATTCTCCGGTGGCAGAAACTGCCCTTGAATTGAGTTTTGCTTCATGAACAAACTTATGCAATGGTGCTATGTTTCAAATGGCCACAGCAGATTCGCACCACATTATGTAAGCCTGCTTTACTTTCATTTCTCATGCTAAGAAGGACCTTACTATCACAAACTTGTCTAAACACCATCTTTGTTTCTGGCCCAGTGTACTGACATCATAACCTACATTTGTTTGTTTGTTTGTTTGTTTGTTTGTTTGTTTGTTTGTTTGATTGATTGATTAAGTGCCATCAAGTTGGTGTTGACTCTTAGTGACCACATAGACAGATTCTCTCCAGGATAATCTGTCTTCAACCTGGCTTTTAAGGTCTTTCAGTGGTGCATTCACTGCTGTCGTAATTGAGTCCATCCACCTTGCTGCTGGTCGTCTTCTTCTCTTCCCTTCAACTTTCCCCAGCATTATGGACTTCTCAAGGGAGCTGAATCTTTGCATAATGTGTCCGAATTATGATAGTTTGAGCCTGGTCATTTGTGCCTCGAGTGAAAATTCTGAATTGATTTGTTCTTTGAAACTAGTGATTGATTTTTTCTATGAAACAATGATTGATTTGTTCTATGAAATTGATTTGTTCTATGAAACTATGAAACATAACCTACGTAGAGCTTCATAATCTGACATCAAGCTTTGAAGGCTTCTTCCCAATCATCTGATGATTCATTTCTGTTCTTATCTTCCTTTTTTAGCTCCCTCCCCCGCCCCCCAAGTTGCTTTTATTCATGCCAGTTCTTTTGTAAAATTAAAAAAAGTATTAGAAAAAAGCAAAAAAATTCTTTGAAACTAATAGAGTAGAATATGCTTTAGAAACTGTATCTGACTGACCTTTGTTCCAAATGGAATTAGTCATGGAAGGCAGGGTGGCAGCGGGGTCGCTGAAAAATTGAATTTATATCTATAAGTCATGTGTATATTTTGGAGAAGTCATGATTGAAATGCTTGTGTAGAGCTGTCAGACAATTTAAGTTGTTTCTTCTCCCTCAAACTTTTAACATATTAATTCATGTATTGCATTTTAAATTATATCCTCAATGCATTGACCAAGACTCCCAAAGGAAAGGGGCAGTTA
Source organism: Hemicordylus capensis (assembly GCF_027244095.1). Taxonomy (NCBI): domain Eukaryota; kingdom Metazoa; phylum Chordata; class Lepidosauria; order Squamata; family Cordylidae; genus Hemicordylus; species Hemicordylus capensis. The sequence goes on along the minus strand of NC_069662.1, from coordinate 5,832,767 downwards.
CTCTAAGTGTAAGACAGGCCTGCTCAACTTTCGCCCTCCAGCTGTTTTTTGACTACAGTTCCCATAATCCCCAACCCAATTGCCAGGAAGTGCCACAAAGTGCCCAATAGCCAGGAATTATGGGAGTTGTAGGCTAACATCTGCAGAAGGGCCAAAGTTGAGCAGCCCTGGTGTAAGACAACTTAAAACTAAATAAAGAGAAGCACATCACAAGAAAGTCAAGCCATCTTTGATATTTTCTTATGCTTTTAAACATATTGCCTCATTACTTCTGATCTGTTTAAGGTTTTCTTTGGGGTAGGGCAGGGTGCAGGGTGGGTTGGTGGGATGGAATACTGCATTCTGTCAGTGTATACTGAAGCATTTGTCCTTAATGTTACGACTTGGGGTTACAGAAATCAGTGCACATCTAGAGAGCCTCATAAGGATTTATGGAATTGTTTTAAACTGACACTGTTTGTGTCGTGGCAAGGTAAAAATTGAATTAGAGCAAAATATGATCAGATGAAGAATGTTATGGGACAGGCTATTCTGTATGGCACCTCTTGCTTTAGCAAGAAAGCTCCATCCATGGGACTGTGTTTGACACAACTATCCAAGGAAAAGCCAGGCTCCTGCCTGCAGTCATGAGAAAAACATCCGCTGTTTAGCGATCAAAAGTGAAGGACAGTCTTTGTAGCAGTAGTGTCTCATCATAAGCAGCCAGAGGCCCCCACAGGAGACAGCTCAGGTTGCTCTTCTTTCTCCTGCCCTACCTGAAAGCTGTGTTGCCTGCAAGCTGGTCATTCTTCAGGTAGAGATGCACAGTTAATTGAAGATGACGGGAGTGGTAGTCCAACAACATCTGGGGATCCAAGGTTGGGAACCACCAATTTATTGCCCTTGATTGTACTAAACTCCACGGCACTGCAAAATGTTTCATAACATCAAAGTTCCATTCAGCAAACTGAGCACAGACTCCGGCCCTCTCTAACATTTGCTATGGTGAGTTAGTATAAACTATGTAGAAATAATGGATTATTCTCAAATTCCATTGATTTACACAACTCAAGCGTAGGTTCTGTGCTTAAGCCCTATTCAGACAACTATGTTGTACATGCTTAAAGGTGTCTGTATATACACAAGTTGTCTTAATGATTTTACATGTGTTAATTTTAAAAGTTCAAAAATTAAAAAATAAGATATGTTAATTTTTAGTTTTTATATTTTATATTTTAATTTAACACATGTTAATTTTACATTTTTAAACTTTAAAAATTAATACATGTAAAGTCATTAAGACAAATTGTGTATGTACAGACACCTTTAAGTATGTACAAAGTAATAAATATTATAATTGTAATTAAACATGTTTAGATGCTGATTTTCAACATCCTCATCTTAACAAGAGATGCCCGAGGGAGTTAACAAGCATCATTAAAATATCCAGTTAAAACAAAAAACAATAATCTACCCAATTACCAAAGTTAAGCAGCAGTGGAAACAACAAAGAGCAAAAACTGCTCAACTGGAACTCAGGAGAACAGATGGTGCTTAGACAAAATTAACAAGAAGTGTATTTTTTGCTGGGCACTGAGAAACCCTTGCATGGAAAACTAAAAAAAAAAAAAGCATTGTTATCACCAAGTTGCTCTCCTTGGGTTTGCTTGGTTTTCCCCAAGCAAACCCACTGTTTGGCACCTTAAGCTGAGTCAGAGTGCTTAAGGAAACAGGTTTTCTATTCAGAGCCCAACACATCACAACTGCCCATCTCCATTTGACCATCAACACTAGACTTGAGAAACTCCCTGCCCCAGCTGTATTCGTAAACAGGACACATCTGTTCTCGGGATGACTTACCAAAACGTTGATGGCAGCCTTTGGTTCTTTGCCATGTTGCAATCAACAGCACATCTGCATTTGATTTCAGCCTTGCCAAAATTAATGAGTTCCTCCCCTGAAAAATAATAAGTAATAAATTAAAGCAGGAGGGATCATTTTGGATATCAGTTATCAACGGCTGGAAGAATTTTTAACAGATGTCAGGGAAGAGAATAGCCATAAGAACATAAGAACAACCCTGTATCAAGCCCAAAACATATTTAGTCCAGCATCCTGTTTCACACAGTGGCCAACCAGATGCCTTTGAGAAGCCCACAGCAAGAGGTGAGGGCATGCCCTCTCTCCTGCTGTTGCTCCCTTCTCATTAGCCACCTCTCATTATCAGATTGCTCACATTCAAGGTTCCATCTCCGGCCCAAAATTGTATATGTGCCTACCATTTCCCCCCCTATCCAAGCCCCTGTGACTCCAATGGCATCCTGATTCGTGAAAGTATAACAGGTAAAGCTTTTTCCAGCATTCCTCACCTGGCCAGGCAATGCTTCAGCTGCTACCTTTCTACATAGGATAAAAGTATTATAGGAACTTCATTGGACCTGGTTTGGCCTTACCTATGCAGGACGCATGCTTTCCCTCCCTCTTTGGAAATGGATATACTGCAAACTCAGTGCCAGAATTTGGGAGGCATTCAGGGGGCAATACAGGCCCCACAAAAATACACCAAAATTCACCCAAAGTCTAATAATAAAAGAGCTGGGAGGAACTCACTGAATCAGTTGATGTTTATATACTTCATAGTCCCTGATTACCACCAGGAATCATCCCAGAAGTCTGGTACCTGTCTAGGAAATCCCTGCTGCTGTTTTGTTCCAATTTTGAGAAGACCATATTAAAATCTTATCAATAAAGTTGTGCAAGTTTCAGCCCCCTTCCCTGGGTCTCCAACAGTTTATCTCTAATGGCCAAGTTGGATGTGACTCACTTATCCTTCATGTGTCTACTCCAATCACCGCGAAAATGGCTGGTCTCCTTTTTACTTGCAACTTTGGGGTGAAGGGAACTCAGCCCTCCCTCACTGAATCTCCCCACAAGCAATTACTTCCAGCACTTTCCTCCCAGGCGCCTTCAAGTCTAGAGGAGAGTTCAGCTCCATTCATCCACACGCTCCTGTTGTTACAGCCTGTAATTTAGAACAGTAAGGCATTCCCATAACTTACAGGAAATAGAAGCCACGTATCCACCCACTGTTTCAGATGTGAACCTGGTAGGCAAGTAAATTAAACCTAGCTGTTTCCCATCATGTCTGGCTTGGCAGGGGGTGGGTATTCTGGCATGCATTCATCTAGTAAATGCTTGCAGATGGATACCAAATGGCTACAACACACTAGTACATACCTTCCCTTCCGTTCCTTCCACTTCACAGATGGGACAGATGAAGGTGCTCTCTGCTGAGTCAGACCATTGATCCATTTATTGTCCGTGTCAGGAACTTACACTGATGCCCCTCCCAAGTCCAGGGAGGTGATTTGTCTTATAAGCTTTTTATATCAATAAGTTAGTACTTTCTTTTGCTGCCACCATATGATTGTTTATCTTAGAGAGCGCCTTCTTCTGAATGATCCCCACCGCACATTAAGGTCATCTGAGGAGGTCCGTCTCCAGTTACCACCGGTTCGTCTGGTGGCGACTCAGAGGAGGGCCTTCTCCGTAGCTGCTCCTGGGCTGTGGAATGCACTCCTGCCAGAAATCCGTGATTTGAGTTCATTACTGTCTTTCAGGAGAGCCCTTAAAACCTATCTGTTTGGCCTGGCCTTCCAGGGTTTTTAAACTGTTGTAAACTGTTTTAAATTGTTTTAAATGTTTTCTCTGGTTTTCCAGTGTTTTTAACTGCTTGGATGTTTAATTGGTTTTATTCTGGTTTTTATAGTTTGTTTTTAATTGTTAACTGGTTTTAATTTTTTAATTGTTAACTGGTTTTAATTTTTGTTTTGTTCTGTTGTAAACCGCCCTGAGCCATTTTAGAAGGGCGGTATGTAAATCGAATAAATAAATAATAAACAAATAAAATAAATATTACCCTGCTCTCAATAATTAACTCTTTGGTCATGTAGCCTCGGCAGTGCAGGATAGGCATCTATGTTCAGTGTATAAAAGGAAACAAAGCTTAAAGTGTAGCAATAAATAAGAACAAGTTGATTATTTACAAGAGATTGGAATAAAGATCTCTGCAAAGCAGGGCACATCAACTTTGCCAAATAAGTCAATGTTGCCAAATAACTCAGAGTGTTTTGACCTTCTTTACAAATGTAACTCTCAGGGCTGTTAAATAACTCAGGACAGATGTATTTTAACCTTTGTGAAACTTGGTATAGTGACCAAGACCTTTTAATCTGTTTTACCAGGAGTGTTTGCTTCTGGGCACCTTTCACTCACAGGATTCCCCCTCAGGCTTATTACTCCAGATTCCCAGAGTACTGTACCAGCGCACCACCGGCTATTCAGTCTCTGTACCTTCACTGACCAAGAACTCTAATAAAACCTGAACAATTTCCCTTCTTCTGTCACCACACAGAACCACACTCGCTCTCAGTTCTGTTCTGTCCAACTTCCAACTGCTTCAAGCTGTCACCACCTGTCATTATTTACTGTAAATCCCACTCTGAACATTCCACATGGGTTCCATGACCACCTCTGCTCACTCCCTGTCCTCCTCTCTCTCCGACACTCTAGACATGTATCTTTTTTCACAGTCTACACTGATTGGTAGGGGTTTTCTGGAGTCCCAGACAACGGTCTTTCCGGGTTATACCTGGAGATACCAGAGACAGAACTTGGGACCTTCTTCTACAGGCAAAACCAATGCTCTATTACAGAGTGAAAACAAACATGCAAAAAGATATTCAATAAACTTTATTGGTGTCAAGGCCCAAAAGAGGTTCCAGATAGAAATTCTGCTTCAGACGTTTAGAAGAGGCAGAGTCAGGGGCGTAACTATAATGGGGCAAGGGGAGACAGTTGTCTGGGGCCCCACTGCCTTGGGCCCCCTCCCCCCACAGAGGCAAATCACATGACTGACTCCCCCAGCTATGCACCCGCCCGGGCTTCCTTCAGTTGAATTCATCCTCCAAAATTGATGTGAGTGTGAAGACCTGGAGCTACCAGAACAGCAGGTCTTTCTCTAGTACCATTCAATGTCTTGCATCGTCCACAGTTTACAAAACCTTTTAAAAAATAATTTAGGATGCTGTTCTATTGTGGCACATAGGGGTGTGTGTGTGTGTGTGTGTGTGTGTGTGTGTGTGTGTGCTTTTTGTTACCACTATTCATCCTCATTTAAGATTTCTTTACTTCATGAGCTGAGCTTCAGTGAGGGGGGCGGCATTTTAAAATCTTGACTCTGGGCCCACTCCAACCTTGCTACACTACTGGGCAGAGTCAGTTGTGAAGTGATTCTTGGAAGTAATTATTGAGGATATGAACAATCAATAGACTTTACCTTGTTAATCAACAATCATAATACCTAATGGGAAATTCTGAGGCTATAGATGATTGAAACATCTTTTGTGTGTGTGTGTTCTTCCATTTCTTTCTCCCCTGTGACCCAACTCTGACTAAACCCTCTTCCCTAATTGACTCTCCTGACTTTTAACTGCCTTAAAATGTTCCTGTCCATCACATGAAGATTCTCACCCATCTATATTTTAAAAGACCAAGGGCTTCACATTGGCCTAACCCTGTAGCCACAGAAACAGCGATATCCATGGCTCCAAGGTAAACATGCAAAACCATAAGAACTATTGTGTGATGATGGGTGGGGTGCTAGACTTGGACACCAAACTCTTGTTCACCCACAAGACTGATTTAGACTACAGTCAGATCATCAAAGGCAAAAAAACCCAAAAACCCTATATGTATTCTATTGGTGGTGATTTTCAGAATGTGAGGTCATTCACACCATCGAAAACTGTGTTCTGCCTGGGTTTGGGATCTGTGTGTACTCCCAATTTTTGATTGTGTGGAAGCAAGATCAGAGGAAAACCTGGGTAGAAGTGATTGTGTGGAAGCAAGGTAGGAGAAAAGCTACCCAGGTTTTCCTCTAACCTTGCTTCCACACAATCACTTCTACCTAGGTTTTCCTCTAATCTTGCTTCCACACAATCAAAAATTGGGAGTACACACAGCTCCCAAACCTGGGTAGAACACAGTTTTCGATTGTGTGAATGACCTCCCTGTCTTATTTCTCTGCTGTCCATATAGACTTTATGCACATTTCCCTTTTCTTCCCACAAGCAGGATTGTTTTCAGAACATATCCCAGGATTCTCCTCTGCTCCATATCCTAGAGAGGAAGTCACTCTCCGCCTGATAATAGGCAAAGGCACCCTAGGCAAAGGGTAACAAAAGCAGGTTTCAAACCAAATTAGGAAAAGCTAACAAAAAAATTGTTAGTTTCTTGGCCAGCCATCAAAATGGTTCTTGGCCAGCCATCAAAATGTCCCCAAAAAGGAGGCCAGATGGTGTTGAATTACAATTCCCATCACGCCCAGGCACAATTTATTTTGGCTGGGGATGATGGGAGTTGTAGTTCATCAATATCTGGGGGAGCACAGGTTCAGAACGCCTGCTATAGAGGGAGATGTGCACAACACTCACCAAGCTCCACTGATGAGCATTCTTTCCAATCCCAATAAATAAATGTGGGGTTTTACAATTTGCACACATACACCAACTTTGGACAGTTGCATCCAGGAATTTTCTCTGATGCAACAACCCTAACCAGGCAACAATGAGAAACTGCCTTCTCCCCTTTGAACTACTATACAAGGTTATACAAAATAAGAATGGTAAAGCATCTGCAGCACCAAAAATTAATATACAAAAGTAGAACAATAAACCAAGTGAAAGAGAAGTTCAATCCAACCTACTATCAAGTGTAACTTAACCTTTTCAGACTTGTTTGGTACTCTAGGTTGCTTATTGTCTTTCCATCTTTGAGTAAAGATGAATAACAACATGGGGGCCATTCACACAACCTACCAGGCAGGCAGGCAGGGGCAAGGCTTCCCAAACCTTGCCTAACTCCCCACAGAAGATCATTGGTTTGACTCTGGAGCACAGAGCAGGTCAGATTGATCTGAGGCCAGGACTCAGTGTCCCGGCCTTTGTGAATCCCACAGTCTATCGCATGACATGCACAATGCATTGAGGGATTCCCCTAACAGACAGACAGACATGAGCCACTAGCCATGGGTGAGGGAGTGCTCACTCCCTTAACCTTGGCTAACAGCCGGGGTAAATAGTGGGGCCAGGCAGTACTGCCCCACTGGGATCAGACCCGATCCCACCTGTTCTCATGCACAGCCTAACCTGGGCTGGGCATCCCTAGCCTGGATTAGGCTGCGCATGAGAACAGCCTCATGGTGAATTCACTTACTAACTTAATAATTAATTAATTAATACATCAGTAAGTCGGTCAAAACAAATGGTTGGAGTTGTTATTGGCCAGACTAACCCCAGCTCTGGTATTTCAGAGCCTTGTTTTTCTCTGTAACCAATACCTGGATTTCGAAAAGAACAAAACAAGGAGTGAGAAAGGGGAAGTGTGGTGTGGCCGAATATATCACATGGCGCCTTTTTAAATCCCAATTGTGCAACCCACATGGCAGACTTCACTCATGATGTTTTTTCACACCTTTTTTCACACCTTCACGCCAGTTGTAGGAACATCACGAACTGCAATTGTCTTTTCTTAAGAATATGGTTGGGGAGGACATTTACCAAATGCATCAGAACAGAGATGACTTCCAAAGAACAACAGACTGGGTTGGCGTCAGAGACCGGAGTGCTTCAATCAAGTGCAGCCTTTGGTTTGGTAAGTGAAAGGGGTTTTATTCTTTACTTTCTGTACCCTGGGAAGATAGAAACATGGAGAAGAGGGAGGAAAAAGGACTCTCTGCAATCAGTCCCCTTCTTTGGGAAGCTCATGGAAGGTAATCTTTTTGATGACCATCCATTCCTATCATCTCCTACTGATATTTCAGTTCTCCAAGATTATGCTGAACTGCAGGGCATCCTTGCCGCCATCATCGAGCTAAGGATATTTGTGTAATGGAGGGTAAATAGGCTTCTCAAACCTGGTACTCACTATCAAACTAGCATCTAGGATGGTAGCCTAGGTCCATCTCACCAGCTTCCCTGAAGCCCAACACTCAGCTGAGACCCCAGATGACTATTTTGCAATGACAAGCATGGAGCAACTGGGCTACCTGTTGACTTCTCAGGAGCCCACCTTGGGCTCCGCTTAAACCAGCTGCATGCCAGACTTTAATCCAAGCTAGCAGGGAGCAAGGAGGGCATGTGGATCTGTCCCCGTGCTGTGTGCTGCTGGGAAGCTCCTTGTCTCTTGGCTGAGCATGTGGTCCCAATAAAAGTATTGGGAAGAGCATCTGGGCTCTCTGCCAACTTGTCTCAAGCCTGGGAGACTCCCCATTTTGCAGATGAGCTCCCTGACCGTTTGCCCAGTGCCAGATGCTTCTCCCAGTTAGGTATCACACTTCAAGCAAGCTGGTGGGCAGCAATAGCTGTACTTGAAACTCTATGACATACCTGAGGCTCAGCTGGGAAATATTTACCCCCCAGAGTAGTGCAACGCTTGAAGAAATCATCAGAGAGCCGGGGAGCTAGCAGAAAGCTTCTCCCAAGCCTGATGCTCACCAGAGTTAACTCTAAACACCCCCAGCTTAGCAGCAGGTTTCAAAGAAGCTGGCAAGGAGCAGGGGAACTACCCGAAGCCCTGCCCCAACCCTGGTGCTCATCAGAGATAACTCTAAACACCTCCGGCTTAGCTGTAGGCTTCAAAGAAACTGGCAAGGAACAGGAGAGCTACCTGACACCCTGATGCCCACCTGAGGGATCGCTGACCCCTCCCAGATAGGCAGCAGGCTTCAAGGAAGTTGACAGGGAGCTGGGGAACTGTCTCACAACCTTCCCCCAGCCTCTGGTGCTCACCTGAGAGACCTACTCCATCCTAACCTCCCAGTGAATGCCTGGCATTCACCTGAAGGGACTCTGACCTCCCAGATAGACAGCAGGGTTCAAAGAACCTGGCAGGGTACAGAAGACCTCCCTGTCAGCCTGCCCACAGTTTGAGGCTCACCAGGGACCTCTGGCCTTCCAGCTTAGCACTGAGTTTCAAGAAAGCTGGGCAAAGCAGAGCAGGGGCCTGAAAGCTTGCTGCTCATCTGAGGGACCTCGGAACACCCAAATTAGGAATAGGCTTCAAGGAAGCTGGTGGGGAGCAGGGGAGCTCCCTGAAAGCCTGCCACCAGACTCCTTTAGGGGATTTCTGACCTCCCAACCTAGCAGCAAGCTTCAAGAAAATTGGCAGGGAGCAGGGGAGCTACCTGAAAGCCTACTGCCAGTCCGGGGCTCACCTGAGGGATCTTCTTTGACTCAAAGCTTAGCAGGAGGCTTCAAGGAAGCTGGTGGGGAGCAGAGAAGCTCCCTCAAAGTCTTCCCCCAGCCTTATGCTCACCGGAGGAATCTCTGGCCTCTCAGATGAATAGGAGGCTTGGAGGGAGCAACTAGGGAGCCGGGGAGCTTCTTGAGTGCCTGCTGCTCACCAGAGAGATCTCTGACCTCCCAGCTTAGTAGTAAACTGCAAGGAAGCTGGCAAGGAGCAAGGAAGCTCTCTGGAAATCTGCTGCTCAGCTGAGGGGTCTCTGCTTAGGGGGAGGCTTCAAGGAAGCTGGTGGGCTCATGAGAGCTCCCTGAAAGCCTGACCCCAGCCTTATACTCACCTGAGGAATCTCTGACCTCCCAGATGTGCAGTAGGCTTGCAGAGAGCTAGTGGGGAGCAGGGGAGCTACCTGAAAGGTTGTTGCTCACCAGAGAGATCCCAGACCTCCCAGCTTAGCAGTAAGCTTCAAGGCAGGGAACAGCGAAGTTTTCGGGAAACCTGCCACTCAGCTGAGGGATCTCTGACCTCAACGTTTAGCAGTGGAAAGCTTGAATGCCTGATCCCAGCCTGAGGCTCACCTGAGGTCCCTCTGACCTTGCAGCTTAGCAGTGGGCAGTGAGGAAACTGGTGGGGAGCTGGGGAGCTACCTGAAAGGCTGATGCTTACCTTGGGTGGGGGGGTCCCTGGCCTCTCATCTTAGCAGTAGGCTGAGAGGGAGATGGCATGGACCAGGGAAGCTACCTGGGGACTGGTGCTCACCTGAGGGATCTCTGGCCTCCCAGATTAGCAGCATGTTTCAAGGAGGTGGGGGGTGGGGAGCAGGAAAGCTCAGTGAAAATCTGTTGCTCATTTGAGGGCTCACAGACTTCCCAGCTTTGCAGCAGGCTTCAAGGATTCTGGCATTGAGCATGGGGGGTGGGAAGGGGTCTCCTGAATGCTTGCTGCTCACCAGAGAGATCTCTGACCTCCCAGATTAGCAGTAAGCTTCAAGGAGAGGAGAGCTGGTCTTGTGGTAGTAAGCATGACCTGTCCCCTTAGCTAAGCAGGGTCCACCCTGGTTGCATATGAATGGGAGACTTGATGATAAAGCTGCTCTGGGAAGAGCAGAAGGTTCCCAGTTCCCTCCCTGGCAGCATCTCCAAGATAGGGCTGAGAGAGATTCCTGCCTGCAACCTTGGAGAAGCCACTGCCAGTCTGTGAAGACAATACGGAGCTAGATAGACCAATGGTCTAACTCAGTATATGGCAGCTTCCTCTGTTCTTAAGCTGGCAGAGAGCAGAGAAGCTCTCTGAAAATCTGCTTCTCAACTGAGGGGTCTAAGACCTCCCAACTTAGCAATGAGCTGAGACTCAGAGGGAGCTGGCAGGGAGCTCCCTGAATGCCCCCAGACTCATGCTCATGTAGGGGATCTCTGACCTCCCAATCTAGCAGCAAGCTTCAAGAAAACTGGCAGGGAGCAGGGGAGCTACCTGAAAGCCTACTGCCAGTCTGGGGCTCACCTGAGGGATCTTCTTTGACTCAAAGCTTAGCAGGAGGCTTCAAGGAAGCTGATGGGGAGCAGAGAAGCCTTCCCCCAGCCTTATGCTCACCGGAGGAATCTCTGGCCTCTCAGAGGAGTTGGAGGCTTGGAGGGAGCGACTGGGGAGCAGGGGAGCTTCTTGAGTGCCTGCTGCTCACCAAAGAGATCTCTGACCTCCCAGCTTAGTAGTAAACTACAAGGAAGCTGGCAAGGAGCAAGGAAGCTCTCTGGAAATCTGCTGCTCAGCTAAGGGGTCTCTGCTTAGGGGGAGGCTTCAAGGAAGCTGGTGGGCTCAGGAGAGCTCCCTGAAAGCCTGACCCCAGCCTTATGCTCACCGAGGAATCTCTGACCTCCCAGATGTGCAGTAGGCTTGCAGAGAGCTAGTGGGGAGCAGGAGACATACCTGAATGGCTGTTGCTCACCAGAGAGATCTCTGACCTCCCAGCTTAGCAGTAAGCTTCAAGGCAGGGAACAGCGAGGTTTTTGGAAAAAACTGAGGGATCTCTGACCTCCCAGAGGAGGAGTAAGCTTGCAGAGAGCTAGTGGGGAGCAGAGGAGCTCCCTGGAAGCCTGGTGCTCACCAGAGGGACCTCTGACCTCCCTGCTTAGCAATACGCTTCAAGGAAGCTGGCGGGGATCAGGGGAGCTCTCTGAAAATCTGCTGCTCACCTGAGGGGTCTCTGACCTCCTAGCTTAGCAGTCGGCTGAGAGGGAGCTGGCAGGGGCCAAGGAAGCTACCTTAAAGCCTCTCAGCCTGGTGCTCACCTGAGGGAGTTCTAACCATTCAGCTTTTCAATGGGCTTCAAGGAAGCTAGTGGGGGGTAGGGGCACTCCCTGAAAATCTGACCCCAGCCTTATGCTCACTGGAGGAATCTCTGACCTCCCCGCTTAGCATGGAGCTTCAATGAAACTGGCACAGAATGATGGGTTTGCCTTCCTTACTAGAAATCTCACACTCAGCTGGGAATCTGCTTGCTTCCCAGCTGAGCCTGTGGCTTCAAAGGAGCCATCATGGAGCGAGATTTCCTTAGTTTTTAGGGGCAGCTTGGGAGCTTTGTTTCTGAAGCCTGAAGCAGCAACCACAGAGGAGAAACAGGATGCTTGGAGGGCTCTTGGGTCCTGCTCCCTACTCTGAAAGTTTAAAACTATTCTTTGGCAAGGTAGACATCTTTTTCATGGTTCTCTCTCCAGCCCAGGGGTGGGGGTAGCGTAGTCTAGTGCAAGGATTCTCAACGTTGGGTCCCCAGATGTTATTGGACTTCAGCTCCCATAATCCCCAGCCCCAGTGGCCTTTGGTTGGGAATTATGGGAGTCAAAGTCCAATAACATCTGGGGACCCAACGTTGAGAATCCCTGGTCTAGTGCTTATAGCAGGGGACTATGAGCCATTTGTTCATTCTAAGCTTCAGGTTTTGAAGGAATGTGGAATTGGTTCCAATTGAGACAGAGAGCAGGTCAAGCCCATGCTCCTGGGTTCTGTTCCCAGCAATGGGAGATGGGTGCACATTAAGCTAAGGATGCAATTGTGCCTCATAGTTAAAGCCGTGGTTTAGAGAAAGGACAGGTGTGTGCCAGGACCCTTGGGGTCTACACTCAGTTCTTGTGGTTAGATAAGGGATGTGCTGGGGGACAGAACTCTCAGGTCCTCTCTCCAGCTGTGGGAAGATTGTTGGCTTTAGGGAGGAAACACATGTAGTTTAGGGAGCTTGTCTCTAGCTTTGGAAAGGGAATAGAACCTAGAAAAGCAGTGGAGAAGGATGCCAGTTAGCCAGAGGGCACCCACCCTAGACTGCCAGCTGTAGTTCTGAATGAACTCAAATGTGTAATTGCTGATCTCCTAGCAAAAATATGTAACTTGTCCCTACAATCAGGCTCTGTACCAGAGGACTGGAAAGTAGCCAATGTAACTCTGATTTTCAAAAAGGGATCTGGGGGGAAATCCAGGAAATTGCAGGCCAGTCAGCTTAACATGGGTGCTGGGGTAAATTGATGGCAAGCATACTTAAGGACAAAATTGTTAAACATATAGACGAAAAGGCCTTACTGAAGGACAACCAGCATAGCTTCTGCAAGGGCCAGTTTTGCCTCACTAACCTTTTGGAGTTCTTTGAGAGTGTCAGTGGGCATGTGGATAAAGGTGATCTGGTTGACATAGTATACTTGGACTTCTAAAAAGCTTTTGGAAAAGTTCCCCAGCAAAGGCTCTTGAGTACACTTAGCAGTCATGGGATAAGGGGACAGTTCCTGTGTGGATCGATGACTGGTTTTAGGACAGGTAACAGAGGGTAGGGATAAATGGACAGTTTTCACAGTGGAAGGAAGTAGGAAGTGGGGTCCCCCAGGGATCGTTACTGGGACCAGTACTCTTTCACTTGTTCATAAATTATCTAGAAGTTGGGGTAGGCAGCGAAGTGGCCAAATTTGCAGATGACACTAAACTATTCAGGGTAGTGAAATCCACAAAAGATTGAGCGGAGTTCCCAAAAGATCTCTCAAAATTGGATGAGTGGGCAACATAAATGGCAAATGTGGTTCTATGTAAGCAGGTGTAAGGTGGTGCATACTGGAGCAAAAGACCTCAACTTCACATATATGCTGATGGGATCTGAGTTGTCGGTGACTGACCAGGAGAGAGATATTGGGGTCATGTTGGACAGCTCGTTGAAACTGTCAACTCAGTGCACAGCAGCAGTGAAAAGGGCAATATTATCATGCCCTTGTACAAATCTATGGTGTGGCCACATCTGGAGTACCGTGTACAGTTTTGGTCACTGTATATTAAGAAGGATATTGTAGAACTGGTCAAGGTGCAGAAGAGGGCAACCAAGATGATTAGGGGCCTGGAGCATCTTCCATATGGGGCAAGGCTACAGCATCAGGGGCTCTTTACTTTGGAAAAGAGGTGACTAATAGGAGACATTATCGAGGTGTATGGAGTGGAGACTGAGGACAAAGGGAAATTTATCTCCCTCTCTCACAACTCTAGAACCATAGGTCATCCCATGAAATTGAAGGTCGAGAAATTTTGGACCGACAAGAGGAAGTTCTTTTTCACACAGCCCATAATTAAACTATGGAATTCCTTGCCACACCAGCTTGGATGGCTTTAAAGAGGGCTTAAACAAATTCATGGAGGACGGGTCTATCAGTGACTATTAGTCTGGTGACGTTAAGCCAACTCCAGCCTCAGGTCTGAGATGCCTCTGAGTACCAGTTGCAGGGGAGCAACAGCAGGAGAGAGGGCATGCCCACAACTCCTGCCTGTGGGCTCCTGAGAGGCATCTGGAGGGCCACTGTGTGAAACAGGATGCTGGACTAGACAGGCCTTGGGCCTGATCCAGCAGGGCTGTTCTTATGTTCTTGTGCCAGTGGATGATGGGAGTAAAGATCAGTCAGGAAGAAGAGAGGCAGCATGGTCTTACAGCCAAGATTGCTGAAGTTCAAACTTTGATAGAATGCTTGCAGGATTGTTATCTTTCTTCTGGTAGGACTTCTGTGCCTTTAATGGGGGCATAGCAGGCAGGGAATCAGCCACTGAAGCTTTCCCCACCACGGTGGAAAGCTGCACCTGCTGAACAGTTGCCTGTCATGAAAATGTTAAATGCACAGGAGCCATGGCAGGAAAAAACTTCCAGTCCGAGCCTAAAGCTAATTTCTTCCAGACAGGAGAGCGGTAGGGGAGAAATAGGGCTAACAGCCTGCCCCCAAGCCTTACCCATCTGTGTCTAGTAGCAGAATGGCACATGTACACAAATTCCATCTGTGATGTGAAGTGCAGGTGAAGCTTTTTTTTTAAGCATGTAAATAAAGCCAGGGGAAAGGCTTCATTATATGTATCTGCTAGCACAGCAGTATAGCCAACAGAACATGTGTCAGTGCTGAAGGTTTGTAGTGGTTGGGCAGCAGTCAAACAAAGGAAGGGGACAGGGAGGGGCTCCTTAGCCAGCTCAGAGCAATCCTTAGAGCAGGGATTCTCAACGTGTGGGTCCCCAGATGTAATTGGACTTCAACTCCCATAATTCCCAACCAAAGGCCACTGGGGGTAGGGATTATGGGAGTTGAAGTCCAAGAACATCTGGGGACCCACACGTTGGGAATCCCTGCCTTAGAGGGTACATAGATGCGGAGTGGGAGGCAAACACCTAAGCTAAGGTTACTGACTTCATTAACAGGTGCCTTTAGCAGCAGCTTACATCTGCAGCGCTAAACAGGTGGTCATCTTCATGCCCTAAAAAGGTTCAGCCACTGATTTCTGCAGATCACAATACTGCTAAAGGCACATGGACAGGGCGGACTGGTTTTGGTTTTGGTTTTCCCCTGGTTATTGGGCATCCCAAGCTGAGGACTTGCACCGTCTTTGCATCTGGTCTCTAGTGCAGGGGTGGGCAAACCTGGCCTTCCAGCTGTTGTTGAACCACAACTCCCATCATTCCCAGCCACAATAAATTGTAGCTGGGACTGATGGGAGTTGCAGTTCAGCTACTTATGGGAGGTGAGCTGACCTTGTGGTAGCAAGCATGTATGGCCCCCTTTGCTAGGCAGGGTCTGCCCTGGCTTGCATTTGAATGGGAGGCTCCATGTATGAGCACTGTGAAGATATTCCCCTTAGGGGATGGGGCCACTCTGGGAAGAGCACCTGCCTGCTTGCATGCAGAAGGTTCCAAGTTCCCAGGGCTGTCTTTAGGGCATGGCAGGCAGGACCCCACTCTTTTAACACTCATTAGAATTAACTAGAAGGGGGGCCGCACTGGCTGATTTGCCCTGGGCTCCGCACCCCACCAGGGCTTTCTAAGGACAGCCCTGCAAGTTCCCTCCCTGGTCTCTCCAAGATAGGAGATTCCTGCCTGCAGCCTTGGAGAAGCCACTGCCAGTCTGGGTAGCCAATACTGAGCTAGATGGACCAAGGGTCTGACTTGGTATATGGCAGCTTTTTGTGTTCCTAATATCAGGAGGGGCGGGCAGGTTGGGAACCAATGCTCTAGTGCAGGGGATCTCAGTGTTGGGTCCCCAGAGGTTATTGGACTTCAGATCCCATAATCCCCAACCAAAGGCCACTAGGGCTGGGGATTATGGGAGTTGAAGTCCAAAAACATCTGGGGACCCAACATTAAGAACCCCTGCTCTAGTGAATCTTTGTGTAAACCCACTTGCAGAACATGCAGGTGCCACATAGAACACAGCTGGGCAGGCTCAGGATGAAGTTGTGACCACCTGGTCTATCTAGGAGACTTAAGTTGTATCAGCATTTATGTATCTGTAGCTTCTTGGCTTTTAAACCACTGCAGAGCAGGTTACTGCAGAATAAATTAGTGCCGCCAATGGCATAGAGCCGAGGTTCCCAAGTTTGGCTCCTCAGCTGTTGTTAGATCACAACTCCCATCAACCCCAGTCACAGTGGCTGAAGGAGTACTGGTCTAGCATTTGGGAACCCATGGTTGTGAACCCCTGGGCTAACCGTCTCTAACAGGAAATTCTTAGCAGCCTCACAAAGCGCCAGTTCCCAAAACCCTGCAAGTAAAGACAGGGAAACTAGAAAAATCTGATCTCAAGGCCAAAGATCCCAAGATGTTATTGTTATATGGCCAATGGCCTTAACAAATGAAACCTGATATAAATTTATTATAGTAGTTGTAGTTGTAGTTGTAGTTGTAGTTGTAGTTGTAGTTGTGTAGATATGTCCCCAAAATTTGCTTGGAGTACACCAGGATGCTCTTGCCACTAACCACTAATTCCTGAGTAGTCCTACTGACTCCCCTTCACTTCCTTTAATGTCCCTCTACTGGAATGTTTGAAACTGAATAAGTGGGAAATGTAACTAACCCAGGGTTAGGTTTAGGGTTAGGGTTAGGTTTTCGGTTCGGGTTAGGGTAAACTGACTTGGATTTGCCAACATTTTATTCTGACCAAGCTCCTCTGCCTTTAACAACTGCTTGAACAACAGAAATACAACAGGTGTTCTTTCTTCCATTACTTTATCTGCATGCTGAGGGGAGGGGAGGAGTTTCAGCCATTGAATTTCTGCCTTTACTCACTTGTCTTTCCCATTCTACTCATTGACTGAGCTTAAAAGCTCCAGATATGCACCATCTTCTAAAGGGGGCACTGTAGCAAATGGATAGGGTTTAGAGTTCCAAACAGAACAAGTTCAGATTAGCCGGACAAATTCATGTCTGGCTGTCAGAGTCCAAATATTCTCTATCATGGCTTGTCTGTCTTTTTTCCATTTTCCTTTGAACGTGGCTACCAGGCTGCCTTATCAACTTTATTTCAAGTCAGCAGTAAACAGGATGCAGGGCGCCTGCAGCTACAGATGGAGTTGAAAGAAGAGGAAGTGAGAACTGAGAGAGCTAAAAGGGGGGCACCAAATTTTGAAACGTGGGTGATGTTAGTGACGCATGTGTCCTGAGACCATGAGAGATGTGCTTTCCAATCCTGCGCATGTTTACTTAGAGGGGAGCCCCACCATGCTCAATTAGGCTTATGCCTGGGTAAGCATGCACAGGCCTGCATCTATAGGCCTTCACCCATAACTCATGTAAGCCTACAGGCATGTTTCAGTGGAGTGCAATTGTGTTTAACTTCGATGGAACAGTGCCAAAGAAATGGCTGCCACTTTTTTCTCTGACCCTGCTCCTCGTCTACCTTTAGTTTGTGACACACACAAACTAAACAGCTGATGCTTTGTCCACAACTCTGACTCCCCAGGAAAAGTTTCACCTCCTAAAGTTCTGAGTACCAAGCCAGAAAAGGGAGAGAACAACCCTAAGAAAAATAATAATACGTTTTAGTGTGTCAGGATAGATTGGGGGTTCCCAATGTTGGGCCCCCAGATATTGTTGGACTACAACTCCCCTCATCCCCTGGGATAGAGGTTGCCAATTTGCAAGCGGTTGAGCCACTCAAAGTACTTCTGCAGAGCAAAGGTCCACCTCTGTTGCTTCTTGATCTAAAAACTAAGAACTGATCAGTGGTCAACTTGCTCCTCAGGAGTCCATGTCAGACTACCAGGGGCTGCCCACGTGGCCAACTGCTTCTCCATACCACAAAGAAAGTTAACATGTCAGTAGAAGGCTAGACTAGAACTCTTCTCCATGAAATCTAGTTTTATTGGGAGGGGCAATTTTTCTGCATGGAGGAGCAGTCATTCATGCAAGACCCCACCTACAGTGTGAAGTGGCATGGCCAAGACACAGTTCTAGGCCAAAAATGTTTCCTTTCCTCTTAGCCCACACCTCAGTGGCCAAAAGCCCTGACCACTGCCCCCCAAATTCTCCCCATTCATCTCTCTCTTTTGCCACAAAAGCATGCCCTCTCCTCATAGACCTCAGTGGTTGCAACCATTGGCCACATACCTGGTTCATCAGTGTGGTTTACATAATAAAATGTCTCCCAGATGGTTACACATGATTACCTCGAGGGGAAAAAGTTCTATTTGACCAAAGTGGAGTTCACTGAGACCAGGCATTGTAAGACTAGGAGTCAGATGTTTTATATGTGAGAGCAGCTGCGTGGCTTTTTAGAGCAAATAGCAGACTAGGCCAATTCAGAGGGGATGGGCTTGTCAATGACTGTTGTCCTATCCTAAGACTCTCATTTTTCATGTTTACAAAAGCAAGTTTCTAGCCCTCATTGCTGTGAAAAATAGCTTAAAAGTGGGTTGGGAGGGCAATGCCTGGTGGAATCTCAAAAGCTGGAAGGGAGGTGCTGAAAAGAAGCTTCCATGTCTTGGATATTTGCTTGCCCCTTACCAATAGCAAGCAAAGCCACCATAAACAATGCATCCACTTCATTCCAGGTACTGCTGGCAGCTTTTTTCCAGGTAGAACCCTGGATGGAGTTGAGCCCATTGGGTTAGCTCAGTTTAATCTAGTTCCTCACAAGGTCATTCTGAGGAGGAGAGAATGAGAATGTGATCTTTGGAATGTGATCTTTGGAAGAACTTACATGTATACACCTGTCTGAAGGAGCAAAGCCTCACCATGTCTTTATCTTTCTGTCCTCACAGAAACTGCCACAGCCCCGGATGTGTTCCCCTTGAGCCCCTGTTGCCAAGACGATAGTGAAGTCTCCTTGGTTTGTCTGGTCAGCGGCTACTTCCCCGAACCAGTCCAGGTGCAGTGGAACTCGGGTGCCATCACTTCCGGCATCAAGTCCTTCCCCGCACTGTGGCAGTCTTCCAGCAGCCATTACACCCTCAGCAGCCAGCTCACCATCCCCCTCTCCAAATGGGAATCTGAGAAGATCCAGTGTAATGTTGCACACACAGCCACCAGCTCCAACATCAACAAAGAATTTGAACGTGAGTCTGATAAACTCTTTGGGGCTGCCTGTCTTCATTCCTCAGTGGGCAATAGATGTGGTGAAGGAAGGAAAATGTGTGTGTGGAGGGACAGGAAATTGCCCAAATTTGGAGCACTGGTATATGTCAAAAATTTCAGATAACACACAGACATGAAATCTCGTCACCCCCACGTGGTTTACAATTTACACACAACTGGGCAAGATAGGAGTGAGAGGGAAAGGCTGGAATTGTCCATTCAGTAGAGAGACTGGAGTATGGTAAAGTCAGGTGACACAATTTTAGATTTCAATTAGGAGGGAAAGATTCAGCAACATCCAGCAAGCCTCTCCTGAATACATCTGAGATTAAATGGCAGAAAACTGCACAGCAGTTTAAGGGGATTTGTTTATGATGTTTGTTTATTATTATGTATGGCTTTATTATTCCTATAACAATGTTACCTGTACAGGAAGGTTACACACATACACACAACATTTCTGGTGCCTTTGGCATACATGGCCCCTTTTAATGGTTTATAATCATCATCGGTTTGTACAGAACTATTGGTCTGTGCAGGAGCAAGCAAGGTCAAGTTTGATAGTTTTAGAAAAGAAGCAGAGGTTGAGGAGGTATTCTGGGGAGGGTATCATGTCCAAGAGAATAATGTTGACTGGGAGGATCGATCAAGGGCAGACAGGTGGTATGATACACTCTTGATTCCCCCCCCCCAAAAAAAGATGGGCATTCATATTCTCCATGTACCTCCTGTCCCTCCCCAGCCTGCCAGAAGAATGAGCCAGTACCTCCAGAGGTCCGCCTCCTCCATTCCTCCTGTAACGATGCCACCATTGAGCTGTTGTGCATTATCTCAAGCTTCTACCCCAGCGAAGTGACAGTAGATTGGCTGGTTGGTGGGAAATCTGGGTTACTGGCCGCCGTCAATGATCAGCCCAAGAAAGACAACGAGGGATACACCTTCAGCACCACCAGCCAGGTCAACATTAGCCGAGAAGATTGGCTGGAAGGGCATAGCTATGCCTGCCAGGTGACCCACCCAGGAAGCCAAACCAAGGTGAAAAGCCAGGCGAAGAAATGCAAAGGTAATAACTGGGCACTTATATGGCACACGTTGAGCATGAGTAGATAAGGGAAAGGCAAGGAGGGCGGGGGGAAAAGGATGGCTTCTTCCAGACTGCGGAGTGTCTTCTCAAGTGCTAATACTGTACTTTCATGATGATTCCACAAATACATTAATGTCCATTGAGACTAGGCTCCCTCTACCACAGCCACACATAAGATCTTGATGTTTTCTGCCTTTCTTTGGAACCAGAGACTGTCACACCTGGAGGGAGGAATCCGAGAAGATATGGAGGAGTATTTCAGATTTCTTGTGAAAATATTGGACAGATGGCTTTTTTTCTTCTCACACTCAGGAGCTGGTAGAATGTCATAGCCAGGTGGTCCCAAATTCAGATGAAATGCTGACCAGAGGATGAGGGAGCCCATTTGCCTTACTTTTTAACATATAAAGGCTCAGTTATTTGATTCATAGAACTACTTGCTGGTATTGAAACTCAGTAGTATGGATAACCGAGGGTTTTTCAACCTTGGATCTCCCCAGATGCTATCAGACTACAATTCCTATCACCCTCAGCCACTGTGGCCTTTGGCCATTGTGGCTAGAGATGATGAGATTTGTAATCCAACAACATCTGAGGACCCGAGATAGGGAAACCCCTGACACATGGGACTGAAGGGCCTCTGATACAGGCAGTATCAGTGGCTGATACTGAAATGCTCGAGTGCACCACATGCCAGCTTGCTTCTTTCAATAACCATCCACAGGGATGGAGGTCTTCTTTTCCTTAATCCTCCTGGAAGGAACATCCTTGTTAAAAGAACGCAACCCTCTAAATAGCAGAGCACTGGGGGTTACACAGCAGGCCCTGTTGCCAGGTATACTAGTTATTGGGCTCCAGACTGGAAATTATGGAAAGGGGCCAACAGACAAGATGATGTGATCCAACAAGGGAGCCATAAGTGACTGAACTGATTCACAAAGGGCTAGGGGAAGGCTGATTACATATAGAGTCCATTAACAGGATGCAAGAAGAGATAGGGTGGGGGGGTGACTAGGGGCTTGACATGGGTTTTTGTATTCCCCAGATGACAGCGGCTGCACGTACACTGGCATTAGCATTAGCACCGCATCCCCGACCCCCAAAAGTCTGTACATAGACAGGAACCCCAAGGTCGCCTGCCTGGTTTCCAACCTGGATAACGATGAAGGCCTGAAAGTGACCTGGCAGAGGGAAAAACAAGGAACCCTGCTCCCTGACCCATTGGATGTGCAAGAACAGTCGGATGGTACCTACACGGCTCTCAGCATGTTACCCGTCACAACCTCAGACTGGAATGGAGGGGAGGCATTCACCTGCAACGTGGAAAATACAGGCTTGCCTGGTCCCATCGTTAAGAAGATTGTCAAGAGCAAAGGTAAGGAGAAAGAGGGGCCTCTCAGCCCTTGGACCGATGACCTTATTCCCCAGTACTGAAACTCCATACAAATGCTGCACAACATTTCCCCAGCTAACTGGACAAAGGGGCGCCATTTAAAGTGGTGGCTCTCTTATCCTGAGCAGTGAGAGAGCGTCTGTCATTCAGCCCAGCACGATCTCCCTCCCAGTGGCTGCTGGTGGTATTTCCCTTGTGTTTCTTTTTAGATTGTGAGCTCTTCTGGGAGGAGGAGGGAATCAGCTTATTCTTTTTTGCTGCATAAACCACTTTGAGACCTGTTTGGGTTGAAAAGCAGTGCTCCAATATTCTAAGTAAGCCAGGAACCTCAGCAGTTTGCCATAGGCACTGAGGGCTAAGGATAGACAATCGGTTTTCCAGGATGCAGAATGTATACACACGAAGAAATGGTGCCTCTGTGGTACTGCCTGTTTTCCATCTCCAGCCAAGGAGCCACCCATGTGCTCATCCTCTGTGTTTTTGTACATTTTACCCAGCATAGGCTGATCTAAATGAGCTATGGGTCCAAGAAGACATTCTTGATGTCCTTGCAGACAAGATGACTTCACACATTTAAGCAGCTACAGAGGTGGCTGCCTGAGTGGCAGATGTGCAGAGGTTGGGCCTCACGAATTGGAAGGGTTTACCTTTCAAGCACCCACCTATGCAGCCAATAGAAAATACATAATGTGCCTCAGGAATCCTCAGAGGTTGACTTTGTGCTGGGACTGGGAAAGTTCTCTTCACACTGGGAAACAGGGCTGTGTGGATGTAATCTATATCTCTGTAATCCAGTTTGTGCTCTTACTTTCACATTCGCCTCAGAGAAGCCCTACGTGTCAGGGAATCTCTGTTTTAGACAATAGGCCAATTCACACGTTGTGTTCGACTCTTTTACAACGTGTGTGCAGTGTAAAGAAGTACAGATCTGTGCACAGATATAGTCATTCACATGTTATACTGAGGGCAGGTACAGAAGTACACTTCCTAACTGTACCCTGCATTTGAAGGGCCTGTATCCAGGTTCACTTGAAAAATGGACACAGGTACAGTTGTTCACACAAGCACGTGTATGAGTGTACAGACATCTGTACACTTGTACAGCGTAATGTTTGAATCAGGCTAATGTCTTCCCTAACAGTGTCCTTGAGGGTTTATCCTCTCCTGTCTGCCTTGCAGTCTTCAACTGATTTAACAGTCCTTCCCTCTGCTCAGGGAACTGTAGCTCTGCCAGGGAAACTGGGGGTCTCTAACTGAAAATGCTAAGCAGCCATAACCAAACTACAAGCCCCAGAAGTCTCTGAGGGGAAGCTGTGATAGTGAAACTGCTAGAGAACGGATAACAATATACCCAGAGAGAGGAGTTAAAGCAAAGCAGGGACAGGATGATAGATTCCTGTCTGAAGTTGCCTTTCCACCCCTCTTTCTGAATATGAATGTTATCAGTGAGAGGAAGGCTTGTTCTGCTCATACCCAGGATATCTGTATCTCTCACAGAAAGGAGGATTATTTCCTGTTCAGTCCAGAAGAATAAATCCTCATTTCACTTCAGTGAACATGATCAATTGACGAGAGAAATATGGGGAATCTACCCCTGTTGGTGAATTACATTCACACAGCCCTGTTTCCCAGCATGAACAGAATTCTCCCAGCAGTTTGGAAGAAAGGCACAGCCTCCTGAAAAACCCTGCCAGGAATCCCTATTTATTTATTGTTTATTACATCTGTACACTGCTCCAAACCTATGTCTCCAGGTGATTTACAGCATAAAACAAAGTCGAACAAACAAAATTTAAGCAATTTAAAAGCACAATTCTAGTTAAAAGGCTTGGGTTAAAAAAATGCATCTTTAAAGACCTTTTAAAAGCTGTCAGAGATGGTAGGCTCTTATTTCAGCAGGGAGCACATTCCAAAATCTCAGGGCCATAACAGAGAAGGCCCATCCCTGAGTGGCCACCAGACAAGCTGGTGGCAACTGCAGACAGACCTCTCCAGATGATCTCAAAGGGCAATGGGGCTCATGGTGAAGAAGGCGTTCTCATAAATGCCCTGGGCCTAAGCTGTTTAGAGCTTATAGGTTATCACCAGTTATCCTTGAGAATACCTGATGGAGACTCCCTCAGCTCCTTCCTTTATGAGCCTGTTACTTCCACTAATCTGATCTGCTTTAAATAACAATTGCCTTTCTTCCTTTCTACCACACTCTGCTCCTCTACACTCCAGACAAGATGACTGCCCCCCAAGTCTACCTCTACCGCCCCCATCATGAGCAGATCGCCAATGGTGCTTCATCCCTGACCCTCACCTGCCTGATCCAAGGGTTCTCTCCCATGGATGTTTCTGTCCAGTGGTTGCAGAATCACAATGCCTTGTCAGAAGACAACCATGTCAACACCCAGGTCATGAAGGAGAGCACCAGCAATTCCTATTTTATGTACAGCAAGATGACGATCCCCCGATCTGAATGGAATAGCGGCTCTTCATACACATGCATGGTTGTTCATGAAGGCTTTGAAATGAAGTTCACTCAGAGGACCGTGGAGAACTCCCAGGGTAAAAAATGAAGATTTTCCTCATCCAGCATTTTGTCCCCTTCCTTTCATCCGAGAGTTTTCTCTAGCCTTGTCAGATGCCCATGTAAATAATGTCCATGCATGCTTGCGTGGCCAATTGTTGAATAAAAGAGAACCCGCTCACAGATATTGCTAGCTGTGGTTTCTTCCAGGAGCTTCAGTGGCTTGTGTGGAAAGGGATGTTTGTGTGTAGGGAACGATCTGTTCTAGATCTGAGGGTGGAAAGGGTTAATGTATCAAAAACAATGCGACGGACTGTAAGGGTTGCCAGTGAATGGAAGCTGATGGGCAGTTATCCCTTCTGTATCCCATTTCTTTGGCAAGGATTTCCGGCCTGCATATGAGCAATCATCCCATTTTAACCTCACAACAACAACCCTGTTTGGAAGGTCGAGAGTGTGAGTGTGGGATATGTCCTTGGCCATCCAGTGAGCTTCATGCCTTACTCATGATTTGGATTCAAACCATACATCCCCAGTCCAGGTCCCACATCTGCTCCACAGCTCCACATTGGCTTCCCTCCACACACATTCAGAGGGGGTGTTCTCCTTTTTCTTGTACGGTGCAGAATTCAGAATCAAAGAGGCTGCTGTGACATCTTGAGAGATGTTTCTTGACAATTATTGGCAAGTCTCCCCACAGAGCTTCCCTTGCGGTTCCAGTTCCCCCTCTGCGCCCCTCACCAATGCCCTCCCTCAGCCAACCACCACCAGGCCACTCCTTGGTTCCGCCATGGAATCTTGGTGTTTAAACCAGCCAATCAGGGCAGAGCTGCAGGCTCTCAGCCTTATGAATGTGCTACATGTTCCCATATCAAACTCTCCCCATACACAAAGCAGGGGAGGGCAGGCACCAAGGGACTGCCTCAGATCAAATGAAGCCACAGCATGGGCACATAAATGGAACACATGAAGTTGCCACAGGCTAATGCGTCTCCAGCAAAAACAGATATGGACACATAATCACATGCCCTGGTACACACATGTACACCAAGGGATTAAAAACTTAGAGGAAAGCTGATGTAATGATAAAGGAAAATGAGCCAATGCATTTTAAAATCTCTTCCCATGTTCTCAAAAATAAAAAGGAAGAGTCGGTTAAAAATGTGATACATATATTTCACCTTCTTCACTTCAAGACACACACTCATGCCTGCTACCAGAAGAAGAGGGAGAAAAACTGTTGCCTCCTCTTTTCTGCTAGTGATTTTCTATTATCTGCCTCCCACTCTTATCCCTACAAGCTGTTAGAGAAGAGAAGACCTAAGTCACAGCAGGGCCCATGGCTGTCCAGTTGGACTGGCTTCAGTCAGCTTCTCAAAGTCTTCTTGTGTTCTCATAGACAGCTTTAAAAGGAGGTTGGACAAATTCACAGAGGAAGAGACATGGCAGCTCTAAGTCATCATATTATAGGTAGTTTGACTACCTGAGATCCTTTCAACTAGACATGCCAAAGATCAAACTTGCAAAGTATGCACTCTATCACTAAGCTAGGACACCACCCAATATCAGATACAGGATCACCAGCGCGAAGATAAAAATAAGTACAAAAGCAAGCCGGGCATCCTGTGGAAAGTTAGGTTAATGGAAGTCAAGGGGATCACAGGACCAGGAAGGGGCCTGTGGTCATCAAACATGCATACACACACATACATACACAAAAACGCATGTGCGTGCACACACCCCACTCCTCTTCAACACATGTCATCTCACATCACATTAGTCCATAGCTTTATACTGTTTATGTCAGTGTGACATCAGAAGCCAAGACAACACACCATACCAAAGCTGTCTACGAGCAAAGGATAGTTTAGTGCCTGAGATAGGGAGTCAAACCTGGATGTCAGTGGATCAGATAAATAGATGGAATACAAGAAAAGTTAAGTTTAGTCCATTCCACAAGCCACATTAATGGACAGGTCATGCATTGCAGGGTGAGAGGAATTAGAATACAGTACTTGGCGGGGGAGAGGATCGACTCCATCCAACACATACACACACACACACACACACACAGAGTTCATGGCTGCAGCAGAACAAGGGCCAAATAATAGTTCAAGAAGGGCTTGCCTCACAAGCCCCTCACAATCAAGACAAATTGATTCAGAGCCAGCTCCTCAGCAGGGGCCCTCAGGCATGTGAAGGCCAGGGCCCCTGGAAAAGGAGGTTTACTTTGGCTGGCTAGGTAGCGGCGACTCCTCAGCCCCTCCCCCGTCAAATGGGAGGGAGACATGGCAGTGGCTCCCCCTCTGAGCCACTACTGCTAACACATCCCCTTCGCATCCCGTGGCAGCTCCTCCTACTTTCCCCCATCTGGTTGGCCAATGGGCTTCCTCTCAAAGAAAGCCCATTGGCTGATTGCAGGAGTGGCAGTGTGGGTCTTTCAGCCAAGAGACTCACACATTGCGCCACCATGTCATTTCCCAGCACCCCCAGTTTGGGGTCAGGGATGAGCCATGGACACTTTGATAGCCCTGAGCCCCTGGCCAGGGCCTAACCTGGCCCGCCTCTGGAACCATCTATAGTTCACACAAAGATCAGCAGCTCCTTAAGGATGTCTGAGGATCATCTCTGGAGGATCATCTTCTAGATAAGAAGACAAAGATGGTACTTCTAAACACATATGAGCCTGAGATCCCTCCTTTCAGAAACTAAGCACCAAATTATTATCTTTCCCACACATCTGTCTAACCAGGCCAAGCCACTGCACTTCGTTAAGAGTCAAACAGACTGAACAGTGCTTAACATTTGTAGAGCAGGCATGCCCAAGTTATGCCATAAGAATACCATTTCCCCATGGATTAAGGAATTTGAGATGGAACTCCACCTCTTACACACCAGAGATCATGAAGAGGCAGGATGGGATGTCTAAAAGTTCCATTAAATATGCAAGTGAGATAACGGCCAAGGGCCAAGAGTAACAATCGCTGCAGAGAACACACAAGACTTCATGCACAGACATGTGCCCGCGTTCATGAGCCAGCCTAGAAACAAACAAAACATATCAAAGCTTGACAGTGGTGCCTAAAAACATTGGCATTTTCTTGCATTTACTGCATGGTTGGGAATGATTGGCGCTGGCAATGAACAACCAGATTTCAAGTTCTTCAGCGTTTGGCCAATTCCCCCAACTGCATCTGAGTGAACAGAGACACTAAGATATGCAAACTAGAAAAGAGTACTAGAGAAAAGTGCCTGCAGCTAATGGGGCAACATTCCAGAATCTACACATAAACATTCCAGAATCTACACACACAAGAGCATACACAAATATACATATATGTACCCATGAACACAGCCTCAATGTGCTCCTTTTCTACTGAAAAGCCCAGCCAGGTATAATTCTGGAGGGGTTCCTTAGAATCCAAAATTGGAAGACACTCCAAGTGTGGCCAATGATAGGCCAATACTGTGATTTTCAAATCAAAACTTTCAAATCAAAACTTTTATTGCGGTCTTAAACCAGATGTTCAGTTTCTTAGACATGTCTCTTGGCTATGCACACACATAAATACATCAGCCTCATCCCCCTACATCCTCACCAAATCCCTGGTTCCCCCATCCTGCCATGCTGCCCACTTGCCTTTGGAGTGTTGTGATTACTGTGCGATTTGGTGGTTGGAGACCCAGATCCAAATCCCTTCTCAAACGTGAAGCTCACTGGGGGTCTTTCTGGGCAAGTAACTCTGTCATAAAACAGACTCAGCCTGAAAGCGGTTAAGATATTCCACTCCCCTACTCTTCCGTACTAGAGAGTTTCTCCCATATTATTTCACACAGTCCTTTTCAGCAGTTTGTTGACACTGCCAAGACTGAGAATGGCTTGGCTATGTGGCAACTGTTTCCTCCACCACCGTGTACGGATCCTCATTGGATCCTCAGTAACACTACAAAAAGGAATGGGAAGTGGCAGTTCAGAGACGAAAGAGATGGCCCACCAAGTTCATCATATCAAGAATAGGCCTGGAAGGATTGAGTGATCCAGTGCTGGGCACAATAACCCAAGAAACAGAGAGATTTTGCTCAATGAAGTTAATTTGTAGGACAAAAAGTCACATGAAATGGGCAGACAGGGTCCCATAAGATCTTATAACAAATTGCCATTAAAAAATTTAGATAACATTGCTTGCTATACAGACCTTACATAGATGATTTCACAGAGGAGCATTTCATTCACACTGAATCATGGTGGTCGTACTCTACCTGAGGCAAAATGAAGAAATAATAACACAGCATCCATGATGCAGCTGACTGTGAATGAGAATGCACAAGAGTACTTGGCACCTGAATAATGTTATAAATAGGAAGATATGGTGGAGCTAATAGGAGCAGAAGTAATCAGTTGTGTGAGGTGGATTTTTCATGAAAATCCATGGCTCTAAAAAAAAATATTTTTTAAGTACATGGATTTCACAATGGAATTCCACCATGGTAGAGTACTTACTATGTGGGTTTTGCATATCCCTAAACTCACAGTCAGGTTTCTGGACAGGTAGGCTCCAGTTTTATGCTGGCTGGGTGGGTGAGGACATGGATGGATGTATTGCTGGGTGGGTAGGTGGGCGGATGGATGGATGGGTGGGTGGGTAGGTGGATGGATGGATGGATGGATGGATGGATGGATGGATGGATGGATGGATGGATGGAGTCAAAGGACATTTTATGTAGTTGAACACTGACTTCTCTTTCTCCCTTCACAGATATAATGGTGTCAATGGAGAAAGATCTAAGTGATGAGGAAAAGGATGAACTGGAAAGTCTCTACACCACCATCTGGGTTTTCTCCATTCTCTTCCTCCTCAGTGTGTGCTATAGTGCCACTGTGACCCTGTTCAAAGTAAGGGAAGACACATGGTTAGATGGTTACACATGCATCTGGCAGAGTAGGCGAGAATGCAAACACAATGTAATGGAAACTGCCCTGAGCCATTTTCGGAAGAGCGGCATAGAACTTAGGTAGATAGATAGATAGATAGATAGATAGATAGATAGATAGATAGATAGATAGATAGATACCTTCAGGGATAGAAAGACAAGGCAAAAGAACATGGGGGGGAGCTGAAATTTACCCCAAGTTACCCATGCTAACTTGGCAAAAAGGCACCTTTTAACTTGGTGATTCTCTTTATTTAGCAAGGGGAGAGCAACTGGCCCTGTCCACCCCCAGCACAGTACCTCCAGTGACTGTTGCTGGTGTCTATCTTATGTTTCTTTTTAGATTGTGAGCCCTTTGGGGACAGGGAGACATCTTATTTGTTTGTTATATCTTTGTGTAAACCGCCCTGAGCCATTTTTGGAAGGGCGGTAGAGAAATCGAATGAATGAATGATGAATGAATGAATGAAATACTTGTATTGTTAATGGTACATTTGGCAGGTGGTTCTGTGGAGAAATACCTCCACACATATACAGGTGAAACTCGGAAAATTAGAATATCATACAAAAGTCCATTAATTTCAGTAATGCAAATTAAAAGGTGAAACTGATATATGAGACAGACGCATTACATGCAAAGCGAGATAAGTCAAGCCTTAATTTGTTATAATTGTGATGATCATGGCGTACAGCTCATGAAAACCCCAAATCCACAATCCCAGAAAATTAGAATATTACATGGAACCAAGAAGACAAGGATTTTAGAATAGAACAATATCGGACCTCTGAAAAGTATAAGCATGCATATGTATTCAGTACTTGGTTTGGGCCCCTTTTGCAGCAATTACTGCCTCAATGCGGCGTGGTATGGATGCTATCAGTCTGTGGCACTGATGAGGTATTATGGAAGACCAGGATGCTTCATTAGCGGCCTTCAGCTCTTCTGCATTGTTTGGTCTCATGTCTCTCATCCTTCTCTTGGCAATGCCCCATAGATTCTCTATGGGGTCAGGTCAGGCGAGTTTGCTGGCCAATCAAGCACAGTACACTGTATACTTTTCAGAGGTCCGATATTGTTCTATTCTTCAATCCTTGTCTTATTGGTTCCATGTAATATTCTAATTTTCTGAGATTGTGGATTTGGGGTTTTCATGAGCTGTATGCCATGATCATCACAATTATAACAAATTAAGGCTTGACTTATCTCGCTTTGCATGTAATGTGTCTGTCTCATATATCAGTTTCACCTTTTAATTTGCATTACTGAAATTAATGGACTTTTGCACGATATTCTAATTTTCCGAGTTTCACCTGTAGGAAGAGGATATTGGAGACACGTTTTAGAGGAGGATTGTACCTATTGTAGAGGAATACATCTACAATTTGCATTATATCAAGTATTCCACTGAAGCGTTCCATTAAAAACCAGAGCAATCTGAAGGAGAGGTTAGTTGGTTGGTGGGTTGGTGGTGGGAGAGACCAAAGGATAAGGAAAAATGGAGATAACTATACTTGTGAATGGCAAGAAAGTGGGAGGGAGAGATTTATGTAAAGAATAAAACTGGAGGGGGGATTAAGGAAATGGTCTGCTTCTGTTCTCCTACCCTCACTTCCGTTCTGTCTCTCACAACCCCTACCCTCACCTCTCATAGGTAAAATGGCTTTTCTCCAGTGTGATGCAGTTGAAGAAGAAGCCGGCAGGCCCTGATTATAAGAATGTATTCCAGCATACTGCACAGGAGCATTTTTAATGGAAAATCCACCCTTCATCTTCAGAAGTACAAAGAAGAACCGGAGCTAGGAGGCCAGCAAGGCCTCTTTTTCCAACGTGAAGACTTCTGTGCCCTTTTCCTTCTCTTCCATGACAGATGGAGGCGAAGCTCTGTCAACCCAGGGACCTGCAGTGGCGGGAAGCAATTTTGCTAGAATCTGAAATGAGGCATATCACTTTATGGCATGTGTTGAAAGAATCCCACCACCCATTGCAAGAGAAAATGTTCTGGTCCCTCATCCAATTATCAGGAGCTCCTGGTTCTCCCGCCCAGCTTGGTGGGAGAGTAAGAGTGGACACACCAATGCAGCCCTGGGGGAAACGGTTTAGGTCTTATGAGTTACTTCAGGTGCCTTCAGTCTCTTTCCAGCACACCTTCCCCTTTAAGGGGTTCTGACTTCCCATCCACCCTGCATTCCAGCATATATGAAATGCCAGTCCCTTCCTTTTGCTTTGTAAACTGCACTGTGATCTCTGTTCTTTTTTGCTGGAAAGCAGACTATAAGTATTCTAAATATATATATTGTCCTTACCCATCGACCCTCCTCCACTATTAGGATGCCAACCCTCCCCAGCCATGGGAAACTCTGACCTACCCTGACTTTGCAAGATTCACCTAACCATAGGAAAGAAAGGTCCCATATCTCCTTCCCTGCTCCAAATGTTCGGACAAGCCGGCCTTGTGACCCGAGGGCTACTGAGGGCATTTCTGCCTGTTTCATATTCTGTGTTTTGTGTTCATCACTGTTTTTAATGGACAACAATAAATCTGTACAGAGAGAATATCGAGTCTTCCTAGTTTGGGGGTGTGTAGGTTCTTCACTCCAGAGATTCATTTGGGGTGGGGGAGGATGTTACCCTCTTTCAAAAATGACTACCCATTCTCCTTCACTGCCCCTTATGCTAGACCTGCCTCTCTGAACACCCAAATCCTGACCTTGCCTTCTTCCTTCAAAAGCCCCCCAAGACGTTACCGTTTTCATAACATCTGTGGCTTGACCATCGGTCATTATCCCCAACTCAGATGCTGGAGTACTGACAGTGCTTTTTCAGGGAACTGGAGGCTGTTTGCTGTGGTTGGTTTGTTCACTTATCCTGCCATAGCCATTCCCTATCAGTTCCTCAAAGACCTACATAGAAATCCCAGTTTTTATTCCACCAGGAGGCAGGCTTGTCAGCTGCTTGCACTGTACCATTGGCCTTCCAGAAGCTCAGCAGTGTTCACACCAGGGGCTCTGCAGCTGTAGTCTCCAGATGTTGGGTGGCTGGAGTTGTAATTCCACAACTTCTGGGGACCTCGGCTGGAGAATCCCTGATCTATACCAAGTGGCAGCAGCTCTCCCAGGTTTCAGGCAGAGAGGGGGTCTTCCCCCACCTCACCCAGAGATGCCGCTGCTAAGGATTGAGCCTGGAACCTTCTGCATACACACAGCATCTGCAATGATGCCACTTCACTTATCTTACCCTTCTAAATGCATTTCAATCTGGCCTTAAGAACAGGGAGGTAAATGGACGAGGGGCAAAACCTTATGCTTCTCCAAAGCCAAAGAGAAAGGCTAGATTTATACGTGCTGCAGAGTGAGGTAACAGAATAGACTGTAGGAATGTAGGAAGCTGCCATATACTGAGTCAGACCCTTGGTCCATCTAGCTCAGTATTGTCTACACAGACTGACAGCGGCTTCTCCGAGGTTGCAGGCAGGAATCTCTGTCAGCCCCATCCTGGAGATGACAACTTGGAACCTGTGGCATGCAAGCATGCAGATGCTCTTCCCAGAGTGGTCCCATTCCAAATATCTTATAGTGCTCGCATGTAGTCTCCCATTCAAATGCAAACCAGGGTAGACCCTGCTTAACAAAGAGGACAGTTCATGCTCACTACCACAAGACCAGCTCTCCTCCTTAAGACCAGCTCTCCACCCCTGTGTACCATTTCAAAATTTGAAATGGTGGGGGATAATATTTATGAATGATTATGAATGAATGCCCATGGGATGTGGGGAACCCCTCCTTCTAAAGAGCACATCAAGGAGAAAGGTCCTACGAAGAGGCCCAGGCTGCTGCTGCTGTGCTAATTTTTGAATTACAAGCAGGTTATAGTAGAGGTGAGCATTTAAAAATGTACAGAGGAACATTACAGTCCATTCTCCCAATGCATTCTTCAGCATTTGTAGACGATGCCCTTGATAGGAAGCATATGGGGGATGGCGATATGGAGATACACTCCAGTCGCAGGGAGATTATAAGAAACCCAACTTGTATTGATCAAGAACAACCGCAACAGTGCAACAGAGGCCTATTCTCTAGCTCAAGACTCTGGAGTATGTGTTTCCCCTCCTTTCCCCAGATTTCCACTTGGTTTCTCTTAATGGGTCGATGACGTAACAACAGTCAGTAATAGCAAAGCAAAGCAGACTCCAGTTTCACAGAGGATTAAAGCTGTCTTCAGACAGTATAAGCCAACAATAAGTACAACAGAGGCCTATGCTCTAGCTCAAGACTCTGGAGTATGTGTTTGCCCTCCTTTCCCCAGATTTCCACTTGGTTTCTCTTAATGGGTCAATGAAGTAACAATCAGTAATAGCAAAGCAAAGCAGACTCCAGTTTCACAGAGGATTAAAGCTGTCTTCAGACAGTATAAGCCAACAATAAGTACAACAGAGGCCTATGCTCTAGCTCAAGACTCTGGAGTATGTGTTTGCCCTCCTTTCCCCAGATTTCCACTTGGTTTCTCTTAATGGGTCAATGAAGTAACAATCAGTAATAGCAAAGCAAAGCAGACTCCAGTTTCACAGAGGATTAAAGCTGTCTTCAGACATTATAAGCCTGAGCAGTGCTCAGGCTTACAAGAGCAAAAGTGGGGAAGATGTCCTGCCTCGTTGCTGTCACTCACCTCCTCCTGCCGGGTGCACATGCTTATGGCGCTGTCTGTCTGAATGGGGAGGCACCATAAGCATGTTCACCAGTGAGTCAGTGAGTAGCAATCTAGATCAATCCAGGTTGCAGCTCACGGAATTGCCAGTGAGCACGCTTATGGCGCCTTCCCCTTCAGACAAACGGCACCGTAAGCATGTGTACACGGTGGGAGGAAGTGACATTGGCGGGGCGGGACTTCCTCCCCGCTTTTGCCCCGAGTGAGCCCCTGTGATGCTCATGACTTCTGAAGAGGGCTTAAGACAGAAATTGTATGTCATAATGGTCATGGCTGACTAGAGAAGGATGAACTGAGCACAGATCACAAAAAAGAGAGAGAGAAGCCATGAGATAGAGTTTCAGGAAATAAATGCAGGCTGGGTTTTTCTTCCTTCCTTCCTTTTGCTGCTCTGAGCTCCTCTCAGTTTTCTAGCCCCACCAACACAATGCTATAATTATCCTAGGATATGAAGGTGTGTGGGGCAAAGCAGGGCCTGGGGGCTGGGTGTGGACCTCCTGAGCATGGTGTGTCGTAAACACCTCCAAGGCTGTGTGGGAGGAGTATTTGCATGGCAGGCATCCAGGCAGAAAGGAGAAAGTGCTGCACGAAGCAGCAAGGGATTCTGGATCAGCCAAGAGCATGTGTGAAAAGGAAGCCCCTCGAAAGATGCACCATGAACCCTGCAAAACAAAATTTTGTCCCACAAGGAAGACAGGTACATTCTTTTGTACTATCAAATGCAAATTCTTTAAATTCAGGGAATATTTTATCCTCATAAAATTCATTTAGCATTATTATGAGGTTCTCATCCTTCTAAAGGTGTTCATGGTGTCCTTATATGAAGCTATATAATGAAGGGATAAATTAGGCTGAGACCAGTGAAAGGGAGTAAAGGAAAGCCCCAAGCCTAGATCAGATAGGTTTATCCAAATAAAATTCTCTTGATCTAGCTAGCTATCTGACTTCTTTTTTTTTAAAGAGTTTTTAGGCCCAAATATTCAAAATCTAAAATACCCAAAGAGAGAGGGAAGATTCCCTCCATGAAACCATGCACTGAGCAGTCTGGTTCCTATCATGATAGGGATGTGCAAGATCTGTGAAAGCCTTTTCCATCCTGATGTACATTTTATCCTGGTCACACACAGACACATCATAGTTTATTGCAGGGAGCCCCAACTTCTCAATAGAGATTCCCCAGCTTGGTCCCCAAAAGCTGTTGGACTACATTTTCCATCATTCCTAGCCACAATGATCAAACCATACTCTGTTGTAAAGTACAGACATTTTCATTACACACAAAATATTTTTACTTTAAAATTATAAGTGAAGGGCCAGACACACATTTGGCCTATCAAGCCCTAAACAATCTGAGATCAGAACATCTGAAGGACCACCTTCTTCCAGGCTTCAGAATCCATTCCTAACAAAGGTTTCTTTTTGTCTTCCATTTTATCTTTTTAATCCCAAGGTACTGCTATTCAAGTGTGGGGAATGAGGTTGAAGTTGTTGATCAGCATCCTCCTTCTGTTGTGTTAAATTACGTTTTATTTGAACAATAAATAAATACATTTGAGATTTTGTGTAAGAAAGCAAGTATGGAGGAAAAACATTATCCATGGGGTGATTCTTCACACAGAGAGAGAGAGCAGACCTGATTGTACCACCCACCAGAGTCTCACATTGAAACAGGCCCAAGATATTGAGGCGCTTCACACGACCAGTGTGAAGCGCTGGAGGGGGTTCTGTAAGGAGAGCGGGCTTAGCCCGCTCTCCCTGCCGACGATCAAAAGGCAGCCCTGAGTGGCTGGATTGGCCGCCCATAAGACTGCTGGCTCTGGCCCCCAGAAGTTCCAGGATGCCCCACACACGTGTGCGGGGCATTCTAGAGACACCCCCAAGCCTGGGGGTCTACTCATGTTTTGCTGCACACCGTTGCTGTTGGGAAATGTAGCAATGTTGGGAAATGTAGTTGGGAGGTCCTAGAAGCCAAATTTAGGCTCCTAGGTAGCATACTGAAGTCCAGGACCCCCAGAGTAGCATTCTCTGAAGTGCTACCTGTTCCACATGCAGGCCCAATGAAGCAGGTATAGCTGAGGAGTCTCAATGCGTGAATGAGACGGTGGTGCCGGGAGGAGAGGGTTTCGATTTGATAGGGTCCGGGATACATTTTGAGCAAGCAAAACCTGTACAAATGAGACAGGCTCCGCTTGAACTAAGATAGAACTTGACTGTTGACGCATAAAATTAATAAGTTCACAGAGCAGCTTTTAAAATGTCGCCTGGGGGATTGACAGCAGGAACTGGATAGTATCTGGTTCGACAAGCAAAATCCCCTATGGTGTGGGGGTGAAAACATTTCAGACAAAGCAGAAGGGAATGGAGTAGAACAAGGAGTAGAGCAGAAGGAAATACATGAGAGCTGGTCAGAAAAAGTTAAAACGATGGTAAAGGAGAGCGCACAAGCCAACACGAGTTAAGAGACTCGGCGTATAGTTGTCTATATACCAATACCAGAAGCCTCTGAGATATGGGTGAACTGGAGTCCCATCAACCCCAGACACATTTATTGTGGCTGGCAGGCGATCTGGAGGCCCTCAAGTTGGGAACCATAGTTTTAAAAGAGAAGCAGGTTTTGAGGAGGGATTCAGAGGAAAGTATTGTGTTCAAGAGGGTAATGTCAAGCCAACTTTGTCAACATGTGTAGTAAAAAGACTGTTACCCAAGGCTACAGGGTTGACTTGGAGAAGAAATTGATGGGGAACAAGTGGCAGGGTACACCCTAGATCACCAGTGGGGGAAAGACACTCATATTCTCCATGTATCTCCAATCCTTCCAGCCTGCCAAGCCCAGTGGTTCTAGGGGTCTGCATGCTCCAGTCCTCCTGTACCACACATTCTGGTAACACCGATACGGAATTGGTGTGCTTTATCCCAAACTTCTACTCTGGTGACATTACAGTCAGTTGGCTGCAAGGTGACCAAGCCTACTTGCCCTCATTCACCAAGCGCCCCTGGAAAGATACCAGCAGCGACACCTTCAGGACTACCAGTTCAGTCAATGTTACCCAGGTGGACAGGCAGAAATGAGAAGACTTTCACTTGCCAGGTGTCCCATGCACAGACCAACAGCACCGTGAAACCTCAAGCCAAGAAATGCAGAGGTATTTGACGGCTGGAATTAGGTTGGGTTCATATTGGAGGGAATAGACTGTAAAGGGAAAGGAAAGGAGGAGAAAAGAGGGGAGGGCTCTTCCCAAATAGCTGCAGGTCATCATAGGTGCAAATCATTTCATAATGGCTTCCTCCATCTTCCAGAAACAGACAAGCTTCCATTATGGTAAATGGGGATACAGAAGGGCTTTCTCCCCACCACCCCACCCCACCACACACAGAATCTTGATGCTTTCTTCATTTCCTTGGAAGCGACACAAATGGAGGCAGGAATCAGAAGAGTCGTGTAAGAGTACACTACCCTAGATTTCATTTGAGAAATCTTTGCAGATGAATTTTGACAAGTCTTGGCAGATGAGAAGTCTTCGCAGATGACTTTTTCTTCAAGAGTTGATTCTGATTTGATTCAGATTAAATATAGTCCAGAGGATGGAGGAGCCACCCAAATGGGTCTAATACCCTGTCCACTGCTCCACACTGGCTTCCCCCACACACACATTTAGCAGGATGTTCTGCTTTTTAGTATATGCTGTAGAATTCAGGAGCAAAGAGGCTGCTCAGACATTCTCAGAGGGATTTCTTGACAGTAATTGACAAACCTCCTCTGGTGTTCACAGAGATGGAGTACAGTGATGATAAAGAAGAGGAACTGGAAAGTCTATGGATCACCATCTGGGTTTTCTTCATTCACTTCCTCATCAGTGTGTGTTATAGTGCCTTTGTGACGCTGTTCAAGGTGAGAAAAATGGAAGGGAACTTGCACATCAACATTTGCATTTGCAGTGGGAGGGAGGGAGAGTGTGGGATGATATGGCTGATAGTTCACTAGCCTAAGCAATTAAAAGGGGGGCACACCAAGAGCAGGCCTATCATGACCTTTCACAGATGTCCTGACTCCCTCCTTGAACATCGCCTTCATGGGAGATCTGTTCAAATGGCCACTCTGCACATACTCTAAATGCTAGCAGAGCCACCATTTGGATGAACACCCCCAACATACCATAAACGAACATGACAAGAAGGCATCAGGACATCTGCAAACGACGTCAAGCTGTGCATGCGCTCAGTGCGTTCCCCTTTTAATCATGTTGGTTGGTAAACTATAGTCCAAACAAGCCTCAAGAGGCAAGAGAGAAAGCATAAGCACTTCATTAATAAGAGGATAAAAGACAATGGGTGGGTGATTTTGCTGTTGCTCTGCTTTCATTCCAGCTTGTATTACTGCTCTTTTGGGATATTGAATATTTCATTATCATAAGTAAGGGGGTCCTAATCTTGGGTCTCCAGATGTTGTTGGACTTCAACTCCCATCAGCCGAAGGGTCACTGGGAGCTGCAACTGGTATTCGCAGGCATCCTGCCTCTGAGGCTGGAAGTGGCCTATAGCCCTCCAACTAGTAGCCGTTGATAGCTCTCCTCCATGAAGTGATCAAACCCCTCTTAAAGCCTTCCAGGTTGTTGGCTGTCACCACATCTTGTGGCAGAGAATTCCACAATTGTGTGAGGAAATACTTCTGTTTGCCGGTCCTAAATTTCCCGGCAATCAATTTCATGGGATGACCCCTGGTTCTAGTGCTATGTGAGAGGGAGAAGAATTCTCTCTATCCACTTTCTCTACACCATGCATGATTTTATAGATCTCTATCACGTCTCCCACAGTCATCTTTTTTCTAAACTAAATAGCTCCAGGTGCTGTAGCCTTGCCTCATAAAAAAGGTGCTCAAGTCGTGGTTGGTTCTGGCCCACCAGGACATTTGAGTTGTGCACCTCTGCCATAAGGGAATATCTTACAGTGCTCACACATGTAGTATCCCATTCAAATGCAACCAGGGCAGACCCTACTTAGCAAAGGGGACAATTCATGCTTGCTACCATAAGACCAGCTCTCTTTCCTGTAGAGCACCATCAAGGCAGAACAAAACTATATCATCCTTTCTTGTAAATGATGAATAAGCAGTTAGGAAGGGGAGTATGAGAATCAAAATCATAGATTTTGCCAGGCTCTTGTGTATGTTTCATTCTGACAGAGCATGCACACACAGGCACACATAAACACATGCACATCATAGTTGATTGCAGGGGGTCCCAACTTTTCAATAGAGGTTCCCACACCTTGGGTCCAAAGAACTTGGACTACTGCACCCATTTTCCCCATGACAGTTATTTTTAAAAAGATCTGTCATGGTATGGAGGGAAAATATTACCCATGGGGTGATCCAACACACCGAGACAGCACACCTGGTTGTGCCACCCACTAGGGTCTCACGATGAGACAGGGCCCAAGATATTGCCTGAGGGACATGACCCAGCTAGTAGGTATCATTTATCCAACTGTACCTCAGTGTACCTCAATGACCATCTCCCATTGACCATCCTTAATGGCACCCAAAATCTGGCACTTGGGTTGGTCATCACAACTTGCCTCATGGTAAGGCTGGTTCCACACAAGGAGCAATTTAAAAATACCTCAACATGGGTTTTATCTTTCTCTACACTGGCCCTCCATGAAAACTGCACAGTGGTTCAAGCACACTGAAGGCCTTGGCCCCCTGAAGGATGGCCCAGAGGCCCAGGCACCTTAAGAAAACTGCCCCCTCTCTCCATTCCAGTTACTCCACCCCATTGTATGAAATAAGAATTAATTGAGACGCCTTTGTCTGGGGCACTGAAAAAAATGATATAGAAATGGTTAAAAGCAATAAGTGAAGGGGGAGAACTATTCCTGCTCTCAAGCCTGAATTAGCCATTTTAGGCTGGTTTCATGGTCAGGTCATAGTGGCTGACTGTATCTCCTATATATCACTTTATATGCATCCTGCAACATAAAGGCAGTTAGTAAGTTGAATTAATTTAGGCATTGATTGATTAACCAGATAATTAAGAAACATGAATGTAAGTACATTTTTTTAAAAAATGGTTGGACGTTTTGTTTGCCAGATTAACCGCAACCAACAGTGTTCTTTTACACCTTTGCGCATTACTGCATTTCAAGCTTGTGAAAACAAGTAAACAAAGCAAACAACAAACAATAGTGAAACAATGGGGAAATCCCATGTGGGTGAATGTCTCACATGATTGCCTTTGGATCCCTGTAATAGCCCCCCAGACCTTACCATGATGCTTTTTTTTAAAGACCTTTCTGCCAGATGCAAGGACATTAGAGACTGTGGTTTTATTGTTAGGCATCCTTTCTGAGAACATAGTTAAGAGGAAATTTTGCCAAGGGCCCATCAGAAAAGAGATGACTCCCAAAGAGCAACAGTCTGCAGATTGGAGACTCAGGTCAGGTTGTTTCAGTCACTTTCGGTCTTTCGATAGGTAAGTGAAAGGGGTTTTGTTCTTTACTTTCTGCACCCTGGGAGGGTAGAAACATAGATCAACTGGAGGAAAGGGGACTCTCTGGGATGAAGCAGTTGATCCAGTTAATGGCTATCGACCTAAGGATGAGGATTTGTATTTCTTTTTGAGAAATCCAGTCATGGACAAAAAGTGGGATACAAATAAGGATAAGATGAATGTTAGTGTTTAGGATCTTCATACTGATATTTGGACATTTCAAGGGATGCTAAATAGTCAGGCTTCCTGGCTGCCATCTCCCATCTTCACTTAAGGGAGGCTGGGGGTGTCGATGGATTTGCCAAAGCCCTCTCCAACCACCATGCAGCTTGGAGTTGCTGAATGGAGCACTTGGAGCAGACAGAATGGGAGCCTATCTGCATCACAACCGCTCCCTTGGAACCCAAGGTTCAGCTGAGTCTCCCAGGTGGCTATTTTAAAGACATGAGCCCCTAGGCTACCTTCCAGGCTTGCAGAAGCTCCGCCTGGGCTCTCTTATTCATGAACTGAATGTCAGAATCTGATGGCAACTGGCAGGGAGCAATGGCTCAGGGGTGTGGGGCCTAAAGATAAGCAATTTAGAGGTGGCTGGGCTTTCTGCTAGGCTGGCTAGGCTGGGCTTCTGCTAGGCTTCTGCTAAGCTGGAGGTGTCACTGGATTCGCTAAAGCCCTCCCTAAAGCTGTCACTCAGCTGGGAGCTGCTGAATGGTGGCCAAGCTGCATCAGCTCCTTTGAAGACCACTATCCAGTTGGCTCAGCTAAGCCATGGCTCTCTTACCCAGCTGAATGTCAGACTTCAGTGGAAACTGGCAAGGAGCAATGGGTATCAGCTCCACACCACTCAGGGGTGTGCTGGCAGGAGGAAAGCAGTGGAGAGGTGGTGGCTGGGCTCCCTACTCGGCTGGGAGACTCCTCAGCCCTTCCCAGTTCGGATTCCCTGCCAGGCTCCCCAAGGTAGATGTTCCTCTCCTCCCCATTAAGTGCCACTCTTCAGGAAAGCTGGGGGCCAGCAAGGAGTCTCCCTTGAAGACCTGCCCCAAACCTCATGCTCAGCTGGGCGATTTCTGACCTCCTGGATGTGCAGCAAGTTTCAACAAAGCTAGCAGAGAATAGGCGGGGAACCTCTTGGGCATCAGTGGACCTGGTGGGGAGCAAATGGTTTGCCTAAAAGCCTTCCCCAAACTTGACATTCCTCTGGAATATTTCTCACTTCTCACCTGAGTATCTGACTCAGGAAGCTGGCAGCTATCAAATTAGCAGCCTCTCAGGCAGCTGACTCGGCAGCAAGATGCTTCACCTTTCAGCCAAGTAGGAGGGTTCAAGGAAGCCAGTGGGGAGCAGGGAGGCTCCCCAAGAACCTTCTTGAATTCTGCTGCTCACGGAGGAAATTCCTGAACCCTGCTACTTGGATTTCTCTCAGATGAGGGATCACCCGAGGGATCTCTGTCCAGAGAGAGTTGGTGGGGAGCAGGGAATGTGCGACCTGAAAGCTTTTTGCTCACCAGAGCTATCTCTGACCTCCCAGATTCGCAATAAGCTTCAAAGGAGCTGGAGGGGAGCAGGGGAGCTACCTGGAAGCTTGATGCTCACCAGAGGGATCTCTGACCTCCCAGATTAGCAGCAGGCTTCAAGGAAGCTGGTGGGGCTCAGGAGAGCTCCCTGAAAGCCTGTCCCCAGCCCTATGCTCACCTGAGGAATCTCTGACTTCCCAGATGTATAGTAGGCTTGCAGGGAGCTATTGGGGATCAGGGGAGCTACCTGAAAGCCTGCTGCTCACCAGAGAGATCTCTGACCTCCCAGCTTAGATGCAAGCTACAAGGCAGGGAGCAGCGAGGTTTTTGGAAAACCTGCTGCTCAGCTGAGGGATCTCTGACCTCCCAGCTTAGCAGTGGGCTGGCTGAGAGGGAGCTGTCAGGGACCAAGGAAGCTACCTGAAAGACAACCCCACAGCCCGGTGCTCACCCGAGGGACCTCACAGCTTAGCAGCGTGCTTCAAAGGAGCTGGTGGGGAGCAGGAGAGCTACCTGAAAGCCTCCCAGGAGCCAGGGTGCTCTCCCCAGAGGCATTTCAGACCCAGAGCTTAGCAGTGGGTTTCAAAGAAAGAGGCAGGGAGCAGGGGTGCTCGCTGATAGCCTAAGCCTAGCCTGAAGCTCGCCAGAGGGACCTCTGACCACCTAGCTTAATAGTGAGCTTCCAGGGAGCTGGAGGGGAAAGAGGAGATCTCTGAAAGCTTCCCCCAGCTCCCCTGAGGTCTCTCTGACCTCTGAGTTTAGCAGTGGGCTTCAAGGATGTTGGTGGAGATCAGGAGAGCTCCCGAGACCCCAGCTTAGCAGTAGGCTTCAAGGGAGCTCAGGAGGAGCAGGAGAGATACCTGGAAGCCTCCCAAGAGCCAGGGTGCTCTCACCTGAGGCATCTCTGACCTCCCAGCTTAGCAGTGGGCTTTGAAGAAAGAGGCAGGGGGCAGGGTTGCTCCCTGATAGCCTGGGCCAGGGCCTGAAGCTCACCAGAGGGATCTCTGACCTCCTAGCTTCACAGTAGGCATCAAGGGAGCTGACAGGGAGAATCCTGCCCCCAGGTAGCACCTGGAAGCCTTCTCACTTGATAGATTTCTGATCTCCTAGATTGGAAATAATCTAGTGCCGATAATGG
Source organism: Hemicordylus capensis (assembly GCF_027244095.1). Taxonomy (NCBI): domain Eukaryota; kingdom Metazoa; phylum Chordata; class Lepidosauria; order Squamata; family Cordylidae; genus Hemicordylus; species Hemicordylus capensis. The sequence goes on along the minus strand of NC_069662.1, from coordinate 5,789,887 downwards.
GAATGACCTGAAGCCTTACTCCCAGCTTAATGCACACCTGAGGGGCCTCCGAGATCCCAGCTTAGCAGTGGGCTTCGAGGGAGCTCAGGGGGAGCAGGAGAGATACCTGGAAGCCTCCCAAGAGCCAGGGTTCTCTCACCTGAGGCATCTCTGACCTCACAGCTTAGCAGTGGGCTTCAAAGAAAGAGGCAGGGCACAGAGGTGCTCACTGATAGCCTGAGCCAGGGCCTGAAGGGCCGGGGGGATCTCTGACCTCCTAGCTTAACAGTGAGCTTCCAGGGAGCTGGAGGGAAGAAGCCGAGATCTCTGAATGCCTGACCCCAGCCTGGTGCTCCCCTGAGGTCTCTCGGACCTCCCAGCTTAACAGTGGGCTTCAAGGGAGCTGTAGGGGAGAAAGGGAGCTCCCTTAAAGCTGGACACTCACCAGAGGGATCTCTGACCTCCCAGATTTGCAGTGGGCTTCCAGTGAGCCGGAGGGAGAAAGCAGAGGAGGTCACTGAATGCCTCTCCCCGGGCTGGTGCTCACCTGAGGGATCTCTGTCCTCAGAGTTTAGCAGTGGGCTGAGACAGAGTTGGTGAGGAGCAGGGGAGCTACCTGGAAGCCTGATGCTTACCAGCGAGATCTCTGACCTCCCAGATTCGCAATAAGCTTCAAAGGAGCTGGAGGGGAGCATGGGAGCTACCTGGAAGCTTGATGCTCACCAGAGGGATCTCTGACCTCCCAGATTAGCAGCAGGCTTCAAGGAACCTGGTGGGGCTCAGGAGAGCTCCCTGAAAGTCTGTCCCCAGCCTTATACTCACCTGAGGAGTCTTTTACCTCCCCGATGAATAGAAGGCTTGTAGGGAGCTAGTGAGGAGCAGGGGATCTACCTGAAAGCCTGCTGCTCACCAGAGAGATCTCTGACCTTCCTGCTTAGCAATAAGCTTCAAGGAAGTTGGTGGGGAGCAGGAGAGCTCCCTAAAACTCTCCTGCTGCTCACTGGATGGATCTCTGACCTTTCAGCTTAGCAGTGGGCTTCAAGGGAGCTGGAGGGGAGAAAGGGAGCTACTTTAAAGCCAGACGCTCACCAGAGGAATCTCTGACCTCCTAGCTTAGCAGTAGGTTTCAAGGGAGGTGGCGGGGGAGCAGGGGAACTCCCTGAAAGTCTAGTGCTTACCAGAGGAATCTACAACCTCCCAGCTTAGCAGCTAGATCCCAGGGAGTAGGGGTTTGCACGGAACCAGCAGTGGCCAATTCTGCAGCCAGTGGCGGGGGGGGGTTACCTCAAGGATTGGGGAGGGTGCTCTTACACACACATCTGCTGTATTTCCTCCACTGGTGCTGTACTCAGAATAGCTGGTGCAGGTTGGCAGCATACCCTCATCCTGCCCTGGCCAGCCTCAGACCAGAAGTGGCCAGTGCGTGTGCAGGGCAAACACGTGCGTGTGTGTGTGTTTGTGTGTGTATGAGAGCACCCTCCCCAATCCTTAAAGGTAACCCCCCCCCTGCCGCCAATGAACCTTCCAACCACTGGCCCTTCAAACCGGTTTGGCGGTCCATCAAAGGACCGCCAAACCGGTTCAGGCACATCCCTACCAGGGAGCTGGTAGAAGGTAGAAGGGGAGCTACCGGAGAGCCTGATGCTCACTGGAGAAACCTCTGACCTCCCAGCTCAACAGCAGGCTTCAAGGAAGTGGTCAGGGGGAAAGGGGGTCATCTTTCCTGCTTCAAACTCCCAATTCAGCTGGGAACTTGCTCCCCTCCCCAGTGTGCCCCTGGCCTCAAAAGGGCCATCAGGGAGCAACATTTCTTAAGGTTTTGCAAGCAGCTGTTTTGTTTCCTGTCTGATGCCTGAAGCAGCCAGCGCAGGTGAGAAAGAAGAGGGTTAGGGCTTGAAGGACTCCTGGATCCCCCTCCCTCCTCTGAAAGATGAAAACTATGCTTTAGAAAGGCAGGCAAGTGAAGCATCTAAAGACAACTTCTTAACTTATCTCTAGTGGTGGTGGTGGTGGTGGTCTGTAGCAGGGGCACTGAGCGAGTTGGCTTTTGTAGCTACGAGTCCCGAAAAGAAGGTGGAATCGGCTTCAGTAGGGATGGAGGGGAGGGGAGGCCCTGGATGGAAACGGAGGTTGTGCTTCATGGTTAAAGCAGTGGTTCGGAGCAGGAGTCGCTGAGCGCCTCGACCCCTGGGGCTTACACTCAGCTCCCGGGAGTTAGAGAGTGGGTGCACTGATGGAGAGAACTCTCAGGTTCTCTCCTCAGCTGCGGGAGGGTCACTGGCTCCAGTGGGGAAAGCACATGCAGGCAGGCTTCAGGGGGTTTATCCCCAGCTTGAGTCTCGGTAGATCAGAGATGTTGAGGTGCAGCAGTCCTGGGTTTTATACCAGAAGATTTGAAGGACCTACAGGAGCCTAAAGCACCTCCCTCCCATGCCAGGCCAGTGGAATGGTGCAAGTAAGTTGTTACCAAGGGCCCTGGTTCCTAACCTGCTAAGCTCTGGCTTGTAAGTAACGATGTATAGAGCCAAGGAAGCTGGCGTGTTAGAGGAAAGGTTGCTTCTGGCAGCTAAGCCGGAGTGGGCCGGGGTACTACATCCCCTCAGGCAAGGTGCAAAAAGGAGCAGATCCCTTTCAAACCAACCCTTGCAAGCTTTGAAAATGAGCGGGGAGGTGGGCAGGTTCCCAGCAGCCTCCTCTACTCTCCCATGCTTCTTGCAAGCTTTGTAATTTGTGTGGGTAAAGGCACTCCTTGTAAAGTCAGCAAGGGCCAAGTCAGCACCCAAGAGCTGCTCTGATAGCAGGAGCCTTGGGCATCCTGCCGCCTTCCTAGCACCCCAGGAATCTGCTGCCTGAGGCAACATCCTTACCTTGCCAGGTTCTACTAGGAGGGGTTCTGTGAGATGGGCAGGGTCTCATTGGTAAGTCCCTGGGGGCCTAGAAAGTGGGGGTCCGCGGAATAAACATGGAGGGGTCGAGGTGCTTCCTGAACATCCGTGGAAGGCTCCTGTGCCTTTAACAGCTCAGCCAGCCTGCATGTGAAACTTTGTATAGTGGAAATCAGCATTACTGCCTGGTCATTATCTGCAGATCAAGCCATGGTTGAGGGCAGAGGAGGAGGAGAAGCTGGTGCAGAAGCCATTCTAGCTCTGTTGCCCGTTTGGGAAGGAGCATTTCTTATTATAGATAGGGACATAACTGTAATAGGGCAAGGGGAGACAGTTGTCTTGGGGCTCACTACCTTGGGCGGCGCCCCAGAGGCGAGTCACATGACTGACTCCCTCAGCCACACACCCGCCCGGGCTTCCTTCAGTTGTATGCATCCTCCGAAATTGATGTGAATGTGAAGACCTGGAGCTACCAGCACAGCATGTCTTTCTCTAGGACCATTAAATGACTTGCATCGTCCACAATTTACAAAACCTTTAAAAAAATATTTTAGGATGATGTTCTATTGTGGCACATAGATAGATAGATAGATAGACATAGACATAGACATAGACATAGAGACATATATACACTATGCTTTTTGTTACCACTATTCAGCCTCATTTAAGATTTCTTTACTTCACTTCATGAGCTGAGCTTCGGGGGGGGGGGGTTAAAATCTTGTCTCTGGTCCCACTACAACCTTGTTACATCCCTGAATTAGATCACACAAGAAGGGTCTATTAGATTGCGGGTCTTGTGGTCAGGACTCCTGTCGTTTAGCTCCAACCATTGGTGAGAATGAGATGTAAGGGAGAGTTGCCATCTTTTCTCTGGCAGAAAAGACTGCCATCTTTTCTTTGGCAATCAACCATGTTTTATGGGGGTTTTTAGATTGTGAGCCCTTTGGGGACAGGGATCCATCTTATTTATTTGTTATTTCTCTGTGTAAACCACCCTGAGCCATTTTTGGAAGGGCAGTATAGAAATTGAATTATTATTATTATTATTATTAATAATAATTATTATTATTATTATTAGCAGCAGCAACAGTAATAATAACCACTGAAACTGTCCCCCCCCCCTCTGCTTCTCCATGCTCTGAAAAGCTACACCTGCTGAACTTTTGCCTGTCGTGGAGCTATCAAAGGCCCATATATTTGGCAGGGGAAAGGTGCCAGTCTTAGCCAAAAATGTAGATCAAGCCGCTGATATTTCAAACAAACAGGAGACAGTGCGGGGAGGAATAGGGTTTCCACATATTTTTCCTGGCCCTACTCTCCTACTGGTTGGAAAGTTGGCAATATTAGCCTCTGGGCTTGTTAGCCTGTCCAGACATCTGAAGTTGTGGTAAGGACTGTCTTACCTTCTCAAGCAGAAGTGAGTCTCAGCATTCTGTTAGAGATACACTAGACTGGGGTTTCTCAAACATAGGTCCCCAGATGATGTTGGATTACAATTCTCATCACCTCCAGCCTCAAACCTCTTTGCCTGTGGATGATGGGAGTTGCAGTCTAAAAACATCTGGGGGCCCACATTTGAGCAACCCCAATCTAGACTTAGTTCAGCAAAGGGGCATCAAGTTGTTCAGAACAGTCGCTCGGAGCACAGCTACTAAACATGGAAGAGGATTCTGGGATGGAAGGAGGCAGGAACCAGAGTCAAGGCTACGGTTAGGGTTCCAACTTTTCTGCCAATGCCTGCTTTTTCTTTAATCTCCAGAAGTCACTTTAATCCTTAGATGTCAAGGGATAATATGCTCACCTCCATGCCCTAAAAAGCTCCACCTAAAGATCTCCTAGACAGCAGGCTTTATTGTGAGGCTTTACTGTGAGTTCAAAGTTGCCACACACACAAAAACGTTGCAAAAAGTGGATTTATTTATTTTTTTAGCCCTGGATGTAAATTGGGCTACACTCTGACATGCAATGAAGAACTCAAATTGTGTGTGAAGTGCTTCCCGACAACTCTCAGGGACTTCGGGGTAAATTTGGCCAATATGTGAACGCACACCTCCATTCTGGAGAAAACTTCCTACTGTTGTTATTGTTTTGCATATCATAATATTGTTGAACCACAGAGGCAGAGCAGGCTGGGTTTTATTAGTTTGTGGGCACTCCTAGATGAGCCCAAGGCTGCAGTTTGAGATCAGGATACCTGAGGACCCACAGCACAAGTCAGGGTTGGGGGTCCTACAGGGTGTGGTGAGGCCAGAGAGCAGAGGGCCAAAGGACTGGGGAATTTAGCCAAGCACAAGGCATTCTGGGAAAGAGAGCACAGCTGGAACTGCACCGTGGAGCTAGAAGAGTTCCATCCTTAATGCTGCCACTTTTTTAAATCGGTCCTGCATCTGGGCCATTAATGGCAGCCTCCCTGACATGCAGAAATTCAGTGGGTGAAGCTTTTCCTGTCATAGAGGCAACATGGTGGGAAAAAGCTTCACCCACTACATGTCTTTTTGTTGGCCTGCTCTTAAAAGTAGTGGAGCACAACCAATAGAAGAATGTGTTAAATTTATCAAACCATGTTTGCAAGGTGCTAAAGACGGATGGGGCCTGTCGTTGCTGAAAAGGGAATTTCAGTTTTGTCAGCTGAGAGTGGTTAAAAGCAAGTCCGTGCAGGTGAGGCAGGCCTGGCCCCGAGAGGAAAACCGGAGCAGGCTAAGAGCAGATGTACCCTGCAAACTTAAATTAAGAGTCATTCCTCTCCTCAAAACTTGACAACTGCAGCTCAGGGATTAAAAATCTCTAACAGACAATTCTCAGCACCCGCACGGTCTGCACTTCCCACAGTCCTTTTGGTTAAGCCTTGAAGTCAAACCTGGCATACATTGGTTAAGTGTATATAGTATAGAGCCAGGTTCCCAGCCTTGGGTCCCCAGATGTGGTTGGACTACAACTCCTGCCATCATGGTCATCGTGCTTGGGGATGATGGGAGTTGTAGTCCAACCGCATCTGTGGGGACCCAAGGTTGAGAACCCCTGTAGTAACCCACCCTTATTCCTTGAGAAAAATGCATGCACACCAGCCTGGGAGCATATCTTGACCGCTTCTCGTGCTCTCTTCCCTCACAGCAACCCCCACCGCTCCGGCCGTCTTCCCATTGTCCCCCTGTTGTCAAGGTACTGCTGACGTCACCTTGGCTTGTTTGATCACGGGATACTTCCCTGAACCAGTCCAAGTGCAGTGGAACTCGGGTGCCATCACTTCCGGCTTCAAGACCTTCCCCTCTATACGGCAGTCCAGCGGCCATCACACCCTCAGCAGCCAGCTCACCATCCCGGATGCCAGCTGGAAATCCGGAAAATTCCAGTGTAATGTTGTACACACGGCTACCAACTCCAGAATCAATGGAGACTTTGAAGGTGAGTCTGGCAGGCTCTTTGTTGCCTCCTTCATCATCCCAAAGAGACGTGTCAGGTAGAGAAATGATGGAAAACCATTACAGTTTTTTTAATTCTACTGTTTCATATTTGTCTAATACCAGTAGCATATTCAGCTGCTTTGTAAGGCCCTTGGCTTAAATCGTTCAAACAAATCAGCACTGCAGACCACACACAAATATTCCCTGCCTCCATGAAGCTTACCGTGGGGATGACCAGCTAGGAGTGAGAAAAAAGGATTGGGCAGATATCTAGTCCAGGGTGGCCAACCTGAAGCTCTCTAGCAGTTGTTGGGCTATAGCTCCTGGCTGGGGGTGATGGGAGTTGTAGTCCAACAACAGCTGGATAGCCTCAACTTGGCCATCCTGATCTAATCTGGCCATGGCATATCTATAGCATACAGAAGGCCGTGCAAAGCTTAGAGAGGCACCACGGAGGTGATGGAGGTGAGATGGCAGAGGAGAATGGGGGGGGAGCGGAGCAGGCAAGGGGCTGCCAGTGGCTCATGTTTATAGAACACTCCCGTTATTCCACCCCTGCCCTGGCCTGCCCTGGCCTGCCACCAGCTGGTCTGGTGGTAGCAAGCATGACTTGTCCTCTTAGCTAAGCAGGGTACACCCAGGTTGCATATGAAAGCGAGACTAGAAGTGTGAGCACAGTCAGATATTCCCCTGAGGGGATGGAGCCACTCTGGGAAGAGCAGAAGATTCCAAGTTCCTTCCTTGGCAGCATCTCCAATATAGGGCTGAGAGAGACTCCTGCCTGCAACCTTGTAGAAGCCACTGCCAGTCTGTGAAGACAATACTGAGCTTGATAGACCAATGGTCTGACTCAGTATATGGCAGCTTCCTATGTTCCTATGTTACTATGCCCTGCCCTGGTTTTAAAAGAGGAACAGGTTTTGAGGAGGGGGGATGATGACGACGACGACGACGACGATGATGATGATGATCAATAAACTTTGTTAGTTGCCCCATAACAAATTGTTTTCTGGGTAGCTCATAACCAAACATTAAGAATGCCAGAGGGGGGAAAGACACTCTCATTCTCCATGTATCTCCAACCTTTCCAGCCTGCCAAAGCAAGGATCCAGTGGCACCAGTGGCCCGCATGCTCCAGTCATCCTGTACCACCCATTCTGGTAACACCGACATAGAACTGATGTGCATTATCTCAAACTTCTACCCTAAAGAAGTTACAGTCAGTTGGCTGCGAGATGGCCAAGCATACTTTCCCTCATTCACCGATAATCCCTGGAAAGATGACAACGGCTACACCTTCAGTACCACCAGTTCAGTCAACATTACCCAACAAGACTGGCAGGATGAGAAGATCTTCACTTGCCAGGTGTCCCATGAACCAACAAAAAGCATCAAAAAGGTTCAAGCCAAGAAATGCGGAGGTATTAGCAACTTTTTGTGCTGGGATTCGGCTGGGTTCATAATGATGAGAATGAACTGTGAAGGCAAAGAGAGGTAGGAGAAAAGAGGGGAGGGCTCTTTCCAGATTGTTGCGTGTCATCGCAGGTGTGAATCATTTCACAATGAAGCCTCCATCTTCCAGAAAAGACAAGACGTTCCAGGTATTATCAATGGGGATCCAGATTGTTTTTCTCAATGGGGATCCAGATTGTGCGCGCGCACACACACACACACACACACACACACACACACACACTTGGTGTTTAAGTTATTTCTTGGAGGCAGGAATCTGAGGTGTCATGAAAGATGAATGTTTCGTACCCTCAGGAGCTGACAGAATCCCATAGCAGAATGCCAGTTCAGGTTAAATTGTCTCAAGAGGATGGAGGAGCTCATGTGCTTTCCTTTCCAACATGCAGCTCAGCTTGATTCTTTGAGCCGTCTGCTAGGGACCTGCTTCCCGATAGTGAATCATTAATGCACACTGTGCAGCTGCTGTTTGCAGACCCTTGAGCAGACATTTCCAGACCCACTTCCCCTATTATTCCCCTCCCCCTTCATTTTCTGGTAGCTTTATCTGAAGGGCATAACTGAACAGCCCCAAAGTGCACACAAGTGCATCAGGCCCCTGCTTACTTTCAGGTGGTCAGCAGGTGGGCCATTCTTGTTTTCTTACCTCTGCTGCAAGGAATGCTCTTCTTAAAGGGAGTTGAGCTCCAGAAATAGCAGCCAACAGGGGATATGCACAGCAGGGCAGATTTTGGATTGTTGCTAGATTTCCTGGTTAGAATGGAGTCTGGTTTGCAAACGAAGGAAGGGGGTGGATAAACACACTGGAGTTTTGCATGTGGGAGACAGAACTGGCTTTGGACCAAGGCAGCTTAGACCAGAAATGTGATTTTAAAAGAGATGGTGGGGAGACGGGGGTCATGATCGTAAGTTTTTTCATCCTTAGATGATGATGGCAGCACAAAAATCCGAGTCCGTATCGAAAAACCAACACTCTATGACTTGTATATCGAAAGGCAACCCATACTCACCTGCAATGTAAACAACGTTGTCAGTAAAGAGGGTCTGGTGGTGACCTGGTCAAAGGAGAAACCAGGAACCCTGACTCCTGAGCCACTCGTTTTTGGTGAACTACCTGATGGCACCTTCACTGCAGCCAGCTCTTTGGAAGTCCCTGCCAGAGATTGGATGACAGGAGAGACATTTTCCTGCAAAGTGGAACATCCCGAGTTGGCTGGTCCTATCATTAAGAAGATTTCCAAGGAGAGTGGTAAGGATGAAATGGGAAGAAGGAAGAGAGATAAGCGGGAAACCCTTGGGCTAGGGGGATTATTTCCGAGAAACTCAGGGAGAGTCAATGGTCATTGTGGTTGGGGATGATCAGAAGTTGTTGGACCAGCTCTCAAGACTCAAGCCCTGTTCTCCAAATGTTACCCTTTACTAGCTTTCACCTACATGAAAACTATTGTCTGTCTCCAGCCAAGGAGCCATCCTCTGTGTCCTCCTCTGTCTTATGATATGTTTTAACCAACACATATTTACACATATCATTTAACCAACGTTAAATGATTTCCACAATCTGTCAGAAAGCAATTATCGATGTTCTTGCACCACATTCATGCATTTAAGTTGCCAAACGGGTGGCTGTTTGAATGGCAACTGGGCAAAGGCTCGTGCAGATAACCAGCCGTTATCTTAGCTTAAGGGTTCCCAATCTTGGGTCCCCTGATGTTGATAGATTACAATAGCCCCAGTCACAATGTCCTTTGGCTTTGGCCATTGCGGCTGGGCATGATGGGGGTTGTGGTGCATCAACATTGGGAGACAGAAGGTTGGGAACCCCTGTGTTGGCTAATAAACTATTGTATAAGCAACTTGCCATGAGCTTTGGAAAGTGTCCACCATGCGTGCCGTTCCAGAATATGCCCATTCATCTATTTGAAAATACCAATTGTGCCTCATAGACATCTTCAGGTGATTCTCACGATTGGCCAAAATCGGGCTAAGGGTAACCCACTTTAATAACCTCCCCTTAGCCCAGGTTAGCAGAGCGAGCGCTCCGCTAACCCGGGTTTTCCGATCGTGTATTGCCGCAGTGTGGCTCCACGGCCTCCCAGGCTCAGGGGTCTCTCCAGCATGCCTCACGCGCTCGTGCAGGGCATCCTGGAACTTCCGGGGGCTATGTGGCCCCCAATCCCCACAGCCCCCGCCAGCTCCGTGACAGAGCCGGCAGTCATGTGGGTGGCCGATCCGGTCACCCAGAGCTGCAGCCTTGATCGTCTGTGGGGAGAGCGGGTGGGTCTCACCAATCGTGAGACTCGCCTTCTTATGTCCTGCTGGGGGAATCCTGCCCACATAGGGAAATGGGGCTGTGTGAACATACCCTAAATCTCTTGGTTTCCAGAATGTACTTCTCCAATTCAGAGAAGCCCTATATATTGCAAGACATTCTTGATCATGAAAGTTACTTCAAATCCTTGACTCTGTCTACCCAAAGATAGCCCCCGTGAATAACTGGCAGGAGTACCTATGGCAGTTATCAATTCTTCCGTAAGAAGGCCTCCCTCCCTCATCTCCTCCATTCAAGATCCCTAAGCATTTGCATGAATTTGGTCTAAAAAATTTTTAAAAACACATTGAATTTTTGGCTGCAACACTTTTCTTCTTTACACTCAACTAGGCACTGCCACCGCCCCCTCTGTGTACATCTTCCGCCCACACCATGACGAACTCAACTCAGACAGCCAAGACTTGTCCATCACTGCCCTGATCAAAGGGTTCAAGCCCAGTGACATCTCCGTGAAATGGCTCAAGGGTACCAACCCCTTGCCCGAAGCCAACTATATCAACACCCCAGTCACCAGCGATGGCGACGATACCTTTTTCTTCTACAGCAAATTGAAGGTCCCCAAGGCTGACTGGAACAATGGCAATTCCTTCACCTGCATGGTTGTCCATGAAGGCCTCGCCATGAAGTTCATCCAGAAGTCCATTCAGAAAACCTTTGGTAAATAATGAAGACAACTCATAATCCAGCCTTGTTTCCCTTTCGACAGACGTTACTCTAGTGTTGTCAAACCCAAGCCATGTAAATACTTTGTGAGCATTTGCGTGTGGTCAATGGCTGAATAAAAGAGAACCCACATGAAGCCTCCAACACATAAATCCAGTATTGTGGTCTTTTCCAGCACTAGTCACTTGCATGTGGGAGGGGGCAGAAGGGTTCTGGAACAGAAGGGAGAGAACATAAGAACAGCCCTGCTGGATTGGGCCCAAGGTCCATCTAGTCTAGCATCCTGTTTCACACAGTGGCCCACCAGATGCCTCTGGAAACCTACAGACAGGAATTGAGGGCATGCCCTCTCTCCTGCTGATACTCTCCGGCAACTGGTACTCGGAGACATCCTGCCTTTGAAGCTGGAGGTGGCCTATAGCCTTCCAACTAGTAGCCGTTGATAGAGCTCTCCTCCATGAAGTTATCCAAACCCCTCTTAATAAGTAGGGGACAGGTCAGTCTCTCACAAAAAAATTTGTATATGCGGAGAGAGGGCATGCCCTCAATCTTGGTAATCCCATTTTAACCTCATAACAATTTCACTGTGAAGTAAGTCAAGAGCAAGAGTATGATATGTCCTTCCTCATCCAATGAACTTCCTAGCTAACTCATGATCTGATCTCAAATCATACAGCCCCAAAACAGGGCTACCTCCTTGTCCTCCCATCAACACTGGCTTTCCTCCACAGACATTCAGAGGGGCATTCTCCTTTTTAGCCTACTTTCCTTAAGGAAAGTAAGCTTATGAGATCACATGGCATTCTCTCTGTGTGTGTCTCCCAGCAGTGTGTGTGTGTGTGTGTGTGTGTGTGTGTGTCCCATCAACTTCACAATGCCTGGATTAATATGAACCAAATTGTGCACAGTTCTAGGGACACATAGGGGCACCTCAACACAAACTTTGTGATGATGTCATCCACACTGATTCACAACACATAAACATTTAAGGCACAAGTGGGCTAACTTGTGGACTATCTAACCGATTTGAACCAAATTTGGTGCAGTTGTAGTGAGTGGCACTTAGAGATATCTCTACGGCGCAGTTTGTGATGATGTCATCCTCCCCAGCTCAAGATGGTGGAAGCGTAAACATTTGTGACGCAAGTGGGCTAACTTTTGAACCACCTTACCTATTGGAACCAAATTTGCTACAGCTATAGTGGCACGTAGGAACACCTCAATGGCATAGTTTGTGATAACATCATCTACCCAGATACAAGTTTGTGGCCATGTTGATGTGAGGTGCAAGTGGGCTAAATTCTGAATTACTTAACCAATTTAGAACAAATTTAGTCCTGTTGTAGGGATAGCAAAAGGAAAGTAGGCAGATTAGCTCTTGCCAGAACTACCTGTTCTTGTGTGGTGCAAAATCCAAGAGCAAAGAGACTGCTGTGACATTGCAAGAGTAGTTTCTTAAGAGTTATTGACAAAGCTCCCTGCAGAACAACCTTTGCAGCTCCAACTCCCCCTCAAACCCCACCACCACCAACCCCCCTCCCTCAGCCAACTGCTATCTGGCCACCCTTTGGTTCCGCCATAGAATCTTGGTGTTTAAACCAGCCAATCAGGACAGAGCTGCAGGCTCACAGCCTTATGAATGTGCTACGTGTTCATATAACAAACTCTGATATATAGTACACAATGCGGCAGAGGGCAGGAGGGCAGACACCAAGGGACTGCCTCAGCTCAAATGCAGCCACAACATGGGCACAGAAATAGAACACAGGAGGTTGCCACATGCTAAAGTGTCTCCAGGAAGAACAGATTGTTTATTATTCATTTATTTAAAATATTTATATTCCGATTCAGACACATAGCCATATGCGCGGGAACATACATGTAAGGGATTAAAAATCTAAAGGAAGGTTGATATAGTGATAGATAAAAAATGAATCAATGCATTTTTAAAATATCTTGTCACATTCTCCAAAAAAACCAAAACACCCTTATTAAGTAATCTCACCTTCTTGGCTTCAATACCCATGCAAACTAAAATCCTGTTAATACTTGTACATGAAAACTCTTGTTTTCTGTAAAGTCCTCTTCCCCAAAGCTACATATACATACACACAATATTAACATATCACACAGTTTATAATGAGAACTTAAAATAAATCACATTATCCATCCAAAGAATTGCATGGACTGGCCAGTCTGCTTGTGCAGGGATCTTCAAGGTCTTCTTTTACTCTATGAGAGCCTTTAAAAGAGAATTAGACGAGTTCAGAAAGGATAAATCTATTTATTTATTTTATTCATTTATCAGATTTGTACACCACCCCAAACTTTTGTCTCTGGGCGGTGAACAATAGCATAAAAGCAGTTTAAAACATATACAAAAACTTAAAAACAATTTAACAATTTAAAATTAACCAGAGATTAAAACCCCAAAATTTTTTTAGGAAGCTGAGAAAACTTGGGCAAAAAGATGGGTTTTCACATGTTTTTTGAAAATTGCCAGAGATGGGGAGGATCGTATTTCAGCAGGGAGCGCATTCCACAATCTCGGGGCAGTGACCAAGAAGGCCCGTCTCTGTGTAGCCACCAAACGAGTTGGCGGTAACTGGAGACGGACCTCCTCAGATGACCTCAATGGGCGGTGGGGCTCGTAGTGAAGAAGACGCTCTCTTATCTAAATCTACCAACAGCTTTTAGCCATGATAGCTGGTTAGAGTCTTCATGTTTAGAGGAAGTATACCTCTTAATGGTTATTCCTGGGGCCAAAAAAATGCTTGCAGGCTGACCTCTGTTGGACCCTTGCTTGGATTAAGCAGGAGTCTTCTCACATTAGGATCTCAGACTGGTTTTTGCCAGCTTGGCCACCTAAGATCCTTTCAGCTAGATATGCTGAAGATTGAACCTGCAGCCTCAGAGATGCAAAACATATGCTCCACCGCTGAGTTATGATGACCTCAGCTAATAGAACAAACGGAGTTACAAGTAAAGCTCAAGCTCCAGCTCAAAAGTAAAGAGAAACATAAGAGGCAGGCAAAATATCCTGTGGAAAGTCAGATCAATGGAAGACAAGAGCAAGGGGATCACGGGGCAGAAAAGGAACCAGAGGTCAGCTAGTGCACCCTACACACAAACACCACTTCCCCTTGGCTAATGGAGCCTCCAGTTTCATGGAGTGACCCCTGGTTCTAGCATTGTGAGAGAGGGAGAAAAATTTCTCTCTGTCCACCCTCTCCATTCCATGCATAATTTTATACACCTCGATCATTTCTCCCCTTACTCGCCTCTTTTCCAAGGTAAAGAGCCCTAGATGTTGTAGCCTAGCCTCATAAGGAAGGTGCTCCAGGCCCCGATCATATTGGTTGCCTTCCTCTGCACCTTTTCCAGTTCTACAATATTCTTCTTAAGATACGATGACCAAAGGAGAAAATAAGAACATCCCTGCTGGATCAAGCACAAGGCCTATCTTGTCCAGCATCCTCTTTCACACAGTGGCCCACTGGATGCCTCTGAGAAGTCCACAGGCAAGCGGTGAGGGCATGCCCTCTCTCCTGCTGTTGCTTCCCCGCAACATATTCAGGGGCATCTCACCTCTAAGGCTGGAGGTGGCCTATAGCCATCAGACTAGTATCCATTGATAGACCTGTCCTCCATGAATTTGTCCAAGTCCCTTTTAAAGCCATCCAAGCTAGTGGCCATCACCACATCTCATGGCACAGAATTCCATAGATCAATTATGTGCAGTGTGAAAAAGTACTTCCTTTTGTCATTCCTAAATTTCCCAGCCTTAAGTTTCATGGGATGACCCCTGATTCTAGAGCCACCTAATGGGTAGCGGGGAAATGACTAGACTAGCAAGCCAGAGGCTGCTGGTTTAAATCCCCGCTGATATGTTTCCCAGACTATGGGAAACACCTATATTGGGCAGCGGCAATATAGGAAGATGCTGAAAGGCATCATTTCATACTGTGCGGGAGGATGCAATGGTAAACCCTTCGTGGTCGCAAGGAGTCAACACCGACTCGACGGCACACTTCACCTTTACACATGATTCTAGTGTTATGAGAGAGGGAGAACATTTTCTCTCCGTCCACTCTCTCTAATCCGTGCATAATTTTATACACCTCCATCAGGTCTCCCCGTAGTTGCTGCTTTTCCAAATTAAAAAGCCCCAGATATTGTAGCCTTGCCTCATAAGGAAGGTGTTCCAGGCCACTGAACATCTTGGTTGCTCTCTTCTATATCTTTTCCAGTTTTGCAATGTCCTTCTTAAGATATAGTGACCAGAACTGTATTCAGTACTCCAAATGTAGCCACACCATATATTTGTACAGGGTGCTTTCCAGATTAGACCCTGCAACGGGGTCACAACGTATCTGTGAAGTGTTCTATAACACTTCCTGTGTTTTGACACCACAGTTCCTATGCTGTCAGCAGGGTGCCGTTCCCATTTCGGACACCTTGTTTCGGATTTAATCACTGCGATTTATTGCTATAACGTATGTCTGGTGCAAAAAGTTTGCTATGTTTTCTGGTTGTTAGTTTTTGCGAGACTTCTCCCCCCGCTGGTAGCTTTACTACTCATGTTTTGAATGTGATTCGCGATTTGCCTGAACCAAAGCATTTTGCCACTGTTGAGCAGGTAATCTGGAAATTGCCCCTGTAGAGTAAAAAAATGGCAGGAAAAAGGTTAATTCCACATATCTGTGGGTTGAGGTGACAGGAAACGTCCTTGCAGGTCATTTCTGGCCGCCATTTTGTTGAGGAGAGCCTCCTCCACAGAAAAAAAGGGGGGGGAGTGAGACGCGGATGGAATTTCCCAGCATACACAATCTTTGGCACTCCTTCTTTTAGAACATGAGCACCACTTGCTCTGCACCTTTGTTTCCCTCACAGCTACACAACACAGCTAAACCGGTTCGAAACAGGTTCACAACTGGTTTAACTAGAGAAACGTTCCCCCACAGGACATGGGGCAGTCCATTAATTCAACTAGAAATTACAGTTTTCTGAAGACATTGAGGACCTTTTCTTAGGGGTGCCTTGCCCCTTCATAGGACTACAGCTCCTGCCTCTCAAACAGCCCTTAAACATGCTAAACTGGCACCAGAGTTTTCAGTACCTTAAATGTGGCATCTGGGGTGGACACATGCAATAATACCAAATCCCCTCCTCTAGTCTCCAATGTCCCTTTTGCTTTGCTGTTTACTATTGGCAGCAAGGGGTTATTGTTAACTTGGGTAGTTGAAGATCCCGATTCAGATTCCTACTCAGCCATGAAACTCACTGGATGTTGTTTCTGGGCAAGTCACTGAGGCTATTCTCACCTAGCCTGCTTTTGGGCAATTGTGTGCTGCAAAGGGAGCCACGCAGCTCCCAGAAGCTAGCCTCCATAATTACCCCTCTCCTTAGATGAGGTTAATGGAGCGAGCACTCTGTTAACCTCATCTTTTTGCTCGTGTGTTGCCGCAGCACGCAGCAACACAGGAGTAGACCCCCAACCGGGAGGCTCGGGGGGGGGTCTCTCCAGGATGCCCCCCGCGCTTGCAAGGGGTATCCTGGAACTTCTGGGGTAGTTCAGCCCCTGATCCCCACAGCCCCCGCTGGCTCCGTGATGGAGCTGACAGTTGTGTGGGCGGCCGATCTGACCACCCAGGGCTGCATTTCGATCATCTGCAGGGAGTCCGCTCTCCCCGCAAACCTCCTCTCGGCGCTTCCCACTGCTCATGAGAAGCGCCTCACTCTCTCTTAAAACAGGGTTTATTAAGACTGGCTTCAGATGTCTCCCATCCAAATACCATGACATTTCTGCAGGATGACTTGCTTAGTCATTTGGGGCTTCTCATTGACCGAATCTGGGATTGATTTTGCTATGTAGCAATTCAGTAAAGTGACAGGATTCAGCACATCTGCAGAGTCTTATTGCAGGATTTGGCATGACCCTTGAGAACTTTGCAAAAAGGATTTGGCAAATGGTGGTCCCACACCCTTGCACTTGCACAACCTGCAGTGTGCCTCGTAATGGGAAACCTCTTCCTCCTCCCATTTACATTGCAGGGAACATTTTTGAAGGAGCCCAATGTTGCGATGTTTCGAAGCTATGTGATTTCCTTGCACATGTTCACCTTTGTTAGTTGTCCAAGTGCTTCATCAGTCTGGATGTCAACCACTGACACGGGAAATAAAGTTCTCTCAGTGGAATAAAGCTACTTTGAAGGATTAGCCCATCAAGAAAAATCACATGAATAGTTTGAGCCCCCAAAGATCCTGCATAAACCACTATTTTAAAAAAGTTAGATGCTAAGATGTATTGCTGTATAGCACCCAGATTATCTTCCGGGTGTGTTGTTCATTTACAGTTGCACTGTATCATGACCTTTGTAGTGTGCATTGGGCTGAAGGGAAACAGAGACCTAACATGCAGTACCAATGATGCAACATGGCTCCAAATGTAGTGTGCATGCTCAGGATTATCTAGCACATGTATAATGCTAAAGATAAAAAGAATGCAGCACAAATTAGTGCAGGCAGAATCCTTTGAACAAGGTAGATTTTCCATGGAAGTCTAGGACAAGGGTTTTCAGATATTACTACTAGACGTATAGTCCAATCCCATGGACAACTAGACTCCAGATGTATGTAAAATAGGAGGTAGTGGGAAATGTACTTCTGGATGAATGGTATCCTCCTGAGACATTTTACGTATGAGGTCAGATCTGGAAATGACATCTCTTTCTCCCCTCACAGTGCAAATGGTGTTATCAGAGACAACGGACATTGTTGATAAAGAAGACGAACTGGAAAATCTGTGGATCACCATATGGGTTTTCTTCATTCTCTTCCTCATCAGTGTGTGCTACAGTGCTACCGTGACACTGTTCAAGGTGAGAAGGCAGGAAGAGAACTTTCACATCAGCATTTACATCTGGAAATGGGAGGGAGGGAGGAAGAGTGGGGGATGATTCAGATAGTTCACTAGCCTAAGAAATTAAAGGGGGGGGAGTTCCAAGAGCAGGCCTATCATGACCTTTCACAGATGTCCTGACTCCCTCCTGGCACATCTCCCTTTGTGGGAGAGCTGTTCAAAAGGCCACTCTGCACATGCTCTAAATGCTAGCCCGGTGCTCTACAGTGGGTAACTCGCTCAAGAACCCCTTCCCTAAAACCAGGTTTCCAGACCAAGTGCTCCGCAAACCTGGTTTTGTAGATCGTGAGTATCCATGGTGTGGCTTTGCGCTGCACCTACTCATGAGGAGATCCCTGGAGGGGAGGTGAAAAGCCACCTCCCAGCTCCGGAGGTCTCGCCACCATGCCCTGCGCACTCGTGCAGGGCATGCTGGAGCTTGCGGAGGCTAATCGGCCCCCACTCCCCCCCAGCCCCCACCAGCTCCATCACAGAGCCGGCAATCATGTGGGTGGCCGATCAGGCCACCCAGGGCTCCCTCCCCGCTCACCGCCCCAAACCAGGTCTCACCAATCGTGAGACCCGGCTCTCTGTGAGTATAAAGAGATTGATTTTTTTAAGTGGGCTGATGTGGAGGAAGGTGGGGTGCAAAGGCTTTCCTTAACCACATGGCCCATTCCCAAGTCCCTTTAACAGATCTCCCTGGGACCCCCAAGCTGACAAAATCCACCAGTAGACTGCCACAATTTTGGAAGCTCTGCTTGCCTAGCAAGCATGAGTTTGCTAGTTCAAACTCAAACTCGGTGCTATGTTTCCCAGACTATGGGAAACACCTATATCAGGCAGCAGCGATATAGGAAGAGGCTGAAAGGCATCATCTCATACTGTGCAGGGGGAGCCAATGGTAAATGCCTCCTGTCTTCTACCATGAAAACTACATGGCTCTGGGGTTGCCAGGAGTCAACACTGATGACGGCTCAACTTTACCTTTACTAGGACTGCAGAGATGGATTATTAAAACACTTATAAAAAGTACGGATGTCCATGAAATGAGGCTTGGATGCCAAGTGGCAGCACATCCCCTGCCCCTTTAAAACAGAGGAGAGCATGTTCAGTGGCCATTGCATGCTGACATTGTGTGGGGGCAGCTGTGGGAGAATGCCACTGCCATGCCAAGATAGCTGGGGTGAATTAAGGAAGTGGCACCAAGCAGTGGAGGAGCAGGTATGGGCCCGCTCTCCTCCATGTTAAAGGAGCAGGGGATGTGCTACGATTCTGCCTCCGAAACACATTTCAGGCCCATCCGTAAAAAAAAGAGCCCCAGTATTTGGGGATGAGTCTGGTACACATGTTAATTCAAGTTGGTATTAGGAGGTATGAAGGACACCAGACACAAGATTACTGTTTTAAAGTCAAATTGGATGTACTGAAGGAAATCAAAATTTGCATAGCATGTAATGTGGAGAGGGGAACAATTCTAAAGCACGAAAAGTAGAAAATGCAATATCACGTGGTTAAAAGCTGGTTTATGCTTCATAGTTTGGGAATTTACCATTAGCAGTTTCCCTAAAAAATGTTCAAGGTTCCAAGAAAGATCAAGGCATTTTCAAAGCAGAGTTAGGTGCATGTTCTGTCAAAACGAAACATAAAGAAAAACAAAGGGGGCATTAAAAAATGTGGTCTACTCTGGGTTGGGAACTGTGCGTGCTCCCAATTTTATTTTTGTGTGGAAGCAAGCAAGGAAGAAAACCTGGGTAGAAGTGATTGTGTGGAAGCAAGGTAGGAGGAAACACTACCCAGGTTTTCCTCCCCCCTTGTTTCCACACAGTCACTTTTACCAGGTTTTCCTCCTCCTTTGCTTCCACACAATGAGACAAGTCTCATGATTGGTGAGACCCATCGTAAGGGGGGTTGTGGGGAGAGCGGGCTTAGCCCGCTTTCCCCGCAGACGATCAATGTTGCAGCCCTGGGCGGCCGGATTGGCCACCCACACAACTGCTGGCTCTGTCACGGAGCCACTGGGGGCTGCGGGGATCGAGGATCATGTAGCCCCTGGAAGTTCCAGGATGCCCCACGCAAGTGTGCAGGGCATACTGGAGAGACCCCTGAGCCCGGGAGGCTGCTTGCAGCCTCCCGTTGGGGGTCTCCTCATGTATTGCTGCACCACGGAGCTGCACCACAGCAATACACAATAGGAAAACCCGGGTTAGCTCTGCTAACCTTGGCTAAGGGGAGGGGTATTTAAGCGAGTTACCCATTTTGGGGAAACCGGGCTCGCCTGCGAGCCCTGAGGTTCCCACGGTCCGTGGAAAGCAGGCTAAGCTCCCTTAGCCCGCTTTCCACAGACAGTGGGAATCGCCTCAATCACCTCTACCCAGGTTTTCCTCCTCCCATGCTTCCACACAATCACTTCTACCCAGGTTTTCCTCCTCCCATGCTTCCACACAATCACTTCTACCCAGGTTTTCCTCCTCCCATGCTTCCACACAATCACTTCTACCCAGGTTTTCCTCCTCCCATGCTTCCACACAATCACTTCTACCCAGGTTTTCCTCCTCCCATGCTTCCACACAATCACTTCTACCCAGGTTTTCCTTCTCCCTTGCTTCCACACAACCAAATGACAAGTAAAGGGTGAGAGATTATATTCTGAGACCCTTGTAGGACAGAAGGAACAATTCTGTAACAAACATAACCAAAACCTCATGAAAGCATTAGTCAATCTCCTCTTCTACATTCACTTCTCTTCTATGCTTTTCCATCTCTGCCCTCTCTTCTCACAGGTAAAATGGCTTTTCTCCACTGTGATGCAGCTGAAGAAACAGCCGGCAGGCCCTGAATACAAGAATGTCCTCCAACGTTTTTCATAGGAGCATTCTCCTGGGAAGTCCACCCTCCATCTGGCCTGCCCCAAGAGCTCCACCTTCCCAGGTGAGGTGAGGTCAGCAGGAGAGACAGGCCTCTTTCAGTGGTGGCACCCAGGTGGTGAAAGACTGTCTCCAGGGACACCTGTTGGTACCCTACTTTATCATTCTCTGGTACAAGGAGAGGATTTTATTCACTCAGTATTTTAATGGGTGGTTGATTTTGCTGTTGCTCTGCTTTCATTCCAGCTTGTATTACCACTTTTTTGGGATGCTGAATATTTCATTATCGTAAGTAAGGGGTTCCTAATCTTGGGTCCCCAGATGTTGTTGGACTTCAACTGCCATCAGCAGAAAGGTCACTGGGAGTTGTAGTCCAACAACATCTGGAACCAAGCTTTGGAACCCCTGTATTAAGTTAATATCAATTCTTTGAATTTGTCCATTTTTATTCTTAGCCACCTTGGAAGTTTTTGCTGAAAGCCAAGATACATATCTTTAAACAAACTACTAAATAAATGTTTTGTGCCAACCCATCCAATGTGTCTTCACTACTGCCACCACCCACCCACCCATAGGAAACTCTGACCTATCCTGTCTTTGCCAGACCCACCTAAGCTTAAGAAAGAAGTGTCCCGTGTCTCCTCCTCCATTTGAGTATTCAAATAGGGCAGTCCTGTGATGTCTTTGGTTCCCCACCACACACACACACACACACACACACACTTCCTCACCATCACCATGTTCTTCAGACTCATGGTTACAACTGAGGTCTCTTCTCCTGGCTTCCTATTGAACATTTAGTATCATCACTGTTTTAACTACAGTAAATAACAAATGTATGCCGAGATCTAGACATTTCTATTAATTGGAGCTTGTATGAGGTTCTGCTCTCTCCTTCAGAGATGCATAGGAAAGAATTTCACCCAGTCACAAAACGTCTCTGTTAATTCCCCTACACACACACACTTCCAGTAGTCTATTATGCCCAGAGCTCAAAATCACCTTCATGAGCTTTTCCAGACAGCAGGCTTTACTGTAGGTTTTCTGCAAGCTTTTACTGAGAGTTAGAAGTTGCCCAAAAAAACCTACACAAAAAGTGGATTTTTTTAAACCCAGATATAAATCAGGCCACATTCTATTAAAAATCCTGAATTGTGTGTGAACTGCTCCCTGATAGCTCACAGTTACTTCAGGGTAAATTTGGTCGATATGTGAACGCACACCTCCATTCCAGAGGAGATGCAAACTAAAAAGCTGGGTGTGAAAAACTTCCATGGGGTGTTTGTTTTGTTTGTTAAAAAAAACCCAGAAGGGTTTGTTTGGCCTGAATGTTCAAAATCTAAAATACATAAAGAGTATTACACAAAATCTAAAAGCCACAAACCTCTTTCTCCCAAGGTGGTACAGTATTACTCCACTGAGAATAGTCAACATGAGCTAACAGCCATATGAATAAGACAAAAGTTAAAAGAGATTTTGGAAATCATATTAACCGGGAATAGAACACTTGGCTTCATATGATAGGTACCATTTGGGGAACCACAACCTCTTCTTTACATTGTTTATGCCACTAATGAAGGCCCTGTGGAGGCCGAAACGTGTATGTCTGCATTGGATATGTATGTTAGAAGAAGAATGTTTTTGTGTGTGACCTATAGTTGATTTCAATCTTCTACAAGATTTGAAGTTTGCGTCTTTACCTCATTTTAAATTGACTGGACTTTTCATCTATCCGCATGGGACATCCAAAAACCCAGAAGGATATCCTATGGAGGACTGAACTGCAATTTGCAGTATTTCGCATGCACTCACTTTGGTTACTTCTGTAGAGAGGCTGATTTTGAGTATTCATCGAATTAATATTTGTTCTAAATTTGAGTTTGATATGGATAAATATTGTCTCTTATACATGCTTTGTTTATACCAATACTTTAACTGAGATTCTTTATTAAATGTTTTCTTTACATGAATTTTCTATTGTTGCCTAGAGGCGTCTTATACTCCCATCACTTACAAGCTGTATAGTCTTTTAAGATCCATACTTTAAAATCTTAATCTTTTAGGTCACTATATTGTGGTGGGTTCTTTTTTGGTTCATTTGGATAACAAGCTAGACCTTTCCTAAGAGACCAGCCTTCAAGGATCTATCTGATGTCATGAGGGCTTATAGTATACCCACCTGCCAATATGTCCCTATTTTCCCATTCACCTGAATGGGAAAATAGGGATATGTTGGCAGGTATGTTATAGCCCTGTTCAGACAAGAGGCTGAATCATCCATGCCTACAATGAACATACATAGAGTGGGAGACAAGAGGTCCCTTCCCCTTCCCCTTCTCCACAGTATGTGCATTTATGGAACCCTTTCTCATGATCAGTGAGAAGGGCTTGGTGGAGGGAGGTGGAGAAGGCTGCTCAAACCTACCTTCCCTTCAGGCAATTCCTCGTTGCTCCCTGGGCGGGCAGATCACCTGCCCAGAAAATCGCCAGCAGCATCCAGCAGTGTGGAGAGTTGGGGGATGGGATGCGTCCTCCCGGCCCTTGGAACTCCCATAATGTACCATGGTGGGAGTGCGTGGTGCATTGTGGGTATCCAACAGCAACAGGCAGGAGCCCCTCTAAAAGGAGGCATTGCATGATGCACACGAGCAGGGAGATAGGAGAAAGTGCTCCCTTAACCTCATTTAAGAGGGTGGCTGCACAGGTGGGTTTGCCGCTGCAGCTTCACACATGCAGGCAAGAGCGGGCTTGGCTGTCTTAGCCCACGTGTGTGAACAGCCCCATGGTCTGCAAGGAGGACCTTCCCTATTGTCTGAACAAGGCTACAGGGTGGCCACCAATCCATGCCTCTTTATTTCTCTTCCTCATCACATACACTTTAACAGAAGGAGTGATGTGGCTTCATGGCACCGTGCATTATCCCCACACATCCTAAGCTGCCAGTGATGGGGTGAGGGCAACACACAGCACAAGGACTTCAGTTGATGCACTGGGTTCTGCTAGACCTTACACAGAAGACAGGGAAAGAAATATGGAAGCTCTTCTCACGAGCAGTGAGAAGAGCTTCTTCCGGGCCTGCGGGGAGAGTAGGCTTAGCCCACTTTCCCCACAGACGATCAAAAGGCAGCCCTGGGCAGCCGGATTGGCCACCCACATGACTGCCAGCTCCGTCATGGAGCCACCAGGGGCTGTGGGGATAAGGGGCCCCACGGTCCTCGGAAGTTCCAGGATGCCCCGCGCGAGCACACAGGGCATCCTAGAGAGACCCCTGAGCCTGGGAGGCTGTAAGCAGCCTCCCGGTCAGGAGGTCCACTCCTGTGTCACCGTGCACCACAGCAACTCATGAGCAAAAAGATGAGGTTAACGGAGCACTCGCTCCATTAAGCTCGTCTAAGTGGAGGGGTACTTCGCGAGGTTTGCTGCCGGGAGCCACACGCTATCACCCCAAAGCGGGCTAGGCTCCCTTAGCTCGCTTTTGGGCGATCGTGAGAATAGCCTCATGGAGTAGCAGCAGATCTATGTTCCTTGTAACATCTGTTCTACTAAACATGCTCCATTACACAACCAATCAAAAGCAGACAAGGGCAAGGGCAAAATTTGATGCCATGAACTCTATAGAAGATTGCAGGAAAAAATCCTGAAGTTTTGAAAATCAGTACAGATGTTGACAACACTGTTGTAAATAACATACTAAAGGTCCTGATCATTATCACATTGAGCTTCAGCCACCATCTTGAAAAAATGGCAGCCCAAAATAGTTTTTTGCATATATCACACAAACCATTGCTCTGGTGGGAAAATGCTAAATACAAACATTGCAGAGCATCAAATTCTCTACAAAAATGAGGTATTCAATGTACAATTCAACCAATGATTTCACCGTAAAATGAGGGTTATCATGGGGTGCTGCTTCATGGCAACTTCATCATCCCTGGTTTTTGTCTGTAATTAACTTATATCAACATTTTCTGCAAAACCAAACTTAGATATAATTTAAAAGCATTTATTTATTCTCGGTCACAAGAGGGGGTTTTCCCATTCTTTTTTGCTAAGCGACTCAAGGAACATATGGAGGACAGAATACATGCAGTTAGTGAAACATGTATCCTACATACTCATTTCCACACCACCCAAGAGGTAGAGTACTGTCACTTTTTTAAAAACTTGGTGTCCCCATTAGGACTAATCCACAAGCTGCAATTTTAAAAATCTTATTTTCTTCACAACTTGGTTTGTACTGGGAATATCCAATTTGTAACTTTGCCCAGGGATATCCCCTTAGTCTAAATCAGAATGTTGAAGGTCTATGGCAATGGAATGGAATGTTTATTACAGTCATCGAGCAAACAAAAATATAACACCATGAGGCGATTCTCACAATCGCCCAAAAGCGAGCTAAGGGAGCCTGCTTTGGGGCGATCATGTGATGCAACGGGAGCTGTGCGGCTCCCAGCAGCTAACCCTCATAAAAACCCCTCCCCTAAGACGAGGTTAACAGAGCGAACGTTCCGTTAACCTCGTCTTTTTGCTCGTGTGTTGACTGGGAGGCTGCAAGCAGCCTCCTGGGCTCGGCGGTCTCTCCAGTATGCCCCCCATGCTCGCTCAGGGCATCCTGGAACTTCCGGGGGTCGTGCATCCCCCGATCCCTGCAGCCCCTGCTGGCTCCGTGATGGACCCGGCAGTCGTGTGGGTGGACTGCCAGGGCTGCCTTCCGATCATCTGCAGGGAGAGAGTGCTAAGCCGGCTCTCCCCTTAACCCCCCTTACAGCTCTTCTCACCGATCGTGAGAATCGCCTCGATAAGTAATAACTTTCAGCAATCGTGATTTTACCTGTATTTTCTTGCAGAACACAGTTCAGTATATAACAATCGGGCTATTCTCACGATCTGCAAAAATCGGGCTAGGAGAACCTAGCCCGATTTTTGCAGATTGTAAGAACCACCAGGCTTGGCTGCGAGCCTGGTAGTTCTAGAGCGGGTAACCCGCTCAAGAACCCCTGCCCCAAAACCAAGTTTGCCGAACGAGCACTTGAAGTTTGCGGAACGAGCACTAGAAAACCTGGTTTTCTAGATCGTGAGTAGCCGCGGTGCGGCTTCGTGCCGTGCCTACTCATGAGGAGGCCCCTGGAGGGGAGGTGAAAAGCCGCCTCCCGGCTCTGGGGGTCTTGCCAGCATGCCCTGCGTGCCCACACAGGGCATGCTGGAGCTTGCGGGGGCCAGTTGGCCCCTGCTCCCCCCCCCCAGGCCCCACTGGCTCTGTCACGGAGCCAGCAATCGTGTGGGTGGCCAATCCGGCCGCCCAGGGCTCCCCCCCCCCCGCGCACTCAAAGAAACCAGGTCTCACTGATCGTGAGACCTGGTCCAATATATAATACAACGAACACTCATGACTTTGCCAATTTCCTCTTTACACAGCTTGCAATATAACAAATTTTTGCCACCATGACAGAAACATTAATATTACTGTCAGACTAAATAAGAGACACATAAAAGGCCGATGGCCTACCTGGGAATTTAGACAAAATAGATAACAAAGGTGCTGACTGAAAATCCCTATGAAACAAACAGTGGAGCAGCACGTGATCTATCATCTCAACCTCTCCTGACTGACATGGGCATATCTGTTGAGAAAGCTATGGCAAAGTTGGACTTTACTTCTTCGTTTTCAGTTTGAAGTGACTGAAGTTGTGTGATTACGTCATTCTGATCAGCTTCAGCTTCACCTGCTTCAGACAAATGTATTGGGTTTGTGTTAAGGCACTTCTGCTGTATCTTTTCAATATCAAGGTAGTGCTATTTAGGTGTAGTGAAAGGATGAATTTGTTAACTATCTTGCTTCTGTTATATTAAATTACGTTTCTAGATTTTGTGAAAGAAAGAGAGGGGGGCATTTCCCCCATGACAGTTCTTCTAAAAAAGATCTGTCATAGTATGGAGCAAAAACATTACCCATGGGGGTGATCCAACACAGAGAG
Organism: Hemicordylus capensis; assembly: GCF_027244095.1. NCBI lineage: Eukaryota > Metazoa > Chordata > Lepidosauria > Squamata > Cordylidae > Hemicordylus > Hemicordylus capensis. The sequence continues at coordinate 5,763,414 of NC_069662.1, read as the reverse complement.
ACAGCACACTTGGTTGTGCCACCCCCCAGGGTCTCACAATTAGACAGGGCTCAAGATATTGCCTGAAGAACATGACCCAGCTGGTAGGTATCCTTTCTCCAACTGTACCTCAAGGCTCAGACTTGACCATCTCCCATTGGGTCATCATCCTTAATGGCACCCAAAATCTGGCACTTGAGATGGCTGTCACAATTTGCCTCACTTTAAGGATGGTTCCACACAAGGAGCAATTTTAAAAATACATCAGCATGGGCTTTATCTGCACTAGCCCTCCGTGAAAACAGTACATTGTCTTGTTCAGCTGAAGGAAGTGTGTGAACATGGCCCAGGCAGACCTAGGGACATTGCCTCCTCTCTTAATTTCAACAACTAAACCCATTGTATGAACTAAGAACTATTTGGGAAGCATTTATTTGGGGCAGTGAAAAGTGATACAGAAATCGTTAAAAGCAGTAAGTGAAGGGGACTTGAAGGTGAGGCCTAGTCCTGCTCTAAAGCCTGAATTAGCAATGTGATACTGGTTTCATGGTCTGGACAGCTTAGTGGTTGTTTTTATATCTTATATATCACTTTACATACATCCTAAGACAGAAAGGCAGTAAATAGGTTTAATTAATAGATAGATAGAAGGGTTGATTAATTAGATAATTAGGAAGATGAATGCCGTTAAGTAAAAGCAAATGGCTGGTGTTTTGTTTTGACCCAACAAACTATGCTGTTTTACACTTTTGTGCATTGCTGCATTTCTGGATTGTGGAAACAAGTAAACATGGCCAACAACAAACAACAACGAAAGAAAAGGGAAGTCCTGTGTGGGTGAATATCTCACGTGACCTCCTTTGGATCCCAATTATAGCCCCTGAGATCTTAGTCAGCATTTATTTTTATTTTTATTTTTAGTTCTTTCCGCCATCTCCAAGGACATTACCATCTGTGGTTTTATTTTGGGGACTAGTTTTTGAAAACCCAGTTAGGGGAAAATTTTGCCAAAGCCCCATCAGAATAGAGATGACTCCCAGAGAGCAACAAACTGTGGGCCGGCAACAGAGGTCTGCTTGCTTCAGCCAAGTACGGCCTTTGGTTAGGTAAGTGAAAGGTGTTTTGTTCTTTATTTTCTGTGCTCTGGAAAGCAGAAACATAGATAAGCTTCAGGAAAAGGACCTCTATGGGATGAGGCACTTTTCAGGAAGGCAGTTGACGGCTATAGGACTTACGCATGAGGACTGGATTCATATTTCTTATTGAGGATCCAGTCTTGGATAAAAAGTGGGGTACACACAAAATAAAACAAATGCTAGTGTTTATGCTTGTCATGTGGATATTTGGGCATTTAAGGTGGTGCTGAACTGTCAGGTTTCCTGACTGCCAGACTGCCACCATGATGCTTTTTTAAAAAGATCTTTCTGCCAGATGCGAGGACATTAGAGACTGTGGTTTTATTGTTGGAGATCATTTTTGAGAACACAGTCAGGAGGACAGTTTTCCAAAGGCCCATCAGAAAAGAGATGACTCCCCAAGAGCAACAGACAGTGGATCAGTGAAGGAGGTCAGGTTGTTTCAGTCACTTACGGTCTTTCAATAGGTAAGTGAAAGGGGTTTTGTTCTTTACTTTCTGCACCCTGGGAGGGTAGAAACATAGATCAACTGGAGGAAAGGGGACTCTCTGGGATGAAGCAGATGATCCAGTTAATGGCTATCGACCTAAGCCTGAGGATTTGTATTTCTTTTTGAGAAATCCAGTCATGGACAAAAAGTGGGATACAAATAAGGATAAGATGAATGTTTAGGGTCTTCATATTGATATCTGGACATTTCAAGGGATGCTAAACAGTCAGGCTTCTTGGCTGCCATCTCCCATCTTCACTTAAGGGAGGATGGGGGTGTTGGTGGATTTTCCAAAGCCCTTTCCAACCACCATGCAGCTTGGAGTTGCTGGATGGAGCATTTGGAGCAGACAGAATGGGAGCCAATCTGCATCACAACCGCTCCCTTGGAACCCAAGGTTCAGCTGAGTCTCCCAGGTGGCTATTTTAAAGACATGAGCCCCTGGGCTACCTTCCAGGCTTGCAGAAGCTCCACCTGGGCTCTCTTATTCATGAACTGAATGTCAGAATTCAATGGGAACTGGCAGGGAGCAATGACTCATGTGTGGGGGATCTAAAGATAAGCAATGGAGACCTGGCTGAACTCTCTGCTCAGCTGGAAGACCTCACACCACTTCCCAGCTTGGACTCCCTACCAGCTAGTCCAAAGGCAGGTGCTCCTCTCCTCCTCGTTAAGTGTTACACTTCAGGGGAGCTGAGGGGCAGAAAGGCATCTCCATTAAAGCCCTGTTGTGAGCCTGATTCTCACCATAGTTTTCTGACCTTCTGGGTGTGCAGCAAGTTTCAATGAAACCAGCAGAGACCAGGTGGACTGCTTTTCAGGCTTCGGGGAATCTGGTGAGGAGCAAGTGGGTTGCCTGAAAGCCTTCCCCAAATTTTACATTCCTCTGGGAGATTTCGCACTTCCCAGATGAGTACCGGACTCAGGAAGCTGGCAGCTAGCCAATTAGCAGCCTTTCAGGCAGTTGACATAGCAGGCAGGTAATTCACCTTTCAGCTGAGTAGGAGAGTTCAGGGGAACTAGCAGGCAGAATGGAGTCTCCCTGAAAACCTGCTTCAGTTCTGATCTCCCAGATGAATATGAGGCTCAAAGCAAGCTGTGGGAAGCAGAAGAGCTACCTGAAAGTATACCCCTAGCCTGATGTTGGGCTAGGAGTTTCCTGACCTTCCAGAGGAGCACTGAACTCCAAAGGAGCTACAATGGGGCTATCTAAACATTTGCCCCCAGATGAAGCCCATCTAAGCAATCTCTGACCTCCCAGTTTAGTAGAAGACTTCAAGAAAGCCGCCAGAGAGCAGGGGAAATGCTTCAAGCCTGTCCCCAACCTGGTGCTTACAGGAGCAATTCCTGTTTAGCACTAGCTTCAAGAAAGCTTCAGGGGAGCAGGGGAGATCCTTGAAAGCTGGATACTCACTGGAGGACCTCTATCCTCCCAGCAGTGGCCTTCAAGGGAGCTGGGGGAGATCAGGGGAGCTCCCTGGAAGCCTGGTGCTCACCAGAGGAATCTCTGATCTCCCAGCTTAACAGTCAGCTCCAAAGGAGCTGGAGAGCTCCCTGGAAGCCTGGTGCTCAGCAAAGGGACCTCTGACCTCCCAGCTTAGCAGTGGGCTTCAAGAGAGGTGGAAGGGAGCAGGGGAGCTTCCTGGAAGCCTGGTGCTCACCAGAGGAACCTCTGACCTTCTAGCATAGCTATCGACTTCCAGGGAGCTGGTGGGGAGCAGGGGAGCTCCATGGAATCCTGGTGCTCACCAGAGGGACCTCTGACCCCCCAGTTTAGTAGTGGGCTTCAAGGGAGCTGGTGGGGAGCAGGAGACTCCCCGGAAGCCTGGTGCTCACCAGAGAGAACTCTGACCACCCAGCTCAGCAGTGGGCTTCAAGGGAGCTGGTGGGGAGCAGGGAAGTTCCCTGGAAGCCTGATGGTCACCAGAGGGACCTCTGACCTCCCTGTTTAGTAGTGGACTTCAAGGGAGCTGGAGGGGAGCAGGGGAGCTGCCTGGAAGCTTGGTGCGCACCAGAGGAACCTCTGATCTCCCAGCTTAACAGTTGGGTCCAAGGGAGCAGGGGAACTCCCTGGAAGCCTGGTGCTCACCAGAGGAACCTCTGATCTCCCAGCATAGCGGTGGGTTCAAGGGAGCTGGTGGGGAGCAGGGGAGTTCCCGAGAACCTGATGGTCACCAGAGGGACCTCTGACCTCCCTGTTTAGTAGTGGACTTCAAGGGAGCTGGAGGGGAGCAGGGGAGCTGCCTGGAAGCTTGGTGCGCACCAGAGGAACCTCTGATCTCCCAGCTTAACAGTCGGCTCCAAGGGAGCAGGGGAACTCCCTGGAAGCCTGGTGCTCACCAAAGGGACTTCCGACCTTAGCAGTGGGCTTCAAGGGATCTGGAGGGGAGAAGGAGAGCTCCCTGGAAGCCCTGGTGCTCATCAGAGGGGCCTCTGACCTCCCAGATTAATAGTTGCCTTCAAGGGAGCTGGTAGGGGCCAGGGGGTCTCCCTGGAAGCCTCATGCTCACCAGAGAGACCTCTGACCTCTCAGCTCAGCAGTCGGCTTCAAGGGAGCTGGTGGGGAGCAGGGGAGCTGCCTGGAAGTCTGGTGCTCACCAGTGGGACCACTGGCCTCCCAGTTAGGGGGAGTAGGGGAGCTCCCTTGAAGCCTAGTGCTCACCAAAGTGACCTCTGTCCTCCCAGCATAGCAGTGGTCTTCAAGGGATCTGGAGGGGAGCAGGGGAGTTCACTGGAAGCCTTTTGCTCACCAGAGGAACCTCTGATCTCCCAGCTTAGCAGTGGGCTTCAAGAGAGGTGGAAGGGAGCAGGGGAGCTTCCTGGAAGCCTGGTGCTCACCAGAGGAACCTCTGACCTTCTAGCATAGCTATCGACTTCCAGGGAGCTGGTGGGGAGCAGGGGAGCTCCATGGAATCCTGGTGCTCACCAGAGGGACCTCTAACCCCCCAGTTTAGTAGTGGGCTTCAAGGGAGCTGGTGGGGAGCAGGAGACTCCCCGGAAGCCTGGTGCTCACCAGAGAGACCTCTGACCACCCAGCTCAGCAGTGGGCTTCAAGGGAGCTGGTGGGGAGCAGGGAAGTTCCCTGGAAGCCTGATGGTCACCAGAGGGACCTCTGACCTCCCTGTTTAGTAGTGGACTTCAAGGGAGCTGGAGGGGAGCAGGGGAGCTGCCTGGAAGCTTGGTGCGCACCAGAGGAACCTCTGATCTCCCAGCTTAACAGTTGGGTCCAAGGGAGCAGGGGAACTCCCTGGAAGCCTGGTGCTCACCAGAGGAACCTCTGATCTCCCAGCATAGCGGTGGGTTCAAGAGAGCTGGTGGGGAGCAGGGGAGTTCGCTGGAAGCCTGGTGCTCACCAGAGGAACCTCTGATCTCCCAGTATAGCAGTGGGCTTCAAGGGAGCTGGTGGGGAGCAGGGGAGTTCCCTGGAAGCCTGATGGTCACCAGAGGGACCTCTGACCTCCCTGTTTAGTAGTGGACTTCAAGGGATCTGGAGGAGAGCAGGGGAGCTGCCTGGAAGCTTGGTGCGCACCAGAGGAACCTCTGATCTCCCAACTTAACAGTTGGGTCCAAGGGAGCAGGGGAACTCCCTGGAAGCCTGGTGCTCACCAGAGGAACCTCTGATCTCCCAGCATAGCGGTGGGTTCAAGGGAGCTGGTGGGGAGCAGGGGTGTTCGCTGGAAGCCTGGTGCTCACCAGAGGAACCTCTGATCTCCCAGTATAGCGGTGGGCTTCAAGGGAGCTGGTGGGGAGCAGGGGAGTTCCCTGGAAGCCTGATGGTCACCAGAGGGACCTCTGACCTCCCTGTTTAGTAGTGGACTTCAAGGGATCTGGAGGGGAGCAGGGGAGCTGCCTGGAAGCTTGGTGCGCACCAGAGGAACCTCTGATCTCCCAGCTTAACAGTTGGGTCCAAGGGAGCAGGGGAACTCCCTGGAAGCCTGGTGCTCACCAGAGGGACCTCTGACCTCTCAGCTCAGCAGTTGACTTCAAGGGAGCTGTTGGGGAGCAGGGGAGCTGCCTGGAAGCCTGGTGCTCACCAGTGGGACCACTGGCCTCCAATTTATGGGGAGTAGGGGAGCTCCCTTGAAGCCTAGTACTCACCAAAGCAACCTCTGTCCTCCCAGCATAGCAGTGGTCTTCAAGGGATCTGGAGGGGAGCAGGGGAGTTCACGGGAAGCCTTTTGCTCACAAGAGGGACCTCTGACCTCCCAGCATAGCTATGGACTTGCAGGGAGCTGGTGGTGAACAGGGGAGCTCCCTGGGAGCCTGGTGCTCACCAGAGAGACCTTTGACCTCCCAGTGTAGTAGTGTGCTTCAAGGGAGTTGGTGGGGAGCAAGGGAAATCCCTGGAAACCTCGTGCTCACTAGAGGCACCTCTGACCTCCCAGCTTACTCCCAGCTTAGCAATGGGCTTCAAGGGAGTTGGTGGGGAGCAAGTGAAATCCCTGAAAACCTTGTGCTTACTAGAGGCACCTCTGACCTCCCAGCTTACTCCCAGCTTAGCAATGGGCTTCAAGGGAGTAGGTGGGGAGCAGGTGACCTGCTCAAAATCTTAGTACTCACCAGATGGATCTCAGACTTCCCTTCTTAAGATTCAGCTTCAAGGGATGTGATGGTGAGCAGGAATACTCTCTGAATAATTGATGCTCAGCTGGGGAAACTCTGAGCGCTCCCCCCCCCCAGCTTTGCAGCAGGATTCAGTGGAGCTGATGAGGAGCAGGGGAGATCCTGAAAGTCTGCTCCCAGCCTGAAGTTTGCCTGATTGATTTCTGATCTCCTAGATCTGCAGTAAACTAGAGCAGAGGATGGTAGCTACCTGAAGCCTACTCCCAGCATAATGCTCCCCTAAGGGACCTGTGAGCTCTCAGCTTAGCAGTGGGCTTCAAGGAAGCTCGTGGGGAGTAGGGGAGCTACCTGAAAGCCTTCCAAGATGCAGGGTGCTCTCACCTGAGGCATCTCTGACCTCCCAGCTATCGAGTGGGCTTCAAAGGTACTTACGGGGAACCATTGAAAGCCTAACTTGTAAATCTTGGGCATCTCTAACCTGCCAGTTTAGCAGTGCTGAGCTGCTGCTGTTTGGACACAGCAGCCCTGGATTCTATGCCAGAAGGAGCCAAGAAACTGGCAGGGAATAAGCAGGTCGGCTTTAGTGCTTCAAATTCCCAACTCAGCAGGGAACTTGCTCCGCTCCCCACTGTGCCCCTGGCCTCAAAAGGGCCATCAGGCAGCAACATTTCTTAAGGTTTTGCAAGCAGCGGTGTTGTTTCCTGTCTAATGCCTGAAGCAGCCAGTGCAGGTGAGAAAGAAGAGGGTTAGAACAAGGGGCTTGAAGGACTCCTGGATCCTTCTTCCTCCTCAAAAGTTGAAAACTATGCTTTTAAAAAGCAGGCAAGTGAAGCATCTAAAGGCAACTTCTTGACTTTTCTCTGGTAGGAGTGGGGTGGTGGTGGTCTGTAATAGGGAGCACTGGGCTAGTTGGCTTTTGTAGCTACAAGTCCTGAAAGAAGGTGGAATCAGCTTCAGTAGGGATGGAGGGGAGGGGAGTCCCTGGCTGGAAAGGGAGGTTGTGCTTCATGGTTAAAGCAGTGGTTTGGAGCAGGAGTCTCTGAGTGCCTCAACCCCTGGGGCTTACACTCAGCTCCCAGGAGTTAGAGAGTGGGTGCCCTGGGGGAGAGAACTCTCAGGGGCTATTCTCATGATCGCAGAAAATCGGGCTAGCCTCCACTAGCCCAATTTTCTGCGATCGTGAGAACCACCAGGCTTGGCTGTGAGCCCAGTGGTTCTAGAGCGCGTAACCCACTCAAGAAACCCTGCCCTAAAACCAGGTTTGCGGAGCAAGCGCTCTGCAAACCTGGTTTTGAAGATTGTGAGTAGCCGCAGCGTGGCTTCGTGCCATGCCTACTCACAAGAAGACCCCCAGAGGGGAGGGGGAAAGCCGCCTCCCGGTTCCAGGGGTCTCACCAGCATGCCCTGCGTGCTCGTGCAGGGCATGCTAGAGCTTGTGGGGGCCGATCAACCCCCGCTCCCCCCAGCCCCCGCTGGCTTTGTCACAGAGCCGGCAATCATGTGGGTGGCCGATCGGCCGCCCAGGGCTCCCTCTCCCGCTCTGCAGGTTGCCAGCAGCCTCCTCTTCTCTTCTCGGGCCTCTTGTAAACGCTGCAAGGAGTGTGAGGAGAGGCACCAAAGGTCAGCTCAGTCCCAAAGAGCCGCTCTGGTAGCCATGGTGGGTGGGCATTGTCCCGCCCTCCTGGCACCCCAATCATTTGCCCCCTGAGGCAACTACCTCACTTTGCCTGATGAAAGGGCCACCCCTGCAGCTAGGACCCCTGAGTTCCTGAGTGTCCACAGTGGAGGGGGTGGGATGCAGCTTGAGGGTAACCAGGATTTCTGAGTTGACCTTCTGCCAACTGACAGAAAAACCTGCATGCAGAAGTGCTCTTACCCCTGGTCTTCCGGGCCGAAGTCCAGGCCCTCCATAGCCCCTGGGCCCCCCGAAAATCCTCTTCAGACTGTCCCGGGTGGTGTGGTTGCCCAGTGGAGCATGGTGATGCTTATTTTGTAGGGGCGGGGGAGCCTTCATGTCCAGGCCCCAAAATTACCTAGGTGCACCTCTGCTTGCACGTAAGACTCCTGTGCCTTTAACAGCAGCTCAGTCTGCAGGAATCAGCAAGTGAGACTTTGTACAGTGGAGATCAGCATTACTGTGTGCCTGGTCATGTCTGCAGATCAAGCCATGGTTGAGGGCACAGGAGGAGAAGGGGCTGGTGCAAAAGCCATTCTAGTTCTGTTGCCAGTTTGCGAAGGAGCATGTCATATTACAGATCACACAAGAAGGGTCTATTATGTTGGAGGTCTTGTGGCCAGGACTCCTTAGTTTAGCCCCAACCATTGGCGAGAATGAGATGTAAGGGAGAGTTGCCATCTTTCCTCTGGCAGTCTTTTTGTGCCAGCTATATAAAGTAAAGTTGTGCCGTTGAGTTGGTGTTGACTCCTGGTGACCACAGAGCCGTGTGGTTGTCTTTGGTAGAATACAGGGGGGGTTACCTTTGCCTCCTCCCGTGCAGTATGAGATGATGCCTTTCAGCATCTTCCTATATTGCTGCTGCCCGATATAGGTGTTTCCCATAGTCCGGGAAAGATACCAGTGGGAATCCAAACCAGCAACCTCTTGCTCCCTAGGCAAGTTACTTCCCCGCTGCGCCATTAGGTAGTGAGCAGGAAATCAACTACTGCAACGGTTCCCACCTCTGCTTTTCCAAGCTCTAAAAAGCTGCACCTGCTGAACCTTTGCCCATCAAGGAGCTGTTAAAGGCCCTGGACGTTTGAAAGGGGAAAGGTGCCAGTCCTAGCCAAAAATGCAGATCAAGCCACTATTTCAAACAAACAGGGGAGGGTGGAGGGGAAAGCAGGGTTTCCAAATATGATTCCTGGCCCCACACTCCTGCCTTCAACAGTAGCTGTACAGGTGTCCTGTTTAACAGGTGAAGCTTTTCCTGGCATGGAAACAAAACATGCACAGGAGGGCTGTGTGCATGAGGCTGCTCTTGCTGTCAGTGGCAGGGAAGCAGAGCAGGAGAACGTGGGGCAGCTTTAGGGAATGATAGAAGATGGTTTGCAACTATGGGTCACCAGCAAGACAATGAGGCTCTTCTCACGATCGGTGAGAAGAACCATGAGGGGATTTGCGAGGAGAGCGGGCCCGCTCTCCCTGCAGACGAGCAGTCAGTCTGCTCCGGGTAGCCGCAGCAGCTGTCCACACGACGGCCGGCTCCGTCATGGAGCGGGCGGGGGCTGGGAACTTCGGGGGCCACGCGGCCCCCCGGAAGCAGCAGAATGCCCTGCGTGAGCGAGCAGGGCATGCTGGAGAGACCCCCGAGCTGGGAGCCTGCTTTTCAGCCTCCCGGTCGGGGGTCTCCTCGTGAGTTGCAGTGGCGTGGAGCCACAGCATGGAGCCACGGCGTGGCAACTCATGGTTTTTAAAAATGGGTTTGCGGAACGCTCACACCGCAAACCCGGTTTAAGGGGAGGTGTAGTTTGGCAGGTTAACCGCCTGGAGGACACCGAGCGAGCCCGGTGGTTCTCACGGTCCACCGAAACCAGGCTAGGCTCCCCTAGCCCCATTTCGGTGGACCGTGTGAATAGCCTCCAAGAGGTATTCACACAATCAAAACCTGTATTCTACACAGGTTGGGGAGCTGTGTGTGCTCCCACTTTGTGTGTGTGGAAGCAAGTTAGGAGGAAAACCAGGGTCGTGTTTCCTCCTGCCTTGCTTCCACACCATCACTTCTACCCAGGTTTTCCTCCTACCTTGCTTCCACACACACAAAAATCGGGAGCACTCACAGTTCCTAAACCTGGGTAGAACACAGTTTTTGATTGTGCAAATGACCTCAATGTGAGGTAGAGACAAAAAGGATTCTTCGAAAAACCGTGGGTCAAACTGGGATGTTCTACAAAGGAGCCCAGGATTTGGAACCCACTGCCAATGTCAAAGCCTCCATTCTAGAATATATAAGATGAAAATAAAATATTGGGTGCCAGCTGATCGGGGAGGAAAGGGGCATCGCCTGCTCTTCTGCCTTTAACAGCAGCTTGAGCTGCATAAAATCAACAGGTGAAGCTTTTAGGATATGCAGCTATGCATTGCCCCACGTTTATGTCTGTACTCTGCACTGCTGTTAAAAGCAGAAGTACAAGGGCCAGTTGAAATGCTGTCTGTCTTAACCTCAGGGTTTGTTCAGACATCTGAGGTTATTTGGGGAGGAGGACTTTCTCCCCTTCTGGGGCAGAACTTAAAATGAATCAGACCAGGGATCTTCAAATCTGGATCCCCAGATCCTGCTAGACCTCTGTTAACTGAGCAAGTAGACACCGGGGCTATTCTCATGACCAGCAGGAACCGGGCAAAGGACTTTGTATCGAGGCTGAATTACATGACGGAGCTGGTGGCGGCTGGGAGGATCGGAGGCCGCGCGGCTCCTGGAAGCTCCAACATGCCCTGTGCAAGCGCGCAAGGCATGCTGGAGAGACCCCCGAGCTTTTTCAGCCTCCTGGTCAGGGGGTCTACTCATGAGTAGGCGCAGCTACTCACGATTTTAAAAACTGGGTTTGCGGAGCGCTCGCTCCACAAACCCGGTTTAAGGGGCAGGCTACCTACATGGGCTAGCCGCTTGTAAGCCACCGGGCTCACCTGCAAACCTGGTGGTTTACACAAGCAGCAAAAATCGTGCGAGGCTCTCCTAGCCCAATTTTTGCTGCTCGTGGGAATAGCCTCAATATGTTTGCCTCCATGCCCTAAAAAGCTCCACGTGCTGCTTTTGGGTTTTTTTGTTCTTGGTATTTTATCTTATTTTATTTTATGGTGGTCATAATATTGTGGAGGCACAAAAGCAGGGGAGACTAGGTTTGTTTCTTTGCTGGCATTCTTAGATGAGCCCCTAGGCAAGGCTGTAGTTTGAGATCAGGGCATCTGAGGACCCACAGCACAAGTCAGGGACCAGGGTTGGGGGCAGTGGTCCCTCGAACAGGGATCCCGAGATGTGGTTGTCTACAACTCCCAGAATCCCCAGCTGCAATGGCTTTTGCTTGGGGATTATGGGAGTTGAAGTCAACAGTATCTGGGAATCCCTGTTAGAGGGAACTCTGGCTGGAGGTGCTGGAGGAATGCTAAAGCTGCTGTAACTACAGGGTGTGGTGGGGGCAGAGAGCTGTGGGCCAAAGGACTGAGGAATTCATCTCAGAGAAAGGGAATTAGAGCGGGGGACTGCAACTTCAAGCTAGAAGACTGCCTGTTCAGGACTGCCACCTTTAAAATTGGTTTTATTGCATCTGGGCCATTTATGACAGCCTGACTGGCATGCAGAAATTTGGTGGGTGACGCTTTTCCTGCCATTGAGGCAACGTGGTGGGGCAGAGGTTCACCCACTACACTTCTTTGTGTTAGCCTGCTCTCCAAAGCAGCAGAGCAAGACCAATAGAAGAATGTGGTAAATTTATCAAACCATGTTTGCAGGGCATTAAAGGCGGATGGGGCCTGTCATTGCTGAAAAGGGAATTTCAGTTTTGTCAGCTGAGAGTGGTTAAAAGCAAGTCCGTGCAGGTGAGGCAGGCCTGGCCTTGAGAGGAAAACCAGAGTAGGCTAAGAGCAGATGTAAACTGCAAACTTAAATTAAGAGTCATTCCTCTCCCCATGAAAACTTGACGACTGCAGTTCTGAGATTAGTCTAAGAATCTCCAACAGCCAGTTCTCAGCACCTGCATGGTGCTCAGTTCCCACAATTCTTTTGGTAAAGCCTTGACAGCAAACCCGGCATAAATCTGTGTTTATAGTGTAGAGCAGGGCTGCTCAACTCCAGCCCTCCTGCAAATGTTGGCCTACAAATCCCATAATCCCTGGCTATTGGCCACAGTGGCTAGGGATTATGGGAGTTGTAGTCTTAAAAAAACCTGGCAGGGCAAAATTGAGCAGGCCTGGTGTAGAGCAAGGTTCCCTGGCTTGGTTCCCCAGATGTGGTTGGATTATGGTTCGCATCATGGAGTGGTGGTCCAACCACCTCTAGGAGAACCAAGGTTTGGAAGCCCTGGTGTGGATATACCCCGAGCATTGGCTTGGACAAGCACAGAGTACATCCGCTGCTCTTGCCACTGATCCCTGGTTCCTGAGTAGTCCTATTGACTTCCCTCTGTTGCCTGTAATGATTCTTTACTGGAATGTTTGAAAAGGTGAATAATCTATGTTAGTGTTTCTCAACCACCGGTCCGTGGACTGGTGCCAGTCTGTGAGGAGTTGAGTGCTGGTCTGTGTTGGTCCATGAGGAATTAATCCCCCCACCAAACAATTTTGAGGCAATGCGGGCCACAGCTGCTGGGAGCCCTCCAGAGCTCATTTCTAGGCAGGCAGCCCTCGCTGCTGGGATAACGTTCATTGCGAGGAAGCTAAATGAGTGTTATCCCAGCAGCGAGGGCTTCTTGCCTAGAAATGAGCTCTGGAGAGCTCCCAGCGGCGGTGCCCCCTGGCTTGAAATTGTCTTGGTGGGTGCCTGGGGGTGGGGGCGAGGGGTGGGGCGATCCCTTTACTAACTGCTGGTCCTGGAAACGGTGCACAAAGGATGTACCGGTCCATGACTCCAAAAACACTGAGATACACTGATCTATGTGACACAGGAAGGACAGCATATTTGGATCTAAGGTTGCCAAGATTTTTTCAGACCACACTCCTATGCCTTTAAAAACTGCTTAACCAACAGAAATAAAACTGGTATAGCTTCTTCCATTAGTGCAGGGATTCTCAACCTTGGGTCCCCAGATGTTGTTGGACTTCAACTCCCATAATCCCCAGCCCCAGTGGCCTTTGGTTGGGGATTATGGGAGTTGAAGTCCAACAACATCTGGGGACCCAAGGTTGAGAACCCCCGCATTAGTGCATCTGCATGCTGGGAAGGGCAGAGTTTCACCTGTTTAATTTCTTCCTTTCCCCACTTGCCTCTTCCATTATACTGGTAGCTGGCTGAAGCTGAAAACTCTAGTTTGGCACAGGGTTCTGAGGAAGGAACACTGCAGTAAATGTATGGGTAATGCAGCCTTAGATTTCTTGCAGTTCCTCCTGAGAAGGTTGGCTTGGGCCTTCCATTTGCCCTTAAAAAGGAAGGGTCAGGCCAACAGGCAGCAATTTGTGGCTCCAAGGAACCCTCGGCAAGCAGTTGTCCATGTTTCCCCTCCTGAGGCCCTGAGGGAATTGCTCCAGTACCACCACAGAGGCTGCGGCATAGAAGTGGTCTCGGGGATCCGCAGTGAGGCCAGTCGTGGGGCCCCAGGTGACTGCCCAGCAATCCCAGTCCCTGCCTCTGACCTTTATCTTGGGGTAGAGTGGGGGTCCCCTCTAACAGGGATTCCCAGACGTTGTTGACTACAACTCCCATAATCCCCAAGCAAAAGCCAATGCAGCTCGGGATTCTGGGAGCTGTAGTCAACAACATCTAGGAATCCCTGTTAGAGGGACCACTGGTGGGGGTCCATGGACCACCAACTGCAGATCAGTTCCAGAGAATCTCCCACATTTGGAGCTGATCAGCCAACTTCAATGGAACAAGCTGAAATTGGTTGTACAAATGAATTTGGTTTTATTGTCACTGACCGACCAGGTTCAATGTTCTGTACCATTGTTTGTCTTCCATTTTTCTTCTAAACTCTGGTATTTGCTCGCCCCTATACTAGCCTGCATCCTGTTTACCACCCTCTCGCATATAGATTTGAAAGAAATCTACACGTAAGAGGGCAGCAAACAGGATGCAGGCCACCTGTGGCTACAGATGGTGTTGAAAGAAGAGGAAGTGGGAATTCACAGATCTAAAAGGGTACAGGGCTCTTGAAGTGGCAACTACATTAGTGACAAATGCCTGAAAAAAACCAAAACTCATTCTTGAACCACTATTCATTTGATTGATTGGTTGGTTGGTTGGTTGGTTGATTGATTATATTTGTACACCGCCCCAAACTTAGGTCTCTGGGCAGTTGTTTTTTATTATATCTTGTTTACACAGTCAGACAGGTGTTATTGACTGGTTTGTTTTATCCAGACATTGAGTGCTTCCCAAGGACCTGGGATGGCTGAATTTATTATCAATATTGTTGTTGCTGTTGTTATAGATATAATCGCAGAATATAGGCTGTTCCCAGTAAAGTTGCTTTTTGTAATTGGCTGATGGTGATTTCTGTGACCCCTATGGTTTTGAGGTGCTCTTCAAGGTCTTTTGGAATTGCACCTAGGGCACCAATTACTACTGGGATTATTTTGGTCTTCTTCTGCCACAACCTTTCAATTTCAATTTGTAGATCTTTGTATTTTGTTGTTTTTTCTATTTCTTTTTCTTCTATTCTGCTATCACCTGGTATTGCTATGTCGATTATTTTAACTTGCTTTTCTTTCTTCTCAACTACAGTTATATCTTCTCGACTACAGTTTTAATAATAATAATAATAATAATAATAATAATAATTCGATTTCTATACTGCCCTTCCAAAATGGCTCAGGGCGGTTTACAAAGAGAAATAACAAACAAATAAGATGTCTCCCTGTCCCCAAAGGGCTCACAATCTAAAAGAAACATCAGATAGACACCAGCAACAGTCACTGGAGGGATGCTGTGCTGGGGGTGGAGAGGGCCAGTTACTCTCCCCCTGCTAAATAAAGAGAATCACCACATTAAAAGGTGCCTTTTAAATTTACAACATAAAACAAAATAAACATTAAAACAATTTAAAACCACAATTCTAGTTAGAAAGCTTGGCTGAATAAATGCATCTTTAGAGACACATTGTCAGAGGTTTCAGCACAGAACACATTCTAAAGTCTCAGGGCAGCAACAAAGGAGACAGATTAACTGGTGGTAACTGCAGCTGGACCTCTTCAGGTGATCTCGATGGGCAATGGGGCTTATAGTGAAGAAGATGTTCTCTTAGATATCTTAAATGTTCTCATTAAACATCTTAAATATCAAATCAAATCATATCTTTATTGTTATGGTCATTTGACCAGCAAAACACAAAGTACAAAAGCTTAACTATCTTAAATATCCTTTTGTCCCAGGAAATGTGCTTTAAAACACACACGCACACATTTTGACTTCAATGGGTGGTGGATTGGCCTCCAGAGACAAAGCTGCCACCCATTTCCCTGGCCCCTTTAAGAGTATCCTGAGACACGCAAATTTGGCAGGTGAAGCTTTGTCCAAAATATTATTCCTATGCTAGGAGAAGCTTCGCTTGCTAAATTTCTACATTTCAGGATCAGGGCCACTTTTAAAATCTGTGGGAGCAACTTCTAGTGATCCTTGGGTTTGAGTATGACAATTCTAGCTGCTGACGATTGGCAAGCAATTGAACCATGCACAGAGCAGAAATCCACATCCCCTGTTCCTTTACTTATTGGCTAAGAGCTCCATGCTTCCCCATGGGCACAGAAAGACACCCCTTCCTCGTAGCCCACGCTTCAGTGGCTGAAAGCCCTACCCACAGTCCTGAAGCCCTGCCCACTTCCCACTGGTCCCTCCCACTTCTCACAGGCAAGCACCTGGTGGATGTAAGCCCACCCACTGGTCATACTCCCTGTTCATCAGCATGACATTCAGAACGACATGTCTCCTATGTAGTTAAATCTACAACTTTCCCATGATGGCTTTTGGGGTTGGAGAAGCTATGCTTGATGAAGACTGTGACTCTATGCACAGGGAGTATCCCACTGAATTCAGTGAGACTTATTTCTGACTATGTTATAGGATTGTGCTGTACAGCAGAGGTGAACTCAAGAGTTCATGCAGGTCAAGGCCAGAACTCAAGCGTTTCTTACATGAGGCGACTTGGGTGGCTTCTTAAAATGAATTGGCTAAACAAATACAGAGAGGATGGGCCTGCCAATGGACATGGTCATGGGGGGTGTGCATTTTGCAAAGGACAGAGCATCTTAAGAATTTCAGCCTTCATTTTTTAAAAAGGCAAGTTGCTATGAGCATTAGCTTAAAAGTAGAGGTGGGCAAAGCCTGGTGAAGGTGCTCTGGGGTTGCATTCCTGGATGCACCCTTCCTGGATATCTCCTTGCCCCTCCCTGTGGCAAGCAGCACCCCAAAAAATAATGCAGGGCTCCTAATTCCAGGGAGGGTTGGCAGCTTTTGTCCAGGTCAGCAACCTGGATAAACATGGAGATGTCAGTGTTGCTTAGTTTAACATAATACTTCACAGGGTAGTTGGAAAGAGGATGCATTGATGGAGTGATATCTGGTAATCTGGGGGTTCTCAACCTTGGGTCCACAGATGTGGTCGGACTACAACTCACGTCATCATGGCCATTGTGCTTGGAGATGATGGGAATTGTAGTCCAACAACATCATTGGGGACCGAAGGTTGAGAACCCCTGTAGTAACCCACCCTTAGCCCTTGGAACACAGGCATGCACACCTGTGCATATCCTGACCGCTTCTGGTGCTCTCTTTCCTCACAGCAACCCCCACCGCTCCGGCCGTCTTCCCATTGTCCCCCTGTTGTCAAGATACTGCTGACGTCACCTTGGCTTGTTTGATCACGGGCTACTTCCCTGAACCAGTCCAAGTGCAGTGGAACTCAGGCGCCATCACTTCTGGCTTCAAGACCTTCCCCTCTATACAGCAGTCCAGCGGCCATCACACCCTCAGCAGCCAGCTCACCATCTCGGACACCCGCTGGAAATCTGATAAGTTCCAGTGTAATGTTGTACACACGGCTACCAGCTCCAGAATCGATAAAGACTTTGAACGTGAGTCTGGCAGGTTCTTTGTTGCCTACTTTATCCTTGACAGAGTCGTGTTAGACGGAGAAGGGGAAATGGAACATGTGAATGATGGCATACCGTTGCTGTTTAGAATGTGCCTTTACACCAGTAGCATATTCAGCTGCCTTGTAAGGCCCTTGGCTTACAGTAAATCTTTCAAACAAATCAGCACTGCAGACCACACGAAAATGGTCCCTGCCCCAAGAATCTTGCAGTCTTCATGAGGTAGGCAAGCTAGGAATGGGAGAAGAGGGTTGGCCTGAGGAGGGCCTTATTGGGCTACAGTTCCTGGGTAGGGATGATAGGAGATGTAGTCCTGAAGTGGCATCAGGTCAGCCACCATGATCCAGGCCTGCTCAACTCTGGTCCCCCAGGTGCTTTTGGACTACAACTCCCATAACCCCTAGCCACACTATAGCCAGAGATTATGGCAGTCGTAGGCCAACATCTGCAGGAGGGCCTAAGTTGAGCAGCCCTGGTCGAATCAGTAGGGTGACTGGTGGAGAAGAAAATTGGGCGATGCCATTTCTGATTTTAGTAGTGGCGGGCAAGATTCAGTGATGTCCAACAACCCTCTATTTATTGCTGAACAGCAGCGGGGACAGCCCATAGTATGGAGGGGAGTTTGCTGTTCATTGTTTTTTGCTTCCTTATTCCTGCAACATTGTTTCCAGTACAAGACAGTCCCTCCACTCCCCGACACACAACGTTTAAAATGAACAGAGCATTTTTGCATTGATGTAGCATTGATTTAGGCAGGGATTGGCGTCTTTCGCATGCATGACTCTCCCCCTTCTTTAATTGTTTATGGTATTATTTTGCATATACCAGCAATGAATCAACTAGAGATCTGGAGGTTCTGATGACGACACATCTGATAATGAGACAGGGAGAGACTGCTTCCAGTAGCGTAACCACGTTGCCAGCGGCCTGTGTTCTAAACTTGGCAGCCACCACCGCAGCCCCACCACCAGCCACCTTTCTCCTCCCCTGCCCCAGACCACACAGGTGCCGCCTCACCAGCCACCTCCATGGTGTCTAACCCACTGGGTCTCCCCCACCACATCCTCGGCTACCACAGCAGCAGCAACACATAAGTCTCCAGGATCTACAGTGGCAGTTCCTACGCTTTGCCCAGCCACTGTGCACTATAAAAACATCAGAGCCACCATGGAGGTGGTGGAGGTTCGATGCCAGGAGATTGGCGCCCTAGGGAATGGGGGAGGAGGAAACAGGCGAGTGGCTGTGAGCGGCTTGTGTTCATAGAACACATCTGCTCAACTGCAGCTCCTGCCCCGCCCCGCCCTGCCCCGCCCCACCCCACCCCGCCCTGCCACGCAGGGCATTTTTCACTCAAGGCTTTTAAAGCCTTTGAGCTCACATCTCTTCCAAAATGGAGGAGGTGCATTCACTTGGCAGATTTACCCCCCAAAGTCCCTGCAAGCTATTGGGGAGCACTTCACACACAACGCGGGTTTTTCACTGTGAGTTAGAGTGCAGCCCGGTTTATATGAGGGTAAAAGAATCCACTTTTTGCATCCGTTTCTTGGAACAACTTAGAGTTTGCGTTAAAGCCTCGCGGAAAACCCGTGCGGCAGCCCAGGAACAGGCAAAATGCCCAGGAGCAAACAAGGTGATGTTTGTTGGTTTTAGGAGAAGCAGGTTTGGGGGAAGGATTTAGAAGAAGGTCATGTGTTCAAGAATGTAAGCTCAAGTCAAATTTGCCAACATGTGTAGTCAAAAGACCATTATTCAACTTTAGAGGGCTCTCTTGGAGGAGAGATTGAGGGGGAACAGGTGACAGAGTACACCCTAGATTACCAGTCATATTTTCCATGTATC
This sequence comes from Hemicordylus capensis, assembly GCF_027244095.1. Taxonomy (NCBI): domain Eukaryota; kingdom Metazoa; phylum Chordata; class Lepidosauria; order Squamata; family Cordylidae; genus Hemicordylus; species Hemicordylus capensis. Next base: position 5,744,672 of record NC_069662.1, on the reverse strand, counting down.
TCCAATCTTTCCAGCCTGCCAAAGCAAGGATCCTGTGGCGCCAGTGGTCCGCATGCTCCAGTCCTCCTGTACCACGCATCCTGGTAACATGGAACTGCTGTGCATGATCTCAAACTTCTACCCTAAAGAATTTACGGTCAGTTGGCTGCGAGATGGCGAAGTCCTCCCGGACATGTCCGCTGAGTCGCTCTGGAAAGATGCAAACAGCTACACCTTCAGCGCCACCAGTTCAACTAATGTTACCCAACAAGACTGGTTGAATTCAGAGACCTACAGCTGCCAGGTGTCCCATGCACAGACCAACAGCGTCATGAAAGCTCAAGTAAAGAAATGCGGAGGTACTAATTGCTGACTGAGCTGGGGTGAGGCTGGGTTCAAATTGGTAGCCATGACCTGAGAAGGAAAAGGCAAGGGGGCTATTTTCATGATGGGAGAAAACTGCCCGGTTTTCTCCCATCGTGAGAACCATCGGGCTCGTGGGCAAGCCCGGTGGTTCTCTGGTGGCTAGCCCACCAAAAAAGCCTTCCCCTTAACCCAGGTTAGTGGAATGAGCGCTCCACTAACCCAGGTTTTCTCAACTTGTGCCACTGCGGTGCAGTTCCGTGCGGCGGTGACACACGGGCAGACTCCTGGCCAGGAGGCTCTTTCCAGGATGCCCTGCATGCTTGCACAGGGCATCCTGGGATTTCCGGGGGCCACATGGCCCCCGATCCCCGCAGCCTCCACTGTCTCCGTGACGGAACCGGCAGTCGCCCAGGGCTTGGAGATTGCTCGTCTGTGGGGAGATCTGGCAGAAGCACTTTTCACTGATCGTGAGAAGAGCTTCAATGAGGAGAAAAGAGGGGAGGACTCTTTCCAAATGGCTATGGGTCATTTCAGGTGAGGATCCTTTCATAATGGCTCCCTCCATCTTCCACAAGCAGACAACAAGTTTCTGTTATGGTCAATGGGGTTCTGAAAGGGCTTTCTCAACACATACACAATCTTGGTGTTTGCTGCATTTTTTGGAACTTACACAAGCTGAGGGAGGAATCTGAGGTGTCATGGAAAAGTACTCTACCCTTGAATCTGTTCAAGAAGACTTGGCAGATTATTTTTTCTTCAGGAGCGGAAAGAATCCCACAACAGAATGCTAGTTCAGGTTAAATTATCGCCAGAGGATGGAGGAGCTCGTGTGCTTTTCCTTCCCAACATGCAGCTCAGTTTGATTAGCCGTCTGCTAGGGATCTGCTTCCTGAAAGTGAATAATTAATGCACTCTGTGCGGCGGCTGCTGTTTGCAGACCTTTGAGCAGCCATTTCCACACCCACCTCCCCTATTATATCCCCCCCGTCACTTCATTTTCTGGTAGCTTTATCTGAAGGGCATAACTGAACAGCCCCAAAGTGCACCCAGGTGCATCAGTAAGGCCCCTGCTTACTTTCAGGTGGTCAGCAGGTGGGTCATTCTTGTTTTCTTACCTCTGCTGCAAGGAATGTTCTTCTTAAAGGGAGTTGAGCTCCAGAAAAAGCAGCCAACAGGGGATATGCACAGCAGGGCAGATTTTGGACTGTTGCTAGATTTCCTGGTTAGAATGGAGTCCGGTTTGCAAAGGAAGAAAGGGGGCAGACAGACAAGCTAGGGTTATCCAGGTGGGGAGACACCCCTGACTAAGTGATAAGAAAGCAGAATAGATCACAAATGTGATAAAGAAGAGATGGTGGGGAGACAAGGGACATGATGATCATCGTTTGCATCCTTAGGTGATTATGACAGCACACAGATTAAAGTCTATATTGAAAGCCCAAATCCCTACGACTTGCATGTGGAAAAGCGACCCAAACTCACCTGCAAAGTGTTCAGCATGAACAGTGATGAGACACTGGCAGTGACCTGGTCACGGGAGAAATCAGGAGGCTTGAATCCTGAGCCACTTGATATCAGTGAACAATCCAATGGCACCTTCACCGCAATCAGCATTGTGCAAATTTCTGAAAGCGATTGGTTGGCGGAGGAGAAATTTTCCTGCAGAGTGCAACATCAAGAATTGCCTGGTGGTTCCATCACTGTGGATGGTTTCTGGAAGAAAGGTAAGGGGGAAACAGGGCTTCCACTGCCCACTTTGGGACTGGGGGGCTTATTTCCCAGTGGCTCATGGAGGTCATTGTGGCTGAGGATGATGGGAGCTGTAGTCAAACAGTTTCTAAGAACCCAAGTCTGAGAAGCCCTGTTCTATGGTGATCTGTCTATCATACTATGATACATTTCATAAAATCCTTTGCCCATCTCCAGCCAAGGAGTCCTCCTCTGTTTTATGATATAGGCACATAGGAAGCTGCCTTACACCAAGTCAGACCATTGGTCCATCTAGCTCAGTATTACCTACTCCGACTGCCGGTGGCTCTCCAAGGTTTCAGACTTTGTTTCTTGCAGCCCTACCTGGAGATGCTGCCAGGGATGGAACATGGGGCCGAGATGCTCTTCCACTGTGCTCTGGCCCCATCCCCTAAAGGGAATATCTCTGCTCACATGCAGCCCCCCAATCAAATGCAAACCAAGTTGGGCTCTGCTTTGCAAAGGGGACAGTTCATACTCACTGCTGCAGGGCCAGTTCTCCTCCCCAAAATATGTTTTACCTAACACAGGGTAGCCCAGATGAATGATTTCCACAGTCTTTTAGAAAGCCATTCCTGATGTTCTTGCACCACATTCATGCATTTAAGGAGAAATTGTGCAGAGGCTTCTGAAGTTGACCAGCCATCATGTTATCTTAGGTCCCTTGATGCATATGGCCTACAACTCCAATCATCTCTAGTCATTATGGCTGGGGTAATGGAAGATGTAGTCCATCAACATCAGGGGACCCAAGGTTGGGAACCCCTGAGTTTGCTGATGAAATATTGTATATATAGATCTCTCAGTGAGCTATGGAAAATGTTAGCCATGCATGCCTTACAAGAAACCACCCAATACAGTGCTTTGGTCATACAGATTGTGCCTCAGAGACATCATATGTCCTTTGGGGGGAATCCTGTACAAATGGGGAAATAGGGCTCCATAAATTCTAACTTACTGGGTTGCTCCTCGAAAATACTAATCCAGTTCTGAAAAGCCCTAAATATTGAGGGCATTCACACAATCAAAACTGTGTTCTACCCAGCTTTGGGAGCTGTGTGTGCTCACAATTTTCAGTTGTGTGGAAGTAAGGTAGGAGGAAAACCTGGATAGCTTTTCCTCCTACCTTGCTTCCACACAATCACTTTTACCCAGATTTTCTTCTTTCCTTGCTTCCACACAACCAAAAATTGGGAGCATACACCGCTCCCAAACCCATGGAGAACACAGTTTTTAACTTGTGTGGATGACAATAGAACAATATCGGACCTCTGAAAAGTATAAGCATGCATATGTATTCAGTACTTGGTTTGGGCCCCTTTTGCAGCAATTACTGCCTCATTGCGGCATGGCATGGATGCTATCAGCCTGTGGCACTGATGAGGTGTTACGGAAGACCAGGATGCTTCATTAGCGGCCTTCAGCTCTTCTGCATTGTTTGGTCTCATGTCTCTCATCCTTCTCTTGGCAATGCCCCATAGATTCTCTATGGGGTCAGGTCAGGCGAGTTTGCTGGCCAATCAAGCACAGTACACTGTATACTTTTTGGAGGTCCGATATTGTTCTATTCTACAATCCTTGTCTTCTTGGTTCCATGTAATATTCTAATTTTCTGGGATTGTGGATTTGGGGTTTTCATGAGCTGTATGCCATGATCATCACAATTATAACAAATTAAGGCTTGACTTATCTCGCTTTGCATATAATGCGTCTGTCTCATATATCAGTTTCACCTTTTAATTTGCATTACTGAAATTAATGGACTTTTGAACGATATTCTAATTTTCCGAGTTTCACCTGTAGTCTTTCTTTCTTTCTTTCTTTCTTTCTTTCTTTCTTTCTTTCTTTCTTTCTTTCACACTTCTCTTCTCTGTGCTCTGCTAGTCCCTGTCATCGCCCCCGCTGTGTACCTCTTCCACCCACACTCTGACGAGCTCAACTCGGACAGCCAAGACTTGTCCATCACTGCCCTGATCAAAGGGTTCAAGCCCAGCGACATCTTCGTGAAATGGCTTGAGGGTAGTAACCCCTTGCCCGAAGACAACTATATCAACACCCCAGTCACCAGCGATGGCGGCGGTACCTTCTTCCTCTACAGCAAGTTGAAGGTCACCAAGGCTGACTGGAACAATGGCAATTCCTACACCTGCATGGTTGTCCATGAAGGCCTCGCCATTAAGTTCATCCAGAAGTCCATTCGGAAAAATCCTGGTAAATAATGAAGACAACTCACAATCCAGCCTTGTTTCCCCTTTGACAGAAGTTGTCAAACTTCTAGTGTTGTCAAACCCAAGCCATGTAAATACTTTGTGAGCATTTGCGTGTGGTCAGTGGCTGAATAAAAGGAAACCCATATGAGGCCTCCAACACATAAATCCAGTATTGTGGTCTTTTCCAGCACTAGTCACTTGCATGCAGGGTGGGGGTTGGGGGGGTGGGGCAAAAGGGTTCTGGAATGGCAGGGGGACAGGTCAGTCTCTCACAAAAAATAATTGTATCTGCATACTTTGGGTCATCCCATTTTAGCCTCACAAAAACGTCTCTGTGAAGTAAGTCAGGAGCAAGAGAGCGGGATATGTCCTTCCTCACCCGATGAGCTTCCTGGCTAACCAAATAATACAGCCCCAGAACAGGTCTAACACCTGCCCACCCCTCCACACTGGTTTCTCTCCACACACATTCAGAGGGGTGCGCTCCTTTTTCTTGTCTGGTGCAGAATTCAGGAGCATAAAGACTACTGTGACATCATGAGAGGAGTTTCTAGACCGTTATAGACATCTCCGCACTAAGCTTCCCTTGCGGGTCCAGCTCACCCTCGGCCCCTCTCACCAACCCGCTCCCTACCCCAATTGCCACCTGGCCACTCCTTAGTTCCGCTATGGAATCTTGGTATTTAAACCAGCCAATCATGGCAGCTTGGCAGGCTCACGGCCCTATGAATGTGCTACATGTTCCCATATCAAACTTATATATAATACACAGAAGACAAAGGGAAAAAACAGGCACCAAGGGACCCAGAACATGGGCACAGGAAATTGGTTGCCATATGCTAAAGTGTATCCCGCAAGAACAGATTTGGACGCATAGCTGCATTTGCTGGAACACACATGTACAGCAAGCGATTCTAAATCTAGAGGAAGCTTGACATAGTGATAGGGGGAAATGAGCCAATGCATTTTAAGATAATAATAATAATAATTAATTATTAACAAACAACTTTATTTGTTAGCCACCCCATAACAAATTGTTTTCTGGGCGGCTCACAACAGAGGATTAAAACATACAATGAAAACACATAACACCTTAACTCATTACAGGCAAAGAAGAAGAAAATACAAAATATAATACATAAGTGCTTAAAAATTCATTTTAAAATTAGTTTAAAAATCAGATCAAAACTGAAAACGAAAATGTAAAAGGCCTGGGTGAACACAAAGGTCTTTACCTGGAGTCTAAAAAGAACAAAGTGATGACGCCAGGTGAACCTCACTGGGGAGACTATTCCATAAATGGGGTGCAACCACTGAAAAATACCTTTCCCTGGTAGCTACCTGCCTCACCTTGTTTGGCAGGGGCACCTAGAGGAGGGCCTCCAAAGAAGATCTTAAGGTTCAGGAAGGGACATATGGGCAAGGCGCTCTCTCAGGTAACCTTGTCCCAAGTAATTTAGGGTTCTAAAGGTTAAAACCAGCACTTTGAATTGGGCCCAGAAAGAGCCTGAGATCCAGTGCAGCTGACAAAGCACTGGCATGATATGGTCAAAACGTCCAGTCCCAGTTACTAATCTTGCAGCCCTATTTTATACCAGCTGCAGTTTCCGGACCGTTTTCAAAGGCAGCCCCATGTTCAACCCATTGCGGTAATCTAAGCGAGAGTTTAACAGATCATGAGTAACTGTGGCCATGCTATCTCTGTCCAGGTCAGGTAACAGTTGGTGTATCAGCTGAAGCTGATAAAATCTCTTGCCACATTCTCAAACTAAAATGCCTTCTTATATAATCCCACCTTCTTGGCTTCAATACTCATGTAAACAAAATCCTGTTAAGATCCGGACATGGAAATCCTTGTTTTCTGTAATGTCCTCTTCCCTAGACCTACATACACATGCACAAAATATTAATATACAACACAACGTATAAGTTGCTGGCTTAAAATAAGTCACATTTGCTGTCAAAGGAATTGTATCATGCTCTTCAGTCTGCATGACTGAGGCGCTTCAAGGTCTCCCTCTACTCTAAAAAGGTAACGGTAAAGGTGTGCCATTGAGTCCGTGTCGACTCACTGCCTGATATAGGTGTTTCCCATAGTCTCGGAAACATACCAGCAGGGATTCGAACCGGCAACCCCTTGCTCACTGGGCAAGTCATTTCCTTGCTGCACCATTAGGTGGCTTACCACCCTCTACTCTCTAAGAGCCATTAAAAGAGAATGAGACAACTTCAGAAAGGATAAATCTACTGGCAGCTATTAGCCATGATAAGGTTACCTGAGATCCTTTCAACTAGACATGCTGAAGACTGAACCTGCAGACTTATACATGCAAAACGTGTTCTCCACCTGAGAGTTCTGACTGCAACCAACAGCAGATACAGAGTTACTTGCTCAGAAGTAAAGTACAGAGGCAGGCAGAACATCCTGTGGAAAGTCAGATCAATGGAAGACGAGGAAGGGGACCATGGGACTGAAAAGGAACCAGTGGTCATCTAGTGCAGGGATTCTCAACGTTGGGTCCTCAGATGTTATTGGACGTCAGCACCCATAATCCCCAACCAAAGTTCACTGGGGCTGGGGATTATGGGAGTTGAAGTCTAATAACATCTGGAGACCCAATGTTGAGAATTCCTTATTTAGTGTGTGTGTGTGTGCGCACACACACACACACAACTTGCCCTTGGTTAATGGAGCCTCCCATCAGATTAACACACATTGCTGTGTAATTGCCTATCTCAGTGTGAGCAAAGACAACATATCACAGCAGGGTTGTCTACAGGCAAGGAAAAGCTTTAATCAAACTGCCTGAGATGGATGAGTCAATTGAAGCAAGCAAGCCTGCATAGGTCAGGTGAATAGGGAAAGTATATAGTAGAAGGACGCAAGCAAGCAAGGAAAGATAAGCTCAACATTTTACAAAGCACTAAATGGACTGATCACACACCAGGTACAAGGAGAAACTATATGCTGATGAATGTTTTTTGACCCAGGTAGTGGCATTACAAACACACAAGAAGAACATGAGAACAGCCCTGCAGGATCAGGGCCAAGGACCCTTGGTCCAGCACCCTGTTTCCCACAGTGGCCCACCAGATGCCTCTGAGAAGCCCACAGGCAAGAGCTGAGGGCATGTCCTCTCTCTTACTGTTGCTCCCCTGCAACTGGTATTTGGAGACATCTTGCTTCTGAGGCTGGAGGTGGCCTATAGCCACCCAACTGGTAGCCATCGATAGACCTGTCCTCCATTAATCTGTCTAAGCCCCTTTATAAACTGATAAGAAGCCAATGCACTACTGCATAAAATAGAGGATCCCAAATAATTCAAAGATGCCCCCAAAATCACACAATAAAGGCATATATTCACCCCAAAATGAGCAACTGTGTTAACGACTCTGATACTGGGAGGGATGGCCTTGCAGGTCAGAGGGATAAGCGGATGGAACATCCCAGCATACATAATCTTTGGCACTCCTTCTTTTAGAACATGAGCACCACTTGCTCTACACCTTTGTTTCTCTCACAGCTACACAACACAGCTAAACCAGTTCGAAACAGGTTCACAATTTGTTTAACTACAGACACGTTCCCCCACAGGACCTGGGGCAGTCCATAAATTCAACTAGAAACTACAGTTTTCTGAGGACATTGAGAACCTTTTCTTAGGGATGCCTTGCCCCTTCATGCCCCTACAGCTTATGCCTCTCAGACAGCCATGAAAGACGCTAAACTATGAGCCCCTGGTGGCGCAGTGGTAAAACTGCCGCCCTGTAACCAGAAGGTTACAAGTTCAATCCTGACCAGGGGCTCAAGGTTGACTCAGCCTTCCATCCTTCCGAGGTCGGTAAAATGAGTACCCAGAATGTTGGGGGCAATATGCTAAATCATTGTAAACCGCTTAGAGAGCTCCGGCTATAGAGCGGTATATAAATGTAAGTGCTATTGCTATTGCTATTGCTAAACTGGCATCAGAGTTTTCAGTGCCTTAAGTGTGGCATCTGGGGTGGGCACATGTGATCATACCAAATCCCCTCCTCTAATCTCTGGTGAAGCTTTTGCTTTGCTGTTTACTGTTGGCTGTTTAACACAGAGAGGTTAAGTGTTAACTTGGGTAGCTGGAGACCCCGATTCAGATTCCTGCTCAGTCATGAAGCTCACTGGGTGTAGTTTCTGGACAAGTCACTCTCCCTTAAAACAGACTTTATTAAGACTGATTTCAGATGTCTCCCATCCAAGTACCATGACATTTCTGCAAAATACTCACTTAGTCTAATAAGTGCTATTAGTCTTGGGCTCCTCATTGGTCGAATCTGGGATTGATTTTGCTGTGTAGCACACCAGTAAAGCAACAGGATTCAGCACATCTGCAGAGTCTTATTGCAGGGTTTGCCATGACCTTCAGGGACTTTGCAAAAAGGGCTGGGCAAACGGTGGTCCAGAGACCAGCTGAAACAGATTCACCACTGGACAAATAAGCCCAAAAGGACTGGCTGATCTAGTGTTGGACAACCTGGCCAACCCCAAGAATAACAAAGCACTTGGGCAAGAATGTTGCACTAGCCACATAGCTGATTGTGCTATGTCAGGAGCTTGTGTTGCAGACTAGTCCTACACTAGTGCACACATCCTTGCACTTCCACAACCTGCAGTGTGTCTCATAATGGGAAATCTCTTCCTCCTCCTATTTACATTGCAGGGAACATTGGTGAAGCAGCCCAATGTTGGGATGTTTCTCAGCTATGTGATGTCCTTGCGCATGCGCAATGTTTTTATTTGCACAAGTGCTTTGTCAGTCTGGCTGACAGCCTCTGACACAGACAGCGTTCTCTCAGTGGAATAAAGCTACTTTGAAGGACTAGCCCATCAAGAAAAATAACATGGGTGAACAGTTTGAGGCCCCCAAAGATCCTGCATAAACCATTTTTTAAAAAATTTAGATGCTAAAATGTATTGCCTTATAGGCCCCAGATTATCTTTCAAGTGTGCTGTTCACTTACAACCAAAAAACCAAACCAAATTAAACCAAATTAAATGGGGGGCTCTACTGTCAGATCTGGAATCCAGATTCCTGTAACACACTGTATCATGACCTTTGTAGAGTGCATTGGACTGAAGGGGAAAGGAGACCCATCATGCAGGACCAATAATGCAACATGGCTCCAATGCATGCTCAGGATTATCTAGCACATGTATAATGTTAAAGATAAGAAGAAAGCAGCACAAATTAGTGCAGATAGGATCCTTTAAATAGGGTAGATTTTCCATGGAAGTCTAGGACATTGCTACTAGAAGTATAGTTTAATCCTATGGACAACTAGACTCCATATGTATGTAAAATAGAAGAAAGTGGGAAATGTACTTGTGGATAAATGGGTGGGTGGCATCCTGAGATGTTTTATGAGGTCAGTTCTGGAAATGACACCTCTTTCTCCCTTCACAGTGATAATGGTGTTAGCAGAGATTGAGTACAGTGATGATAAAGAAGACGAGCTGGAAACTCTGTTGATCACCATCTCGGTTTTCTTCATGCTCTTCCTTGTCAGTGTGTGCTACAGTGCCACCATGACCCTGTTCAAGGTGAGAAGAAAGGAAGAGAAATTGCACGTCGATATTTGCATGTTCCCTGGGAAAGCGGGATGGACAGTGGGGGTTGATTTGGAAGATACTTTATTGAACCACACAATTAAAAGGGAGAGATGCTGGGAATCATACCCATCATGACAACTTTCATGGATGTCCCAGCACCCTCATGACATGTCCTTTTTTCATGTGGGGACAGCTTGGAGAGGAGAGCTGGTCTTGTAGCAATCATGAATTGCCTCCTTTGCTGAGCAGGTTTGCCTTGGTTTGCATTCAGATGGGAGACTACATGTGAGCCCTGTAAGATATTCCCCCTTAGGGGATGGGGGCATAGCTCATTGGAAGAACATCTGCATGCTTACATGCAGAAGATCCCAGTTTCACTCCTTTCCATCTCCAGACAGAGCTGGGAAAGACTCCTGCCTCTAACCTTGGAGAAGCCACTGCCAGTCGGTGTAGACAAGACTGAGCTAAATGGACCAAGGGTCTGACTCAGTATAAGGCAACTTCCTAGATCTTAGATGTTTAAATGTTCCCTCTACATATGCTCCAAATTCAAGTATTTGGATTGTGGATACAGTGGCCATTTGGACGAACACACCCAAACACACCATAAAGGGACATGCCAGGAAGCCATCAGAATATCTGTAAAAGATGTTCTGATAGGCATGCTTTAGCAGGGGTGTAGCAATTCCCCCAGGGGTCAGGGCCCCCTCCCATCACACATGCAAAGCACATGGGGCCCCCAGTGCCCCAAAGCCCAGCCCCATGTGTCTGACGTTAGATGCAAGGGGTAGGGCAACCAACATCCCCTGCTGTTGCTCCTACCTCCTGTTGACTGCCCCCGCCGCCTCTACTGCTGCTGCCCCACTGCTGATTCTTATCTTGGCCTCCGTGGTCGCGGCAGGCGTTGTGGTTGTCAGGCCTCTCTGGCCAGCCGGCCTGCGCACCTCTCTGGCTGAACTGTGTGCCTGCGCAGTTCGACTATGGACGCTGCATGCCCATGACATCAAGGACATGTGATGTCCATAGTCGAACTGCACAGGTGCACAGTTTGGCTGGAAAAGCATGCAGGCTGGCTGGAGAGGCCCGACTGCTGCCGTGCCTGCTGCCGCCACCGCCATTGGGAGTGGCCCGCCCCGCTCAGCTCACCCCCCACACCCGGAGGCCAAGATAAGAACGGGAAGGGGAGTCAAGGCAGGGCAGGGGGCACAGAAGTGGGGTTGTCTGCTGGGGGGCCTTGGGGCCCCCTGACCCTCTGGGCCTAGGGACATTTGTCCCTGCTTGTCCAATAGATGTTACGCCCTAGTGCTTTAGTCATATCCACCTTTTAATCATGTGGGCAACTAAAGTAGCATCCAAACTGGCCTAAAAAGGGAAGAGAGAAAGTAAAGAAACACTCCAATATAAAGAAGAGAAAAGATAAGACAAATGTTGGAAGGTTTGTGTTTTAAAATTGGCTGGTATGGAGGAAAGTTGGGTGCAGAGTCTTCCCTTAAACTCATGGCCTAAGTGCACCTAGGTAACTTTGGAGTCTGGACCTAACAGCCTTTGGAGGCCCCCTCCCCTGTAAATTAAGCATCATCATGTTTGGCAGGGTAACCACACCACGTAGGACAGACTAAAGAGGATTTGGGGGGACCCAGGGACTGTGGAGGCCCTGGACTTCGGTCCCAAAGTCCAGGGGAAAGAGCACCTCTGAATATGAGAACAGATCTGCTGTATCAGGTCCAAGGCCTATCTAGTCCAGCATCCTGTATCCCACAGTGGCCCACCAGAGGCCTCTGAGAAGCATCTTTAACAGAACTCCCTGGGGGCCCCAAACTGGCAAATCCTACACTAGACTGCCACCATTTTGAAAGCTCTACTAGGCCTCCAGATATGGATTATTAGAGCATACTTATAAAAAGTGCCCCAGTATTTGGGGATGTTAGTCCAAGTTGGTATTAGTAACAGAGGAGTGCAAACCTGACCTTCCAGCTGTTGTTGAACTACAAATCCATCATCTTCATCCACAATAAATTTTGGCTGGGGGTGATGGGAACTGTAGTTCAGCACCAGCTGTATGAAAACTCCTGTATGCCCACCGCTGTATGAAAGACACCAGACACAAAATTATAATTTTAAAGTAAAATTTGATGTATTGAAGGAAATCACACTTTACATGGCATTTAAAAGTGGAAGGAAGAACATTTCTACAGATTAAAAGCAGAAAATGCAATAGCACTTATGTAAGAAATCTTTTTATTATGCAAAGTCTGGGATGTTACCATTAAAATGTTCATGGTTCCAAGGAAGTTCAAGGCATTTTCAAAGCAGAGTTGGCTGCATGTTCTATCTGCATGTTCTATTGACTTTTTCTTGGGGGGGTGGGGGAGTCAAGAAAAACAGAGGATTTCATCCCATGACTACAAGCCCCCAACTGGAATTTCTCCAGACAGATAGTCTCAGCTGGGCTGAGCATCTATATGAATTCTGCTCAGGACTGAAACCTCCTTCAGTCATTGGCTAGCAGAAAGAATTTTTAGCCAATAAAATTGTTGGCGCCAAGATAATAGGAACATACAGTATGTAATCCATGCTAATACATAGGGCAGTTTCCCACCCCCACCTACTGGATTGAACCAATCCCATTGAATTCAATGGGGCTTACTATCAGGTAAATGGGTATGGAGTTGCAGCTTTTGCCCGACACCCAGAAAAAGTTCTGTGGATGCCCATGTAGAAACATTGTTCAGTGACTGGACAATAAAGTCAAATAAGCTGTATTGAGACTGTCTAATGCGAGGATAGGCAGCCTTGAATCTCCTGCTGTTGTTGAACGACAACTCCCATCATCCCCAGCAACGATAGATTGTGACTGGGGTGATGGGAGTTGTAGCTCAACAACAGCTGGAGAACCAAGATTGCCTATCCCTGGTCTAGTGAAACTGCCCAGAGTTTCAAATTCATTCAGTTTGCACCACAACAGGTGTTCCTGTGGAGGACTGCATGTATATCTCTACCCATACAACTAGTGTTATGACAAATATTCAATTAAAATAAAAGCAGTGGAATGAAGAGTGGGTGTGGTTGACTGGAGAGAGAGGTTTCAGGGTAAAATGACACGGTAGGGGATATGAAGGCTTTGTTGGACAGAAACAAGCACTTTGTAACAAACAACCAGAACCTCATGAAAGTATTGGTCATGGATCTCTTATTCTACACTCACTTCTATTCTATGTTCTTCTGCCACCTCTCACAGGTAAAATGGCTTTTCTCCAGTGTGATGCATCTGAAGAAACAGTCAGAAGGCCCTGAATACAAGAATGTCCTCCAGCGTACTTCATAGGAGTGTTTTCCCAGGAAGTCCACCCTCCATCTTCATTGGTTCAATGAGGAAGTCACTGGTTGGAGCTCCAACTCCAGTGTGGGCAACCCCGGCCTTCACCTTGTGTGTCAGAAGCAATCAATTCTTCCACCCAGTCTGTGGCTGTATTAAGAGTGGCTACACACACACACACACACACACACACACACAGAGAGAGAGAGCCCTGGGAGAAGCAACTTAGTGTCTTATGAGTTACCCCAAGTGCCTTCGGTCCTTAGTTCCGCCACACTCTTCGCCTTAAAGAGATTCAGGTCTCCTGTCTACTCCTCCACTCTGCTGTGTATCTGGCCTGCCCCAAGAACTGAACCTTCTCAGGTGAGGTGAGGGGCAGCAGGAAAGATGGGACTCTATCAGCGGCGCAACCCAGGTGGTCAAAGACTATCTCCAGGGACACCTGTTGACACCAGGGGACTTTATTCTTTCAAGTTTTTAATAGGTTTTGATGATGCTTTACTTTAATTCCTGCTTTTACTACTGGTCTTTGGGGATGTTGAATATTTTATATAGTAAGGAAGGGGTTCCTATTTGTGGGTTCCCAGATGATGTGGGTTCCCAGATATTGCCCCTGCTAACTGAACAAAAGAGCCACCTTTTAAAAGTGGCGATTCTCTTTATTGAGCAGGGGAAGAGCAACCGGTCCTATCCATCCCCAGCACAGCATCCCTCCAGTGGCTGTTGCTGGTATTTGTCCTATGTTTGTTTTAAGATTGTGAGCCCTTTGGGGAAAGGGAGCCATTTTATATCAGTGTAAAGCGCTTTGGGAACTTTTGTTGAAAGAGTTGAAAGTTGTTGAAAAATAAATATTCATCATAATCGTAATCGTAATCCTAATTGTTGGATTTCAGCTCCCATTATCCCCAGTCATGATGGCCAGAGAGAGACCAATGACATCTGAGGGCCCACGGTTGAGAGACCGTGGGTCCCGTGGGTATCAAGTTAATGTTAATACTTTGTATTTTTCCATTTTTATTCTTAGCCACCTTGGAAGCTTTTGCTGAAAGAAAAGATACGTATCTTTAAACACACAGCTAAATAAATGTATTGTGCTGACCCACCCAATGCCTGTTCACTACCACCCACCCACCCATAGGAAACTCTGACCTAGCCTGCTTTTGCCAGACCCACCTAGGCATAGGAAAGAAGTGTCCCGTGTTTCCTCCTCCACTTGAGTATTCAAATAGGGCAGTCCTGTGACGCCTTTGGTTTCCCCCCATCCTTCCTGACCACCGTCACCACGTTCTTCAGACTCACGGCTGCTACTGAGGCCACTTCTGCTGGCTTCCTATTGCATCTTTGGTATCACCACTGTTTTAACTAAATTACAAATGCATACAGAGATCTTGACAATCATGCCAATTAATGGGAAGTTGGGGGAGGGGTTCTTCTCTCCCCTTCAGAGATGTGTATGTAGGAAGGCATTTCACCCACTCTCATCATGTCTCTATTAGGTCTGTTATTCCCAGAACTTTAAATCATCTTCATAGGACTGTGTCTCTCTCTCTCTCGCTCTCTTCCTTTCAAAACCTACCTCTTTCTATAACATACGATCCATTTATGAGACAAAATGCCGGGGGGCAACAGCGGAGAGAAGGCATGCCCTCACCTCTTGCCTGTGGGCTTCCCAGGGGCATCTGGTGGGCCACTGGTGGGAAACAGGGTGGGAAACATCTGGTGGGAAACAGGTTGGTGGACTAGATCGGCCTTGGGCTTGATCCAGCAAGGCTTTTCTGTTGGAAAAAGAAAACAGTGCTCAGTGCCTGCCGAAGTGTGGCCTTTTTTGTCCACAAAGGGAATTCAATCCTAGAGCATGCCAAAGAGGAAATTGCCTAATAGTTGTCTCATGCACCCAAGGGTTTCTACTCACTTGACAAGGTCATCGGAGGGGGCTCTGCTCTGTGTGCCAACAATGAGGAATGAGTTGACATACATATGGGACAGAGCCTTCTCAGGCTTTGGAATGCTCTTTGATGGGCATTCACTCCTCAGTCTCCATTGTGGTTTTTAGAAAGCAAGTGAAATCATGGCTTTTTACCTTGGCCTTTGCATGAGTTCTTTTCTTGTTGTTGCTGCTTCTGTGTTGTGCTCATATTGTAAACCGCCTGGAGATTATTTTAGTGAAAGGTGGTATACTGTATATATCTAACAATAGATAGATAGATAGATAGATAGATAGATAGATAGATAGATAGATAGATAGATAGATAGATAGATAGATACCCTGTGGTATTTGAGTCTTTTGAACATTGCCGGAATATGTTGAACAAGATATGGTAACTGTTAGCCTAGTAAACAAAAAGCCAACTTTTTTTTTTCCTCATGTGGGACGGCCTTCCCCCAAGGTCCATACATTCTGGGATACATCCTCTATCCCAGCTTTTACATCTTCAAGCTCTGCTGGACCCATGATTTTGTTTGCTTGGTTTTTATTCCTACATTATCCCCATTGGTCAGCAGGAAGCAGCTCTGTACTCCCTGATTTCCCCCCCGCCTCGTTTCTATACAAGAAACTACACAATGTTTCTACACAAGGGTATTTGGCTACACAGTGGAGATAGGCTTGCTGTTGGCCTTTAAGAGAGCCCTAAAGATGTACTTGTTTAGCCTGGGCTTCCAAGGTTTTTAAATTGTTGTTAAGTATTTTAATTGATTTTAAATTGTGTTAAAATTGTTTTTAAATTGTTTTAAGTAGTGTGTTTTAAATGATGTTTGTTTTTATGTGTTTTATCTAGTTGTACACCGCCCAGAGCCTCGGGATGGGGTGGTTTATAAATGCAATAAATAAATAATAAATAATAGCGAGTGTATCTTTTTTTAATGGTTGAAGGAAGAGTGGGAAATGTGATGAGAATCATATTAGCAGCTTGTTGGGAATCTTGACTTCTTAAAAATAAAAATGACATTGGGCGTTTGTAAGAACCTAAGATGAGCCCTGTTGGGTTGAGTTACTATCTAGGTTCTATCTAGTCCAGCATCCTGTTTCACACAGTGGCCCACCAGATGCCTCTGAGAAGCCCACAGGCAAAAGCTGAGTGCATGCCCTCTCTTCTGCTGCTGCTCCCCTGAAACTGCTATTTAGAGGTGTCTTGCCTCTGAGGCTGGAGCTGGCCTATAGCCTACAAACTAGCAGCCATGGATAGACCTGTCTTCCATGAATTTGTCCAATCCTCTTTTAAAACCATCAAAACTAGTGGCCACCGCCACATCCCATGGGAGATAATTCCATAGATTAATTATGTGCTGTGTGGAAAAGCACTTCCTTTTATCAGTCCTAAATTTCCCGGTCTTCAGTTTCATGGTATAACCCCTGGCTCTAGTGTTGTGAGAGGGAGAAAAAATTATCTCTATCCACTCTACTACAAGCACAATTTGATAATGCGCAGTTATAGTGCATTGTAATAGTGCGCAATTGTAATGTCATGCATCAGGATATCTATCAGGATAAGTGTTCCTGGCTTAATTCTGTGTAATATATGTATGTTACTTTTCTCTCTATTGTTGTCATCTTTATTCATTTTCCATTTTTGCTTTTGTTTTGTGTCCTCTATTCTTTCAATGCAATTTATATGTGTTTCCTGTGTAAAACAAAATACAGTATTTCCCAGACTATGCGAAACACCTATATTGGGCAGCAGTGATATAGGGAAGATGCTGAAAGGCATAATTGTCTCATACTGCACGGGAGGAGGCAAATGGTAAACCCCTCCTGTATTTTACCAAAGAAAACCACAGTGCTCTGTGGGCACCAGGAGTCAGAATCGACTTAATGGCACACTTTACTTTAGATTACAGGCCTGCTCAACTTTGGCCCTCCTGCAGATGTTGGCCTACAACTCCCATAATCTCTGGCTATTGGCCACTGTGCCTGAGGATTATGGGAGTTGTAGTCCAAAAACAGCTGGGGGGGGGCTAAGTTGAGCAGGGCTGCTTTAGACAAAGAACAACAATGCTTCATTGTACCAACTCTCTAACAGACAGTTTTCTGTCTCCAGACACATACAGAATAATGGCATTTACAAACTCGGGATGTTTGAGCAAATCTATTGGGTTTTCTGAATGTTCGACACATCAGAATGCCTTTCTCTGACTGCTGGGTCTAAAAGAGCTCCTCCTTTTCTAACTCTCTTTCAAAAATTATTCTCTGTCTTCAGCTCCAGGCGGGTAGATGGGCACAGAAAAGAAAAGTCTGGCTCTTAACCTGGAGCAGAAGAAGGTGGTCAAATGAAGGCTTCAGGTGCAGGGGGGGCGGTGACTGTGGGCTGCCCAGAGCACTGTGGGCAATCTGCCCCAAACCCCACAAAGCAAGCCCCCCCCCCCGGCCTCAGCTCCTATACGGACCGTTCATCTCTGCCCCAGCCCTGCCATGTTGCTCAACAGAACTGTTGGTATTTGGTTTTAAAGTTTCCATTTAAAAAGGGAACTGTTTATCAGAGTATTAAGATGGCACTGCATTGCAAACTGTAAATTCCGAACCAAACATGATTGCTACGACAAACATTTATATACCGCTTTTCAACAGAAGTTTCCAAGCGGTTCGCATAGAGAAATAAAAACAAATGCATAAAGATGGCTCCCGGTCCCGCAAAGGGCCCACAATCGAAAAAGAAACTTAAGATAGACACCAGCAACAGTCACTGCAGGGAGGCTGTGCTGGGGATGGAGAGGGCCAATTGCTCTCCCCCGATAAATAAAGAGAATTGCAACATTAAAAAGGTGCCACTTTGCCCAGGTAGCAGGCTAAACTGGGTAAGAGGAGCTACATGTATGAATTCTCACATGTGGACTAGCCGTGCAAGAATTCTCACATCTGCCCCCCAACTTTGTATATACATGCATGACTCCTTTTAGAGGGGCTCCAACATCACACTTGCCCAGGGCCCCATGAATCCTCTGGGCAGCCCTGGGGAGGCATTTCCTGCATGCCCCCCATGGGAAGAAAACTTGCAAATAGAATGTCAGGAGGCAAGGCTCTAAGCCTGTCTGTTCCAGAGGAAAGCTGGTCTTGTGGTAGCAAGCATGACATGTCCCCTTAGCTAAGCAGGGCCCACCCTGGTTGCACATGAATGGGAGATTAGAAGTGTGAGCACTGTAAGATCTTCCCCTTAGGGGATGGAGCCACTCTGGGAAGAGCACAAGGTTCCAAGTTCCCTCCCTGGAGCCATCTCCAAGAGAGGGCTGAGAGAGATTCCTGCCTACAACCTTGGAGAAGCCACTGCCAGTCTGTGTAGACCAGGGATTCTCAGCGTTGGGTCCCCAGATGTTATTAGACTTCAACTCCCATAATCCCCAGCCCCAGGGGCCTTTGGTTGGGGATTATATGAGTTGAAGTCCAATAACATCTGGGGACCCAACGTTGAGAATCCCTGGTGTAGACGATACTGAGCTAGATAGACCAATGGTCTGACTCAGTATATGGCAGCTTCCTATGTTCCTATGCTGTGCCAGCTTCCTACTCACAATGAATGTTGACGTTTTTAATGACAAGGAGCATTCAAAAGTGGCATCCACAACAAACAAGAGGTACACTACGCTTCACTCTACCACCCCAGTTTTCGCCCACCTCACTCTTCTGCTCGCACAGACCAGGTGCATGATGGGAAGGGAAATATATGGCTCCAGTAGAGGCAGAAAGACAGAGCAAAGCACAAGGCTGTGAATCAACTACAAGATGCAAGAGGCGGCAGTTTCAGGAAACGGCCTCTTACAAGGTGTTTTTCAGTTACTGCTTTTAGTGCTTTTCAGTTTCCATTGTAGCGGACTTGAAGCTAAAATTATCCCGGGTGCAAAGCTCTAAGAGGCAAATCAGACTGCAGAGCGAGCAGAGTGTCAAGTAAACACCTCCAGGGCAACCTGGGAGGGAGGGTATTTGCATGGCAAGGGCACCCATGCAGTGAGGAGCAAGTGGTGCACAAAGCAGCAAGGGATTCTGGGGACTGCTATCAGCTTCCGAGGCAGCCATGGTCTGAATGAAAAGGAAGCCCCTCAACAGATTGTACCCATCTCTGAAAAAAAAAAAAAAACCCTCCCCAAATGGCCCACTAAGAGTTATGCACAAGTACTTCCCAGGAGGCAGGAGGTTTTTTTATTTTATTTTATTGCATCAAATAAAGATTTGTACAGTGGAGGGTAATTTCATAACTTAAAATCACCTAACTAGGAGCTTTGCACCCTTGCCAAAAATGTTCCTAAAATCACACCAAAGCCAGGAGATAAAGGGCTAAGCTAAGAGTTCTGGACTTGTGAATACAGAATGGAAATGGAAGCCATCTGTTTGGAAAGGACGGCCTTCAGAGCAGATCATATTATGTTTATTGGTTGGTTGGTTGGTTGGTTGGTTGGTTGGTTGACTGCTAACTTGGCAAAGAGGCACCTTTTAACGTGGTGATTCTGTTTATTTAACAGGGGGAGAGTAACTGACCCTATCTACTCCCAGCACAGGACCTCCAGTGACTGTTGCTGGTGTCGATCTTATGTTTCTTTTAGATTGTGAGCCCTTCAGGGATAGGGATCCATCTTATTTATTTATTTGTTATTTCTCTATGTAAACCACTTCAGAAACTTTTGTTGAAAAGCGGTATATAAATTGTTGTTGTTGTTGTTGTTGTTGTTGTTGACTAAACTTTTTTTTAAAGAGACAGAGAAAGAGAGCCAACTCTTAGTGCAGGATGCCCAAAATCTAAAACAGAGGAAGAAGGGAACGATATAAAGCAAACTGAACACACACACACACAAAATACCAGGAAAACAAGATGGAAATGCCCAAAAGCTGTTGAATCATAAAATTAGATCCAAGAGATTGAGGTAGGCAATGTTGGGTCTCCAGCTTTTGTTGGACTACAACTCCCATCATCCCCAGCTATAAACTATTGTGGCTGGGGATGATGGGAGTTGTAGTTGAACAGCTAGCAAGCCAAGGTTGCCTACCCCTTGGTTAGATTTAACTGGTATGCATGGGTTCTCAAACTTGGGTCCTCAGATGTTATTGGACTACAAGCCACATCATTCCCATCCTTTGGCCACTGTGGCAGGAATGATGGCAGTTTTAGCCCAGCAACATCTGGGGGCTCGTGGGGGAACCCAGTGTTGGCACTCTTCTGCGTCTTTTTCATTCTTTTCCTCAAAATGGCTCGGGTCCAGAGTACTTAAGACAGCGCCTCCTTCGTCATAAACCCTGCGTCCTATTGAGATCATCTGGGGAGGTCCAGTTATGGTTGCCACCGACTCGTCTGGTGGCAACTCAAGACAGGGCCTTCTCTGTGGCTGCCCCGAAACTCTGGAATCCTCTCCCTATCAAAACAAGAACTGAACCATCTCTGACTGCTTTTGAACAGACCCTCAGCACACACCTGTTTTCTCCAGCTTTTATTTTAAAAACAACTGTAAACTGTTTTCATTGTTTCAATTTTGTAAAATGGTTTTAATTGTTGTTGTTGTTTGTTCTGTTTTAACAACAACAAAAGATGGTTGCATTTTAAATGATATACACCGCCTAGGGATACAATTAAGCAACCTTAAGTGGCACAGCAGGGAAATGCTTGACTAACAAGCAGGAGGTTGCCGGTCTGAATCCCTGCTGGTACTGTATCGGGAAGCAGTGATATAGGAAGATGCTGGAAGGCATCATCTCATACTGTGTGGGAGGAGGCCATGGTCAACCCCTCCTGTATTCTACCAAACACTACCACAGGGCTCTGTGGGCGCCCAGGGGTCAAAATTGACTTGATGGCACACTTTTGACTTTAAGGATACAATGATCAGGCAGTATAGAAGCCAGACAGAGAGATAAATAAATAATCCCCATGTAACACAAGGCAAGAAGGGAAATCCTTGAGTTGAATGTTTTCCCTCCCTGGTCTCGGGGCTAGCCTGCGTGGCTAACATGGGCCTGGGGAGCAAGACACCATCCAGCATGAGGGTCTCACACCAGGAAGAAGAACACAGAGATGTGGGGAGGTAGCCCTCCACGCCCCAGTGAGCTCCATTCTAACGCCTTCCCAGGATGACACAGGAAGTTAGGACGCTGTTTTATACCAAGTCAGACCATTGGAGAAGACCAGGGGTGCAGGCAGGAGTCTCTCTCAGCCCTATCTTTGATATGCCAGGGAGGAACTTGGGACCTTCTGCATGCAAGCAGGCAGGTTCTCTTCCCAGCATGCCCCCATCCCCTAGAGGGAATATCTGGCAGTGCTCGCACATGCAGTCTCCCGTTCAAAGGCAAACCAGGGCAGATCCTGCTTAGCAAAGGGGACAATTTATGCTTGCTACCACAAGACCAGCTCTCGGGGAATCATGACCCGGGGCAGCCATGATATTTGTAGCTCTACACTTTATAAAATTTGATGTCACAGGAGGCCAAGGCTTCAACTGTATGCCCGCTTACCTGGGAGTAAGCTCAGTGGAATCCGAGAGAGAGATTTCTGAGCAAGGCTGTGGAGGACTGGGTGTAAAAGTGGAACCACCAGCTGGGCTTAGCAGCCTGAAACACTTCCTAGAGTGGAGATTTTTAAAAGGCAGTTTCAGTTCTGCTCTGGTGTTCCCCAGAAATGCTTCCCTCCATGAACCCCCTCAAATCAGATGATAAGAAGTGCCCTGCTGGATTGGGCCAAAATATGGTCTATTCCAGCATCCTGCTTCAGTAGCCAACTGAATGCCTCTGGGAAGCTCACAAGCGGTGGGGGGGAGGCAATAGCCCTCCTCCACTGTTGCTTCTCAGCAACTGCCATTCAAAGGCACACTGCTCCTGAATGTGGAGGTTCCATTTGGCTATCATGACTAGAAGCTGCTGATAGGCCTCTCCTCCTCCATCAATCTGTCTAAGCCCTTTTTAAAAAGATATCTAGCTGGTGGCTACCACCACATCTTGAGGCAGTGAGTTCCATAAGCAAATTGTGTGAAGAAGCCATTTCTTTCAGTTGCTCTGAATCTACAGGCAATCACAGACTACGCTAACTCCTTCTATCATTGCTGGGAGGGTGGTCTGGGAGGGCGTGGCCCAGTTGCCTGGGAGAATTCTACCCATTTCCCTGGATATTCAAGTCTCTTTTGTAAAAAAATAAAAATAAAAATATTCTCTAGTTCTGTTACATATGGAGATAGACGGAAAAGCACACAAGTGGAATGCTACCCAGTTGATCACAAAGAAGTAAATCTGCTAAGGCAATTATTAACAAGGAAATGCACCTGGCACTTTTAATTTTGTACTGAAATATTATTTTAGTGAAATGACAAAAGATTAGATAACTTAAGAACATAAGAGCAGCCCTGCTAGATCAGGCCCAAGGCCAGCATCCTGTTTTCCACAGTGGCCCACCAGATGCCTCTACCAACATAGGAAGCTGCCCTATACTGAGTCAGACCATTGGTCTATCCAGCTCAGTATTGTCTTCACAGACTGGCAGCAGCTCTTCCCAGAGCAGCTCCATCCCCTGAGGGGAAGATCTTGCAGTGTTCACACTTCTAGTCTCCCATCCATATGCAACCAGGGCAGACCCTGCTTAGCTAAGGGCACAAGTCATGCTTGCTACCACGAGACCAGCTCTCCTCTCTGAGACATCCACAAGCAAGAGGTGAGGGCATGCTCTCTCTCTCGTTGTTGCTGCTGCTGCTCCCCTGCAACTGGTATTGAGAGGCATCTGGCCTTTGTTTGATGCTAGAGGTGGCCTATAGCTCTCGGCCTACTAGGCATTGAAAGGCCTGTGCTCCATGAATTTGTCTAAGCCCCTTAGACACATTCATGGCGGCCAGGTCTATCAATCTGAAACATGTTACACCCACTGTATTTAGCCTAGCAGCTGGTCTGCTTGAGGAAGGTCAGTAGTTCAATGGAGGCCCATCGGTTTTGCTTTATTGGTTTAACATATTTTAAGCTCCCTAGTAACTTTGGAAACTTTTGTTGAAACGTGGTATGTAAATGTTGTTGTCGGTGGTGGTGGTTGGTTGCATCTCCAGGTAGACCTGGGAAAGACTCCCCACTGAAACCCCGAAGAAGGGCAACCTATCATCCTCAGCCTTTGGCAATTGTCTTACAACAACATCTGGGGACCAGTGTTCCCTGTAAGAGGGAATCCCAGATGTTGTTGACTACAGCTCCCAGAATCCCTCGCTGCAGTGGGCTTAGCTGAGGATGCTGGGAGTTGTAGTCGACAATATCCGAGATGTTCTGTTAGAGGGAACACTGCTGGGGACCCAAGTTTGAGAAGCTAGCTGGATAAAGGGCCTGACTCGGTATAAGGCAGCTTCCTATGCAATCCTATGCCCAGAGGACAAGATTGGACCAGGCTGGTCAAACTGTCGATGATGGGCAACCTCAGTGGAGGTGCTGCAGCAGTGAGTCCCTTCCAGAACCTAAAGTCCAGATGGGGCGAGACCTTAAGAACATAAGAACAGCCCTGCTAGATCAGGCCCAAGGAAGCCCATCTAGTCCAGCATCCTGTTTCACACAGTGGCCCACCAGATGCTGCTGGAAGCCACAGGCAGGAGTTGAGGGCATGCCCTCCCTCCTGCCGTTACTTCCCTGCAGCAACTGGTACTCAGAGGCATCCTCCTTCTGAGGCTGGAGGTGGCCTATATCTCTCAGACTAGTAGCCGATGATAGACCTCTCCTCTATGAAGTCATCCAAACCCCTCTTAAAGCCATCCAGGTTGTTGGCTGTCACCACATCTTGTGGCAGAGAATTCCACAAGTGGATTATGCGTTGTGTGAAAAAGTACTTCCGTTTGATGGTCCTAGATTTCCTGGCAATCAATTTCATGGGATGACCCCTGGTCCTAGTGTTATGTGAGAGGGAAGAGAATTTCTCTTTATCCACTTTATCCACACCATGCATGATTTTATAGCCCTCTATCATGTCTCCCTGCAGTCGTCTTTTTTCTAAACTAAAAAGCCCCAGATGCTTTAGCCTTGCCTCATAAGAAAGGTGCTCCAGGCCCCTGATCAACTTGGTTGCCCTCTTCTGCATCTTTTCCAGTTCTACAGTGTCCTTTTTTTAGATGTGGTGACCAGAATTGTACGGAGTACTCCAGGTGTGGCCGCACCATAGTTTTGTATAAGGGGATTATAATATTAGCTGTTTTATTCTCAATCCCATTCCTAATGATCCCTAGCATGGAACTGGCCTTTTTCACAGCTGCCGCACATTGAGTCGACACTTTCAATGAGCTGTCCACACTATTCACACACAAGCCTGTAGCTGTCTCAAAAAATGGCCAGCCTCCTTAATGCCACCTGCAGGTCAACTGCATCACAGCAGCAGCAGTTCAATGTCTGCAGCCAAAGCATAAACAACCTTCCTCACTTGTATGTTTGCTTCATTAATTTCACTGCAACTCTCTCTCACACAAACAAGAGTTATTCACCACATTAATTCACACCCACAACATCAAATCTTGGGGGTGTTGATCCAGTTAAAATTGACATGTCATAAATTCCTTTCACTTCCACTTTTCCTGCATGGGAGGTGGGGGGGAGTGTTCGCACCTCTGCTGCCAAAGAGTTCTAATTTCCATACTCCTCTTCACTTTTTCAAAAGTTACATTTCTCTACTAATCCTCTGCTGCCCCCAGCTGGACAGATCTAGTTCTGCAGCACCTTGAAATCACACCTGACTAATCACATTGCCCATGCCTGGTGGTCTGAATCAAGGTTTATTCTAACATGAAGCAGGAGAAATTTTTCCATCCAGTGCCAAATGAATGAATGAAGTTCAGTGGGAAATACGTTTTTGTGCAGTTGCACCCATGTAGTTAAATAAGGGAAAAGATTGTTTCTTTAAAAGAAAGAGAAGAGGAAAAGAAACAGAAAATAAATATGAATACTGTTTCCTTCAGTCTCCATAACCTCACACAAAAAGTAAATTCCAGCTTTACGTTATTTTCTCCCACTATTTTCAAGGCACCTCCATTTTTCCTGCTTCTTTTCTGTTGTTGTATTGCTCATTTCCCCTTCCTTCCTTCCTTCCTTCCATGTCTTTCCCGTGGCTGACATCAGACTAAATTATACGTGAGTAGTTCCATTGAAATTAAGTAGTCCTTCAGAATTACTCCTGAGTAGTACTGTTGAGTAACTTAGTCTGGGTGTTAGCCTCTTGCTATTGTCCTTCTCCCCCACTTTTCCGTCTCTCTCTTTTTCTATCCATTCTCACTTTCCTTTCCATCTCTTTTCTTTGTTCTCTATTATTAAAGTCTGAAAGGCTGCTGATCGATGAGGATGCTGTGCTCTGCACACACACACACATATGCAGCAGGGAACAAAGCTAAGAATGAACCCTGGCCTAGATTTAGTTTTATTTATTTATTTATTTATTTATTTATTTATGTATGTTTAAATAATTGGACATTTTAGCTGAAAAGTGGTATATACATATTCATTGTTTAGTAATGTATTGAATCCTATTAGACTCTTAATGCCTTTAACTCCTTCCACTTGTCCTGAATATCAGGGGTCGAGACAGAGAGAAACCTTGAGAAGCAACTCCTCACTTAAATGTTTTTTCGGGTGGGCGGGGGAGGAAAGGCGCTTTTGGGAAGAAAATATTCGTTATTGGGTTTGGTGGAGGGAGTTCAGTAAAAATGAGGGGGGGGGTCCTGAAATCCTGGGGGGGGGATATGCACCCCTGCAGAATATTAGCAGTGTTCACAGCTGCACTTGCATATAGCAGTTCCTTATATTATCTTCATTAATTCCCCTGCAAAATTACCTGCCCCACCAAGCCAGATTTGGAAATGCCAGCTTCGCTCTTAATCCTCTGCTGCCCCCGTGTGGACAAGCAGCCATTTTTTATTAATTTAATAGGACGTATTCATTGTATTTTTATCTGGTTTTATTCTACCCTGTATGTTGATCTGGAAGCCCTATACTGAAAGGCAGCTAGTAAATGGCTGAAAAATAAATGCACAGAACCGAAATATTCAGTGTTTCAGTCCCAAAGAGTCAAACCAGGTGAATTTGCACGGCACATCTCAAATCGATGGAGACCTTGATCCAGTTAGAATCTTAAGAGCATTCATTTCTTCCACTTTCCACTTGCCTGTGCGTTAGCAGGATGTTCTTTGTTCCTAGTTTAGCAGGAGTTATTCTAAGGGCATTGATTTCCCTGCATTAATTTCCCCATACACCCACACTCCACCCAACTCCATTTTGCTCAGTTCTTTCCCCATCTTCTGCTGCCCTCTTGTGGACGTATTGTAATTCTCTCTCTCTCTCTCTCTCTCTCTCTCTCTCGTCGTATCCCGTTTATTCTAGCTTGTAGGTTGAACTGGTAGCTTCACGCTGAAAGACAGCTTGTAAACCAATGAAATAAAAATGCAGACATCAGAGAGAAACCTTGAGAAGCAACTCCTCACTTAAATGTTCTTTTGGGTGGGGAGGGGAGGAATGGCACGTTTGGGAAGAAAATACTGGTTATTGGATTTGGCGAAGGGACTTCAGTAAAATTTATTTGTTTGTTTGTTTGTTTGTTTGTTTATTTCATTTGTAGACCACTCTTCCAAAATGGCTCAGGGCAGTTTACAATTAAAACAAACCACTAAAACAGTAAAGAGTTAAAACAAATTTAAAAAACAATATAACAATTAACAATTTTAAAAAATTTTAAAACAACAATTAAACAATTACAGTGATTAAAGATCCTGAAATCAGGTTTTCAATTTTAAAATAAACCAGATATTAAAACCCCCGAAATTTAGGAAGCTGAGAAAGCTTGGGTGAAAAGATGGGTTTTCAGGTGTTTTTTGAAAATTGCCAGAGATGGGGAGGATCGTATCTCAGCAAGAAGTGCATTCCACAGTCTCGGGGCAGCAACCGAGAAGGCCTGTCTCTGTGTAGCCACCAAACTAGTTGGTGGTAACTGGAGACGGGCCTCCTCAGCTGACCTCAATGGGCGGTGGGGCTCATAATGAAGAAGACGCTCTCTTAGGTGCCCAGGGCCTAAGTCGTTTAGGGCTTTGTAAGTTATAACTAGCACTTTGTATTTTGCCCGGAAACCTGTTGGCAGCCAGTGTAGCTCCATCAACAGAGGAGTAACGTGGTCTCTCAGAGATGACCCAGAGACCAACCTGGCTGCCGCATTCTGAACCAACTGAAGTTTCCAGACTACGTACAAAGGCAGCCCAACGTAGAGTGCATTACATAAGTCAAGTCTAAAGGTTACCAACAAATGTACCACTGTTTTGAGGTCATTGATCTCACGAAATGGGCACAGCTGGCATATCAGCCGGAGCTGATAGAAAGCACCCCTGGCCACTGCCTCAACCTGAGAAACCAAGGAGAGACGTCGATCCAGAAGTACTCCCAGACTGCGAACCTGTTCCTTTTGGGGAAGTATGACCCCATCTAGAACAGGCAAATCAAAATCATCTCTAGAGTTCTGACCCCGCACAATAAGTACCTCCATCTTATCCGGATTCAGCTTCAGTTCATTCTCCCTCATCCAGCCCATTACTGCTTCCAGGCAGGCATTTAGGGAGGATATGCCAGCTCCTGAAGAAACTGACATGGAGAAGTAGATCTGGGTGTCATCAGCATACTGGTAACACCCAGCTCCAAATGCCCTGATGATCTCTCCCAGCGGTTTCATGTAGATGTTAAAAAGCATTGGAGAAAGTATGGAGCCTTGAGAGACACCATACTTAAGCTCAGATTTCGAAGAGCAACGGTCTCCAAGCAACACCATCTGGAATCTATCTGAGAGGTAGAAGTGAAACCACTGTAAAACAGTGTCTCCCACCCTCAACACCCTCAGACGTTCCAGAAGGATACTATGGTCGATAGTATCGAAAGCCACCGAGAGATCCAAAAGGACCAACAGAGTCACACTTCCTCTGTCAATTGCCAATTGGAGATAATCCATCAGACCGACCAAGGCAGTCTCCACCCCATAGCCTGCCCAAAAGCCAGTTTGAAATGGGTCTAGATAATCAATTTCCTCCAAGACCGCCTGGAGCTGAGAGGCCACCACCCTCTCAATTACCTTGCTCAGCCATGGGAGGTTGGAGACAGGCCTATAATTGCTCAACTCTGAGGGATCTAATGCAGCCTTCTTTAGAAGAGGTCTGATAATTGCCTCCTTAAGACAAGGAGGCATCCTGCCCTCCCTCAGAGAAGCATTTATGATTTCCACCAGGCTGTCTATAACAGCCTCCCAGCTAGATCGAACAAGCCATGTTGGACAAGGGTCAAGAGAACAAGTGGTAGGCCTCACCGCTCCAAGCAGCTTGTCCACATCCTCAGGAGTCACAAACTGAAACCGATCCAGTCGAATCACATAAGAGGAGTCGTTGGGCACCTCCAGCTCAGACATCAAATTAATTGTGGAGTCTCCATCTAGGTCGGCCCAAATCCGATTGATTTTATCTACGAAAAACTATGAAATGAGGGGAGACTCCTCAAATCCTAGTGGGGGGGTGTGCATCCCTGCAAAATATTAGCAGTATTCACAGCTGCACTTATAGAAGTTGCTTAGATTATCTTCAGTAATTCCCTGCAGATTATCTGTCTCATCAAACCAAACTTGAACATATTTGCTTTTATCTTAATTCTCTGCTGCCCCCATGTGGACAATTTACCCTGTTTATTAAATTAATAAGAAGTGTTTATGGTATTTTTATCTGGTTTTATTCTACCCTGTATGTTGATTTGGAAGCCTCATACTGAAAGGCAGCTAGTAAATGGATGAAATATAAATGCACTAAACCTGAAAAATGAGTACTGCAGCACCTTAAAGTCTAACCAGATGACTTTAATGTTCCAGGTGTCAAATTGACGGAGGTTTTGATCGTTAGAATCTTAACAGCATTAATTCCTTCCACTTTCCACTTTACTGGGCATTATTATCTCTTGTATACACAGTCAGACAGGTGTTATTGACTGGTTTGTTTTATCCAGACATCGAGTCCTTCCCAATTATTATTATTATTATTATTATTATTATTTTACATTTATATCCCGCTGTTCCTCCAAGGAGCCCAGAGTGGTGTACTACATACTTAAGTTTCTCTTTCACAACAACCTTGTGAAGTAGGTTAGGCTGAGAGAGAAGTGACTGGCCCAGAGTCACCCAGCAAGTCTCATGGCTGAATGGGGATTTGAACTTGGGTCTCCCCAGTCCTAGTCCAGCACTCTAACCACTACACCACTTAGCGGGATGTTCCTTGCTGTTTAGCAGTAGTCATTCTACCAGCATTGTTTTCCCTGCATTAATTTTCCCATACACCCACACTCCACCTAACTTCATTTTGCTCAGTTCTTACCCCATCTTCTACTGCCCTCTTGTGGCAGATTCTAATTCTATCTATCTATCTATCTCTGATATTTTTATTTGGTTTTATTCTAGCTTGTATGTTGAACTAGTAGCTTCACGCTGAAAGACAGCTTGTAAACCAATGAAATAAAAATGCAGAAAACCTAAATATTGGGTATTTCAGTCCGTTTGCGTCATGCTGCATACCTCAGATCGATGGAGGCTTTGATTCAGTCAGAATCTCGACACGGTTCATTCCTTCCACTTCCCTTCCTCCTGCATATTAGGGGGACGCCCCTGCCCACACTCACACAGAGCAGTCGTGATGCTATCTTGATAGATTTCCCTGCCCTCAGCGTGGAGCTACCAGAGGTCCCGGGTGTATCTGGAAAATGGGCCTTGCCACCCCTTGGGAGGAACCTCGCTCCCCTCCCCGCCCCTCCCCTTCCCTGGCCAGCTGCTCCTTCTGCCACCTCCTTGCCTGCCTGCTGCCCCTGCCTCCTCCCTCTCCTCTGCTGCCCACTGCCAACCTGCTCTTGCTGCTCCTGGACTGAAGCAGGAGGTGTTCGGAGAGAGCAGGAAGCATTTGAGTGGGTGGCTGAGGGCAAGTGCGAGCAGAGGAGGAGAGGTGGGCTTGTGGTAGCAAGCATGACCTGTCCCCTTAGCTAAGCAGGGTCTGCCCTGGTTGCATCTGAATGGGAAAGTTGATGTGTGAGCACCGTAAGATCTTCCTCTTAAGGGATGGAGCCACTCTGGGAAGACCATCTAGGTTCCATGTTCCCTCCCTGGCGGCATCTTCAAGATAGGGCTGAGAAAGACTCCTGCCTGCAATCTTGGAGAAGCTGCTGCCAGTCTGTGTAAACAAGACTGAGCTAGATGGACAAATGGTCTGACTCAGTATATGGCAGCTTCCTAGGTTCCACCCACTGGAACTATGTTCCTATGTTCCACCCACTGGAATCCTATGTTCCTATGTTCCACCCACTGGGTGGGGGAGGGATTTCAAGTGCACAAGCCGTGCTGGAGGGGGCTGGATACGGGTCATCCCTCCCCTAGTTATGCCACTGCCTGCAATTATCGACATCGACACTCCTCCAAACTTGAATTTGCTCACTTCTTTCCCAATCCTCTGCTGCCCTCGTGTGGTGCAGTATTTTAAAGGCAAAACATTCATTTGTATCATGAACTGACGTCAAATCAAGTGGATGAAACAGGAATCTTCATTCCTTTTTTTCCCCTATTAAATTTGTACTTCTCCCTACTTCCAAGGAGCTCGGGATGGGGTGCATGCCCTCCCCAATTTGCTTTCCCAACACCCCTAAAAAGAGGAAGGGAGGGGAAGGAAATCCCACCGTGACTGTAGCAAACATATATACAAATGATATAAAGCAACCAAACTATGGAAATATATATTGAGAAACAATAAACCAATTACTGATACTCATGAAGCATAAATCATAAATCCAAACACAACATTTGGACAAGAATAATGATATGTACAATGATATTCAAACCATCACATAATACAAAATACAAAAATATAAACATGTACAATAACAGTCCAACGTTTCCAGAGGAGGTATGACCAGCAAGGCAAAATAGGGCTGCTGAATAAATGGGCAAAGTTCAATGTCATCCATACAATAGTGGAAGTTCCAAATTACAGAAGAGCTGCATCAGACGTCGTCTCAATAGAGTGTGGAAGTCATCAGTCACTTAACTTAACCCTCATGCCCTTTCAGGAGAATGCAAACTGAACGTATAGAGATGTAGCTGAGCAGGGCAAAAGAAAGGGGGGTGCTGGCTTGTTTGAGAATGCTCAGTATCATCCAGGCAGGAGGGAAAATTCCCAATTGCAGAGAACCAGTCAAGCGTGGCTTCAAAAGATGTTGTAAATCAAAGATAAAGTCCACTGCACGCCCTGATGCAGGAATGCAAACTAAACAAGTCGCAGTCGAACAGCTATTCTGGATACTCGCCGTTTCGCGATATCGGTACCTCATTCCTAGAGCTAAATAAAATTTTGCCTCCACGGCTGCCCGGCCATTGCCCACTACTGCTGCCACGCCTCACCGGGTCTGCCACCTCGTCTCCATGGCTGCCCGGCAAGCCAATTCTCCCACCGCCACTGCGGCCTGGCCTGCTGCCGCCGCCACCACCGCCTGGCCCACTACTGCCACAGCGCCGGGCCCACCGCTTGGCCTCTGCAGCCGCCCGGCCGGACAATTCTCCTAGGTGCGCCAGCCAATCAGGCAGCTCCGCCGCCCAGCCAATCAGGCTGGGTGCCAGGACGCACATTCTATGGCACACCCAGGAGAAATAATATATACTAGTGGGCCCGGGCACAGAGCATCTGTGCCTCTAGTGCGGCCGGGCCCACCGCCGCCTGCGCTGCGGCCGGGCCCGCCGCCTTACTTCCACGGACAGGCCCGAGAGTGCCGCCTCCGGGCCTGAGAGTGCCGCCGCCGCCGCCGGGCCCGAGGGTGCCGCGGCCGGGCCCGAGAGTGCCCCCGCCGCCGCCGGGCCCGAGAGTGCCCCCGCCGCCGGGTCGGAGAGTGCTGCTGCCGCCGCCGGGCCCGTCGCCACGGCCGGGCCCAAGAGTGCCGCCGGGCCCGGCCAGGCCCGCCACCTCGCCTCCGCGGCCAGGCCCGGCCAGGCCCGCCTCCTCGACTCCGCGGCCGGGCCCGCCTGGTTCCCCGGCCATGGCCGCCGCCGTTCTCCTGGGTGCGCCAGGACCAATCAGGCGCCCCCGCAGCCCAGCCAATCAGCTGGGCTGCCGGGACGCATTTCTCCTGGGCACACCCAGGAGAAATATATAGATAGATAGATTTATTGCTCTAGTCCAAGACCAGAAAACAGCAATAGACATGACAACCAACAAAATACAGATTTATAAGTTACTTCTTACTACATACAGGTAAGTATGTTTTAATGGTCTGATTTTTAATAGTTTTAATCTTTAAAATTTTAGATTGTTTTTAACAATCTAACCTTTTTATTTGTTTTTTGTTGTTGTTGTTTTGTTTTTTTATTGTTTTGTTGTAAACCACCCAGAGACTTGCATTTTGGGAGGTTTACAAATATGTTAAACAAACAAACAAAAATTAATAGGGAATTTTAGAAAGCTGTTTTAACAGAGACAAGGAGCAGTACTACAATGACATCTGTAAAGACCTTGAGGGTGGAAATAGACACAGAAAAACAAGGCAAGTTTTCCAAAATACTCAGAAGGAGGTTCCAACCTCAAATGAGTATGTTAAGGGATGCTAAAGGACAGATAGTAACTGATTCAGAGAAGATCAAACAGAGATGGAAGGAGTATATTGAAAATCTGTACAGAAGGGACATCTGCATCCAAGATATTCTCTAGAAGATATTCCCTACCTGCAAGAACCCCTAGTACGGGAAGATGAAGTTAGATCAGCACTCCAGTCATTCTTTAGTTAGTTAGTTAGTTAGTTAGTTAGTTTGATTTCTATACCGCCCTTCCAAACATGGCTCACTACCAAATCAGAAGGCTACAGGAATTGATGGAATAGCTACAGAAATATGGCAGGCAACAGAAGAAGAATTAGTCTAGGCTCTCACCAAACAATGCCAGCAAATTTTGACAACGACACAATGGCCAACAGTTTGGAAGAGGTCAGTCTGCATAACCATACCAAAGAAAGGAGACTGAACAGATTGCGCAAACCATCACACACTATCCTTAATTTCACATGCTGGCAAAATAATGCTCAGGATCATTCAACGCAAATTAGAGCCCAATGTGGAAAGGGAAATGCTGGATGTTCAATCTGGTTTCAGAAAAGGCAGAGGAACGAGAGAAATCATTGCTGATGCACACTGGATAATTGAGAAAGCCAAAGAATACAAAAAAGAAGTTAATATGTGCTTTATTGACTACAGAAAATCTTTTGATTGCATCAACCATGTCAAGTTGTGGAATATCCTTAGGAAAATAAGTGTCCCAGTATGTCTCATTGTTCTCATGAGAAACCTATACAGGACAGGAAGCCACAGTATGGAAGGAACATGGTGAAACAGACTGGTTCCAGATTGGCAAAGACAAGGCTGTTTACTTCATTAAACTTATATGCTGAACATATACTGAGAGAAGCTGGACTGGAAGAAGATGAGCGTGGTTTTAAATTTGGAGGAAGAAACATCAATAACTTGCACTACACTGATGAGACCACTCTGATAGCTGAGAATGTGGATGATTTGCAAGCTCTAGTAAAGAAAATCACAGAGCAAAGTGTAAAAATGGGACTTCAACTAAATGCCAAGAAGACTAAACTAATGACAACGGGTACAGCAACCAACCTCAGAAATGACAATGAAGAATTGAGATGTTACAATGGACAGCCAGGAAAACAAACAAATGGATCATAGAACAAATCTATCCAGAACTTCCACTCAAGGTACAAATGACCAGGCTCAAACTATCATACTTTGGTTACATTACGCGAAAACACAGCTCCCTTGAGAAGTCCATAATTCTGGGGAAAGTTGAAGGAAAGAGAAGAAGAGGACAGCTAGCAGCAAGGTGGATGGACTTGAAGATGACAGCAATGAAGGCACCACTGAGAGACCTTAAAGGCCAAGCTGAAGACAGATCATCCTGGAGAGAATCCATCTATGTGGTCGCTAAGAGTAGACACCGACTTGACGGCACCTAATCAAGGCTGTTGCCTCCGTGTATCATTGTCATACTGTAGGTCCACCCAAGGGGGTGTTAAAAAGAATCCCCACAAGGCATCAGCAACAAGAGCACCAGAAGCAGATGCTGCAGTGTTCTGACTCTGCCATTTAGAGATTTTGGCTGTTCTTCCTTGTTTGTTCACTGGGCATGGATTGTGACTCCTCTGGCTCAGAAAACAAGACATTTACGATCATTCACACCCTATACAAATAGCTGTAGAAACCTTAGAAGAAGAACTATTTGTTATGTGAGTTATGGGGCAGGGAACATTTTGCATTGGCTACAGGGCATCACATACTGCTGGTGCTGGGCAAACCTAAGAACTTCACACCAAACCTTTTGTAAGTATTCTCTGTCTTTCCACATATTCAGCATTTCTGAAATCTCCTTTACCAGGGCCCTATTCAAACATTATGTTGTACCTGCATTCAGACGACTGCTCCGTGTTCATTTTAAAAGGGAAGCTGGCCAGAGGCCCTGCACTACAGCAAACAGATAGGTAGGATATACCGCTGTACTTGCGTGCAACATAACATAACTGTAGCTGCGGGCAGATCTGTACCTGTGCACACTTTACACAGTTGTGTGGGTGTTGAAACTAATGTGCAATGGAGGCTCATATCTGTTTCCAGTTCAGGGGGAGCCACCAAGTGTCTGCCAGACTCACCTCTGACATCACACTCAACTCTGGGGACTGGTAGCTAGTTCTGTAATTCTGCACAGGAACAGTTGATGGGCCCATATTCTGGCTGAGATTGTAGTGGTTGCTGGATGTGTCCAATCCCTCAGGGACCATCTGGAGGCCAACAGAGAGGGCTCCTGAATTCCACTGAACTGTAACCGTGGGGGTAGAAGACGGTGACCAAACAGACCATAGTGACCTGGGTGGCATCTTGGTCACTGGCCAACTCCGAGAGGGCCAAGGGGAGCCAGGGAAATGGCCACCTAGGGGCGGGGCTGTTCTGTTTTTATCTTTTAAGTGTAGCTAGTGATGTTAATTATGTATCACTGATAATGCTTGGATTCTGCTGCTTATGCTGATTCTTCTAGCTGTAGTTTCTACTTTTTAAAAAAAAACTTAATCATGCATTCCAGCTTTACATATTTTTGTTAACAAAGCTACATTGAGAGCCAGATGAGTTGGCGGCAACCACAGACAAACCTCTCCAGATGATCTTAACAGGTGGTGGGGCTCACAGCAAAGAAGATGCTCTCTGAAATACCCAGGACCTAAGCTTTATAGGTGATAATTTGTGTCTTTTAGAGCATTCAGAGCATTCAGCACTGAAGCCCGGCCTGCCAAATCCTCATAAGGTTGTAGCTGGTCAGCAGTCTCACTGGGACTTGGTCATCACTAACATACTCTGGATACTGGATACTGTGCAACAAAATATATTTCAAACCTAATAGTTTATCTCCAAGTTAAATAGTTTGCAAAATGGCATCATGCACTTGGAATTAAATGATGTTCTTTTGGTAGGTGTTTTTCATGCAGAAGAGGGCAAAGGGAGAACAGATCGTAGGTCTGCTGATGGGAACATGAGGTACATCTGCTGAGTGTCGCCATAAATGTCACTCTTTCCAAACAGCTTCCAATAATACGTGTGATTCTGGAAGGATTGCCCAAAAGCCTCACTGGCTGCCAGACTCTTCCTTCCAGAAAGTCTGAGTGGGGCTACAGGACTGGAAAATTTCACCCCACACACTCTCCTGCTACATGATATAAGGAGACCTAGCAGACAGCTGGGCATTCACTTGGGACCTCACTATGCAGTCCAGTGTCTTCTTCCTATTTCTGGGGCTCCTTTTGCCCAGAGACAGCATGCCATTTCCTTCCAGACAGGATGCTACAGGTGAGTTTACATCTCCTCCTCTCTCCTGCCTTCTCCTCCATGCCTCTTGGTGAAATCTCTTTGCCTCTCAGCCCCACAAGCTTATTCCCACTGGGTAGCTGTGCTCGTATGTATCCCTGCAGGCTTCTCTTGATCTCCTCTCTACTAGGTCCTGCTCAGCCTTTTCCCACAGAGAGTTGGACTGCACTCGAGCTGACCCTGGCTAAAGTGGAGAAAGAGAAGCATGCCACGGAGAATAAGGTAAGGGCTGAGAAAGGAAGGCAATACTTGAGAAAAGGTGAAAATAGTCTTCACCAAGCACTCCAAGAAGCTTTGTTGATGTTGTCTGGACTGGGTGGAGACTGGGATGGTGGGAGTTCTAGTCCAACAACATCTGGGGATCTAAGGTTGGGAACCCTTGCCCTAACCTGTGACATGACCGCAGGTTAAGAACCTCACAGAAGAGATGGCTGGCCTGGATGAGATCATTATCAAGTTGCCCGAGGAAAAGAAGGCTCTGCAGGAGACCCACCAGCAAGCTCTGGATGACCTACAAGCCAAGGAAGACAAGGTCAACACCCTCACAAAAGCCAAGCTTAAGCTGCAGCAACAGGTGGATGATGTAAGTACTTCAGCCTGGGACCTGGGCCACCAGGCTGGTCCTTTTTTTAGTTTTGTTGAAAGGAGGACCTTGTATCTGGTGTGGAAGGAAACTTGGGTAGCAATGTCTTGCTTAGATTCTGGGCCAGATGTCTTACTTCCTTTGCTCAATAGTTGGAGGGCTCCTCCGAGCAAGAAAAGAAGATCCGGATGGGCCTAGAATGGCCGAAGCTGGAAAGCGACTTGAAGCTGACCCAAGAGAGCATCATGGATTTTGAGAACGACAAACAACAGCTGGATGGGATTCTGGAAAAGTAGGTTGTTTCCTTGTACAATCAACTCCGCAGCCCTTTTACAAATGGAACCCGCAAGGTCTGCAAGCCACTCCCTTGCTGGATCCAAATTGTCTCTTTTCTCCCCCAGGATAGAATTTAAGCTCAACATGCTGAACGCTAGAACTGAATTTGAGGAAGCATTGGGTCGCTGGCTGCAGAAGAAGATCAAAGAGCTCCAGGTAAAATGTGGAGGGCAGGTCTGGGTGTGTTTATTAAGGCTGAGCCGGAAGTGTTCAGTAGAAAACTTCCAGCTTGAATCTGGAGAACCTGGGAGAACCAGATTCACAGTGGTAGAACTTTCAGCCTGAGTTGGATAACTTTGGGCTTGAATTCCATCCCCCCCCCATTTTAAATTCTCACCAACTGGGGCCGTGAAATGTGTTGTGCGGGGTGGGGGGCATGTTGGCCCAAGAGAAGATGCATATTAACCTCAATGACAAGATTTCTTCTAAGCTCAGGATCAAAATGATGACCGAAACCCAGCATTTCTGGGCAGAGACAAATAGGTACTACCTGAGCAAAACCAAAAGTTCTCTAAAGATCTGTTGCTCGAAATCAAGAAAAGATTACACTTCACATCTCCAGAGTAGTCTTTAGGAGAGCCCTGGCCACAACTCCCATAATTCCTGGCTATTGGCCACTGTGGCTAGGGATTCTGGGGGTTGTAGTTCAAAAACAATTGGGGGGCCAAAGTTGAGCAGGCCTGCTTTAGGTTATTCAATCTAGGCATGGTCCTTTGAAACGGAGCATTTCATGGAATGAGGGGTAGGGTTCGCGCCCTGTACAAATAGCTGTAGCAACCTTAGAAGAAGAACCATTTGTTATGTGAGTTATGGGGCAGGGAACATTTTGCATTGGCTACAGGGCATCACATACTGCTGGTGCTAGACAAACCTAAGAGCTTCACACCAAACCTTTTGTAAGTATTCTCTGTCTTTCCACATATTCAGCATTTCTGAAATCTCCTTTACCAGGGCCCTATTCAAACATTATGTTGTACCTGCATTCAGACGACTGCTCCGTGTTCATTTTAAAAGGGAAGCTGGCCAGAGGCCCTGCACTACAGCAAACAGATAGGTAGGATATACCGCTGTACTTGCGTGCAACATAACATAACTGTAGCTGCGGGCAGATCTGTACCTGTGCACACTTTACACAGTTGTGTGGGTGTTGAAACTAATGTGCAATGGAGGCTCATATCTGTTTCCAGTTCAGGGGGAGCCACCAAGTGTCTGCCAGACTCACCTCTGACATCACACTCAACTCTGGGGACTGGTAGCTAGTTCTGTAATTCTGCACAGGAACAGTTGATGGGCCCATATTCTGGCTGAGATTGTAGTGGTTGCTGGATGTGTCCAATCCCTCAGGGACCATCTGGAGGCCAACAGAGAGGGCTCCTGAATTCCACTGAACTGTAACCATGGGGGTAGAAGACGGTGACCAAACAGACCATAGTGACCTGGGTGGCATCTTGGTCACTGGCCAACTCCGAGAGGGCCAAGGGGAGCCAGGGAAATGGCCACCTAGGGGCGGGGCTGTTCTGTTTTTATCTTTTAAGTGTAGCTAGTGATTTTAATTATGTATCACTGATAATGCTTGGATTCTGCAGCTTATGCTGATTCTTCTAGCTGTGGTTTCTACTTTTTAAAAAAAAACTTAATCATGCATTCCAGCTTTACATATTTTTGTTAACAAAGCTACTTTGAGAGCCAGTTGCGGGGTTAGTCTGCCGCAGAAAAAAAAACCAAATAGCCTTGTGTCACCTAAAGCCTAACCCATCTCTCTCTGTATTTCTCTTAGGCGTACCTGTCGCTAATCCCATGCATGGTAGCTCCTGCAAGAGTTCGTGAGCAAGCTGCCAGCAAGGGAAGATGAAAGCAGCGGTGCGGGAGGTGAGGGGGGAAATAAAATGGTGGTGGGTGAGAGGGGAACAAAATGGCAGCAGGGCAGGTGGGGAGAGAAAACAGCAATGGCGGCAGTGGGTGGGCTGTGAAAGAAATCAGCAGTGGTGGTCCGGTGGGTGGGCTGGCAGGTGGGCAGAACTAGAGGCGCAGACCCTGTGTGCCCATTCCAGCTAGTTTGTATAATTTTGTATCATATGATTCAATAAAACATAGGGTATGCTTCAATAAATGTATATACCAGAGAATTGTTTTCCTGTCATTTATCAGAACAATCAACCATGCATTGTTTTCTAAAGACTGGGAGCTTGGCTTTGAAGGCAGAGATCACTTTAGATCTGCCCTGATTGGCTGGTTTAAATGCCAATATTCCATGGAAGAGCCAAACAGTCACCTGGTGGCCGCCCACTGGCTGAGGAAGGCGGTCGGTGGGGGAGGGGCAAAGGGCAGTTTGAGCTGCCAGAGAATCTCTGTGGGGAGACTTGTCGATAACCGTAAAGAAAAGCCAGATCAGTAAATAACACTGATTTGAATAACAGGCCAACCTGGAGAAGAGAGATTGCTAGCCAGTAGCAGAAAACCAATCAGAAATGGAGGGGGAGGGGGGAATGCAAGCAACCTGACAAAACGAATATCAAACCATCAGATCAGTTTGGTTTGAAATTGTGTTCAAGAATTGGCTGTTAACAGTTCAAATCGAACCAGTGCAGCACACCCCTAATTTAAGGCTTACAAGGGAAGAGCCGGCACTTCTGAACCCAGAAGGAAAATGGTAGGAAGTGAGATTGGTATAATATCAGATTAAATTAAATTAAAACATTAAAAACATTTAAAACCCAGTATAAAAAATTGTAAAACTATGAATCTAATTAAAAGCCTGGGTGAATAAATGTCTCTTCAGTGCCTTTTTTTAAGTTGCCAGAGATGGGGAGGTTGTTATTTCAACAGGGAGCTCATTCCAAAGTCCAGGGGCAGCAACAGAGAAAGCCTGTTCCTGAGTAGCCTCCAGATGAGTTGGCGGCAACCACAGACAAACCTCTCCAGATGATCTTAACAGGTGGTGGGGCTCACAGCAAAGAAGATGCTCTCTGAAATACCCAGGACCTAAGCTTTATAGGTGATAATTTGTGTCTTTTAGAGCATTCAGAGCATTCAGCACTGAAGCCCGGCCTGCCAAATCCTCATAAGGTTGTAGCTGGTCAGCAGTCTCACTGGGACTTGGTCATCACTAACATACTCTGGATACTGGATACTGTGCAACAAAATATATTTCAAACCTAATAGTTTATCTCCAAGTTAAATAGTTTGCAAAATGGCATCATGCACTTGGAATTAAATGATGTTCTTTTGGTAGGTGTTTTTCATGCAGAAGAGGACAAAGGGAGAACAGATCGTAGGTCTGCTGATGGGAACATGAGGTACATCTGCTGAGTGTCGCCATAAATGTCACTCTTTCCAAACAGCTTCCAATAATACATGTGATTCTGGAAGGATTGCCCAAAAGCCTCACTGGCTGCCAGACTCTTCCTTCCAGAATGTCTGAGTGGGGCTACAGGACTGGAAAATTTCACCCCACACACTCTCCTGCTACATGATATAAGGAGACCTAGCAGACAGCTGGGCATTCACTTGGGACCTCACTATGCAGTCCAGCGTCTTCTTCCTATTTCTGGGGCTCCTTTTGCCCAGAGACAGCATGCCATTTCCTTCCAGACAGGATGCTACAGGTGAGTTTACATCTCCTCCTCTCTCCTGCCTTCTCCTCCATGCCTCTTGGTGAAATCTCTTTGCCTCTCAGCCCCACAAGCTTATTCCCACTGGGTAGCTGTTCTCCTGTGCAACCCTGCAGCTTCTCTTGATCTCCTCTCTACTAGGTCCTGCTCAGCCTTTTCCCACAGAGAGTTGGACTGCACTCGAGCTGACCCTGGCTAAAGTGGAGAAAGAGAAGCATGCCACGGAGAATAAGGTAAGGGCTGAGAAAGGAAGGCAATACTTGAGAAAAGGTGAAAATTGTCTTCACCAAGCACTCCAAGAAGCTTTGTTGATGTTGTCTGGACTGGGTGGAGACTGGGATGGTGGGAGTTCTAGTCCAACAACATCTGGGGATCTAAGGTTGGGAACTCTTGCCCTAACCTGTGACATGACCGCAGGTTAAGAACCTCACAGAAGAGATGGCTGGCCTGGATGAGATCATTATCAAGTTGACCGAGGAAAAGAAGGCTCTGCAGGAGACCCACCAGCAAGCTCTGGGTGACCTACAAGCCAAGGAAGACAAGGTCAACACCCTCACAAAAGCCAAGCTTAAGCTGCAGCAACAGGTGGATGATGTAAGTACTTCAGCCTGGGACCTGGGCCACCAGGCTGGTCCTTTTTTTAGTTTTGTTGAAAGGAGGACCTTGTATCTGGTGTGGAAGGAAACTTGGGTAGCAATGTCTTGCTTAGATTCTGGGCCAGATGTCTTACTTCCTTTGCTCAATAGTTGGAGGGCTCCTCCGAGCAAGAAAAGAAGATCCGGATGGGCCTAGAATGGCCGAAGCTGGAAAGCGACTTGAAGCTGACCCAAGAGAGCATCATGGATTTTGAGAACGACAAACAACAGCTGGATGGGAATCTGGAAAAGTAGGTTGTTTCCTTGTACAATCAACTCCGCAGCCCTTTTACAAATGGGACCCGCACAGGTCTGCAAGCCGCTCCCTTGCTGGATCCAAATTGTCTCTTTTCTCCCCCAGGATAGAATTTAAGCTCAACATGCTGAATGCTAGAACTGAATTTGAGGAAGCATTGGGTCGCTGGCTGCAGAAGAAGATCAAAGAGCTCCAGGTAAAATGTGGAGGGCAGGTCTGGGTCTGTTTATTAAGGCTGAGCCGGAAGTGTTCAGTAGAAAACTTCCAGCTTGAATCTGGAGCACCTGGGAGAACCAGATTCACAGTGGTAGAACTTTCAGCCTGAGTTGGATAACTTTTGGCTTGAATTCCCCCCCCCTTTTAAATTCTCACCAACTGGGGCCGTGAAATGTGTTGTGCGGCGTGGGGGGGCATGTTGGCTCAACTGTTAGATCTCCAGGTTCTATGATTCTCCCAAAGGTAGAGATTTATTTGATTCCATTGTGCAAGCTCATCTGGGACCTCAAACAATTGTTGCATACGGGAAATTAGAAACTGCTTTTATGCAAAAGTTCCTACATTGTAGTAAGCTACATTCCACACAGACCTATAGTAAAAGAGCAGCTAATAACTGGTTTGATCTGCATTGCAGGGCTTCACGTAAACAACTGCTGAGTATCTATAGAGAATACAGATCGGGTACAGAACAAACAGTCCCATCAATCTACTATCAGATTAAAAAGGCATACAAAAGTAGTCTTAAATATGCTAAACAACAAGCATTGCGAAATGTCTGGAACAAGCTTATCATGGCCACTACTAATAAAGATAGCCACACTTTTGGGAGATTGGTTTCGGCAACCGGCCAGGTTAATATCCCTTGTAAAATTCCAGCTAGATCGTGGGAATCTCATTTTTTTGCTGTCTATAATGATGCCCAGCCTAGCCAGATCTTTGTTCCCCCTCTGATTGGGGAGTTGCCCCGTTGGCCTCCTGTTACGCCCGCTGAAATAACGGATCTAATAGGTCACCTTAAAAATGGAAAAGCTCCTGGTCCTGATCTTATTCTTCCTGAACTATTAAAATCTAATATAGAATGGTGGGCTTTAGTTCTAGCTAATTTATTTACATCGATCAATAGTTCAGGTGTTGTTCCAGAGCAATGGAAATCAGCAATAGTGGTTCCCATATTCAAAAATGGTTCCCATTCAGACCCATCCAATTATCGACCCATTAGTTTGCTGTCAGTGGTTGGCAAATTATACCTTTTGGATAAGCTTGAGGCATGGATCTCAGAAAATCAAATTTTCGGGATTGAACAAGCAGACTTTAGAGCAGGCCGCTCTACTCTCGATCATTGTATGATCTTGCACCATCTAGCAAAGAAATACTCTAGCAGCCCCAAATGTAAATTTTTTGTTGCCTTTATTGACTTTAAATCCGCGTTTGATTCTATCTCCAGATATTTATTATGGTCTAAACTTGAAAAAACAACAATAGATAAGAGATTACTATTTTTGATGATGCAGCTTTATTCCAATTCCTCATTACGGGTTAGATATGCTATCAATGGGGCCCAAACTGATTCTATCCCCTCTACTCGAGGGGTTAGACAGGGCTGTGTCTTGGCCCCGACACTGTTCAATCTCTTTATCAATGATTTGGCTCCATTTCTGGAGAGTGTGGTCTCTCATGCCCTGAAGCTGGCTAACAAACGAGTGCTCATTTTACACTATGCCGATGACGCAGCCGTGTTATCTCAGTCCAGATTAGGTTTACAAAGACTGTTGCGTGCTTTTGCCGGCTACTGCAATGATAACAAACTATCAGTTAACTACAAAAAAACAAAGGTCCTGGTTTTCTCTAAATCCAGGAAACTATATAAATGGGTAATAAATCAGAACCACATTGAGCAGGTTTACTATAAATATTTAGGCATATCATTTCAATATCATCTAAACTGGAAAACCCAAAGGCTGTCTTCAATTCACAAAGCCCGCAATACCCTTAGTGCCTTTTTGCGATTTTACTACTCTAAAGGGGGCCAGTTTGTTCCCATGGCACTCCAGGTATTTCGTGCTAAGATCGTGGCCCAACTACTTTCTGGAGTCCCGCTATGGATCCAGGGTGTAACAGCTGAACTGGAGAGAGTACAGTCTATTTTTCTGAGAGCAATTTTTGCAGTGCCTAGATTTGTGCCTTATTCTGCTCTATGTTTGGAATCTGGGTCTTTCTCTATTGTCTGTAAAGCCTGGGAGCTTACTTTCGCTAGATGGAGTAAACTCTGTTCTGAGATTCAGGAATTTTCTTTTTTCCAACATCTATGGGTGGATTCTTATCCTAACCCTTGGCTAACATTTGTAAATAATAAAATTATTCAACTGGGACTTTCTCCTTCAGAACTCCTCACTTGGGAATATAATAAGGTGAAGGCAATATTATTTCTCCGGTTGCACGATATTGAACGGCAGGAACTTATGTCTTCAGCCAATAGGACTTGCTCCCCTTTACATTTTGGGATTTTGCCACCCTGGGGAGATAGAGGTGCTAGTTATTTGACAACACTACATTTTTCCAAATTTTGGGCTGCATTTGCCCGGGCCCAGTTCAATGTGTTGCCCTCTTCTCTTTTGGATCGGAGGTTTGCAAAAGATAACCCTGTTGCAGTTTTCTGCCCTTGTGGCGTTGGCCTTTTGGAAACTGTCACCCATGTGTTGTTGTACTGCCCGTTGTATCGGGACGCTAGAGAAGAGCTCATCTCCCCTTTGTTACTTAAATTTCCGGGAAGGTGTGATCTCTTTTATACTTATTACTGCCTCGCGGATTCGAGCCCTGGGACTACAGCAGTTGTGGCTAAATTTTTCTGTATTGCTATTAGGTTGAGGTCCCTATTAAGTGCCTAACTGCGAGAGCTGTCTGTTGTTTTTAAATAATTTATTATTATTGATTGTAATCTGTCATATTGTGTTTTAGCATTGTTTTATTGACGTATTGTGTATATTTGTTACTACCATTTTTGCTGGCCAATGGCCATAATAAAACTGATGATGATGATGATGATGATGATGATGATGATGATGATGATGATGTTGGCT
This sequence comes from Hemicordylus capensis, assembly GCF_027244095.1. Classification (NCBI taxonomy): domain Eukaryota; kingdom Metazoa; phylum Chordata; class Lepidosauria; order Squamata; family Cordylidae; genus Hemicordylus; species Hemicordylus capensis. Next base: position 5,700,117 of record NC_069662.1, on the reverse strand, counting down.
CAAGTGAAGATGCATATTAACCTCAATGACAAGATTTCTTCTAAGCTCAGGATCAAAATGATGACCGAAACCCAGCATTTCTGGGCAGAGACAAATAGGTACTATTAGCAAAACCAAAAGTTCTCTAAACATCTGTTGCTCGAAATCAAGAAAAAATTACACTTCACATCTCCAGAGTAGTCTTTAGGACAGCCCTGGCTACAACTCCCATAATTCCTGGCTATTGGCCACTGTGGCTGGGGATTCTGGGGGTTGTAGTCCAAAAACAATTGGGGGGCCAAAGTTGAGCAGGCCTGCTTTAGGTATTCAATCTAGGCATGGTCCTTTGAAATGGAGCATTTCCTGGAATGTGCTTCTCTAGATGTTCCTAATGGAATGACTTCCTTCTTTTGGATGCAGATGCAGATCGAAGAACTGGACGAGTTGATAGAGGCGGATCAGCAAGCGGCTGGAAGAGGCGGGTGGCGCCACCTCCATGCAGACTGAGCTGGACAAGAAGCAGGAGACCAAATTCCAGAACATGCGGCAAGACCTGGAGGAGGCCACACTCCACCACATGGCCACGGTGGCGGCCCTGCGCAAGAAACATGCCAACTAGGGATGTGCATGAATCGATTTTTTGTTTTGATTTGAACCCAAATTGAAACACCCCCAATTTGTTTTGGGTCCAAATCTGACACACACCGCTCCAATCACCCCTGATTCGATTTGTACCCAAATTTTCCAAATCCGAATCCGAATTGATTCGGATTTTTTAAAAGGCGTCCCAGGGCTAAAAGAGTGAGGATTAGTGCCCAACGGATGGAAGCTAACACCCTAATTTCAAAGAAATTGGGCAAAGGGGTGATTTTTAAAGAAATGTTGAAGTTTTCGTGTCTTTAAGATTTTCCCCATAGGGAATAATGGGGATTTCAGCTGCCTTAGTTAGAACTCCCCGGGGGAGTGGCACCAAGGTGGCCCAGGGTGGGTTGTGGTGGGTAGTAGTGCCCAATGGGTGCAAAGATTTGAAAGGAATTGGACAAAGGGCTGATTTTTTAAGAGTTTCTGAAGTTGGTATGTCTTTGGGGCAGATTCGGAGCAGATAGGGGGTTTCGGGGGCAGAAGAGTGGATCGGGTGGTAGTGCCCCAATGGGTGGCTGCTACCACACATTTCAAAGGAATTGGTCAAAGGGCTGATTTTTTAAAGAATTTGTGAAGTCTATGACAAACAATGAATCTACTCCCATTTGCTACCAGAGAATCTACACTCAGAATACATCAGAAACAAAATATGCAGTACCCCATGGGCTTGTGGGCATGGGGGTGGTTGGCACCCTATGTGTACTATACCACAACTCACTCTGGGTCACCCTGGTGCCCCCCAAGTGGAGTTATGGGATGCTGAAACCTCCATTATTCCCTGGGGAGGGGGGAAGGTTAAAGATGCGCAAACTTCAAAAATTCTTTAAAAATCAGCCCTTTGCCCAGTTCCTTTGGAATCTGGATTGTAGCAGGCACCCATTGGGGCACTACCACCCAACCCACACATCTGCCCCTGAAGCCCCTTTTCTGCCCCAAAGATGCCTCAATGTTACACAAACCTCACAAATTCTTTAAAAATCAACCCTTTGCCCAATTCCTTTCAAATCTGCTTGGTAGCCTGACCCACTGTGGCACTCCTAAGAGGCACCCACAGGCAGAAATGGGCACTGTCTGTCCCCATTGTCCCATAGGGTGGATGCAGCACACATCGCCAACAACAACAGCAGAGCTTTGCAAAGAAAAAGGTTTCCAAAGGTCATGCACATCCTATGTGTCACTCACCACATCCACTGTGTCCCACCACCACCATCCCAGAAATGCAATGGATCTACACACAACAGTGTGGAACAACAACAATGAAATGCACTGCCCCACGCACACCCTCTGAATACAGGGTAACAGCAGCAGCCAGCAACAAGCAAGTAAATAAGTGTGATATCACAGATGCTGCAGACTAGGGCTGCAGACTAGGGCCAACAACAGCATCACATGTGCCCTGCCCTCCCTCCCCCAAGCATTTCTCATCCACAAGCAACAGACAGACACAGCTACATCTGTGGCACCCGGCCATAAAAGCAGGTTAAGTAAGGATGCAAAACAACATTCTGCCAGTGGAACAGCGAGGTTTACCCCCCCCCCGCGCCCCCACCTGACAACAACAGTACACAATATTTTGGCACATTTCTTTGACATTTCTGCAACAGATTGGAGCCTGTGGCACCAGCAGCACAACCTATTGTAGATGCAAGCAATCTAGTTTGAATAAAAACACTGGTGATGCTAGAAGTCACAATATGACCCAATCTTTATTGCAAAGAAATGCAGAGAGAGAGAGAGAGAGAGAGAGAGAGAACCTGTCCTGTGCCCATCCATCAGGTCACCAAAATACACAGGCACAACAACAAACCAAACCAAGGCATCTGAATTGCATTACAGACTTAAGATCATGTAGGGGGAAGCATAGTATACCTGTGCATATGTGCTCTGCGAAAGGGTTAGTGCGTTTAGGGTTAAAATTCACCATTCTCAGGCTGGTAGTGCGGCTGTGCCTGTGTCCGTGTCTGGATGTGTCAGCAGCAGAACACAGAGACTGTGACACATCTTGGTCGGGATGAGCTGCCGTGACATGGGAGGCACTGCATAGGGGGGTGATGCGAGTCACTCACCTTCTACAGCCTGCTTGAGGTAGCCAAGCAGGGGGAGGTTGGCCTTCAAGAAGACCAGCTGCTCAGCCAACTCAGCATCCAGACGTGAGCATAGAGGGATCACCACATCCCCGGCCATGGAGAACAACCTCTCGCTCGAGACACTGGTTGGCAGGCATGAGAGGAACCGACCAACAATGGTTGCCAAGTCTGGCCAGACATGGTGACATGTTGCCCAAAATTGGCATGGCTCCATCCCTTGGTCAGGTAGAGCAGAACAGACTGCTCAGCATGACTGCAGGGAGAGGCAGGTCCTCCTGTCCCCCTGGCAAGACAGCAGAGAAGCCCTCTGTGAACCACCGAGCGGCAGAACGCGGAGATGGCACTGGCCGCTCCATTGGTGCCACTCCAGAGAAACCGTGCTGCTGCACTGGGAAGAAGTGGTAGTGGTGGTGGCAGTGCTGCTGGGGGCAAGCAGTGGGCAAATATTGCTCCGCCTAGATGTGCAAGGTTGATAGAGAAGTATCCCAACAGACTCAAGGCTGTTATTAAAGCAAAAGATGGTTCAACAAAATATTGACATTGGGGGGGTGATCCTTTTTCAATCTCAGTAATTCTTGTTTTTTTGTCTCTGACACTTTTTCTGGACTGTAACTGTGATGTTTTTCAGTTGGATGTTATAGGTTGCATTGGATAAGTACAGCTGGTGAAGGGAATTTTCTTTGTGTTTTCATTTCAGAATGTAAGAGAACCGGAATTTAAGGTCTATCAAAGGGGGTGATTTTTTCCTATACCCACTGTAGGTCCAGCAGAGCTGGATGTCCTCTCACCCCCATGCCCCCACTAGTGGGCTGTCAGGGACATGAAGGCAGTGCGCAACCCACTGTGGCTCGTCCAGAGATCCGCAGTGAAGTGCACACCAGTGCTGGGCCTGGCTGCACGCAACCGGTCCAACACAGCCTCCCTGCATGCTGGGTGCAGGGAAGGCACCACCCTCCTCCTGAAGGTGGTGCATGAGTGGATTTTTTTTTACTCTGGGGCAAGCAGCTGGAGCAGACAGTGGAAGCCAACATTCTCCATGATATTAAAAGGCTGATCGTCCAAAGCCATCATCTCCCCATTGGCCCAGGTAATCAGATATGATTTTGGGCGATCAGATCGCTTCCCCAGAGGCTGCACCCTTGCCCTGTGAGTTTTTCCTGCCTAGGAGAAGGAACCACTGACTGCTTGCTGCGGGTTCTAGAGGAGGCACTTGGCCTAGTGCCATTGCCAGCAGAGGTTTGGAACCCCAGGTGCCGCCACCACAGGTGCAACAGCAGACCCGACGTGCTGAAGTGCTTAGGGTCCTTGCCCCTGCTAACAAGTGCCTTGCAGTGGGTGCAGACAGCATGGCTGGGATCACCAGGGCAAAGCTCAAAGTGATCCCACACCACACTGCTGGACTGTCCTGCAACACAGGGCCGCTTGGGTGGTGGCACTTGTGCTGGTTCCTTCTGGGGCACGCCGCCACCACTGCTCTCACAGCTGGCCTGGGAAGTCCCAGGGACAGGAAATACAGGGGCTTCTTCCTGGGCCTCCTCAGACACAACCTTGGGAACCCCCCCCCACACACACACACAGGGACCGGTGGGGAGGGCAGCAATCTGGATCTGACTGGACTGGCAGCCGGCCTCACCTGCACCACCTCCACATCTGCCACAGGAAGAACTTCTTTCCTGGCAGGTGAGGCCCTCCCCCTAACTGCTGCCCAGCCACAGGCCCTGGCATAGGGCCAGGCAGATGAGAGAAGCCCAGCCTGCACACCAAAGCAGGGGCAGGGGTGACTCGGGGAATAGGCCCCTGTCCCCGCCCCCCACCACGACCAGCAAGAAAAACCCGCCCCCTACATCGCACTCTTCCTCCCCTCTTAGCCATCTCTTTTGGGGCTTCGTTTTAAAACCCTGACTTTTTTTTAAAAAGTTTTTGAAAGAATTTGGGGGCAAGGGGCAGAAGTGGGGTGAGTGTCTCAAGGAAGGGACACTCAGTTGAGAGAAGGGCCAAGAACAGGGGCTTCAGCGGAGTGTGCCTCCTGCAGTTGTGAGTGGGAGTGGGTGGTAAGGAAGGAGGCTAGAGTCTGTGCCCACTGCCCACAGAGCCTGTAGGCCGCTAGGCTGGGCACAGGGAACAGACACAATATAGGCTGCTGTTGCTGGACTACTGGCTGGGGTGATGGCCGAAGGCCTTACTTGTTTAAAGCAAAGTTGGGGGTGGGGTGGGTGGTAAATGGGTGCAGTGAGGAGACTGGAGTGTGTGCCCACTCAGAGCCTGTAGCCTGCTGGGCAGAGAATACTAATACTAACACATATAATGGGCACAGAGGGCTGGAGGGCAGGCTTCTGTTTTTTAAAAATGCAAAAAAAAAAATCTTTGTAATGGTAAAGAAGACAGAATTCTTTTTTTAAACCACATGGCTACGCTACCCTTCTAACCACCTACTAGTACTAGCTAACGGGGATCTCTCCCACAAACAGAACCCCTTTTTCAACTTCTTCTAAACTAAACAACACACAACTTTTTTAATTCAATTGCAACCCAAAACTTCCCTCCAAACAGGGGGAAAAAACCCCAAGAATACACAATTCCAGAAGGGTGTGTGTGTGTGTGTGTGTGTGTGTGTGTGTGTGTGTGTGTGTGTGTTCAAAATGGGTACTCACTCCGTCTAAGGCTTCAACCAACCACATTGCATCCAGTATTCCACTTCTGTGGTCCGGTCTCTGACAGTCTGCTCTTTCTTCTTTAATCTTCAGATGATGGGGCTGGGGCGAAAGCCTGGAAAATCTGGGGGGAGGGGTGGCTAGCTGGCCAGGTGGCCAGTGGCCACAGGCACTCTGGGGCTGGTGGCTGGTACAGGCAGGCAGTGATTCTCTCAGCAGCAGGAAGGGGGTGAAAAAAGAATCAGATATTCTTTTCTTCTCTAGAATTCTCCTTTTCTCTACAAAAAAAAGCAATGAATGCAGCAGAGAATCCACCCCAGGCTGGCACAGGCACTGGCAGGCTGGGTGGCATTGGCAAGCAAGGCAGGCTGGCAAGGCAGAATAATAGGCAGCCAGGCAAGGCAAAGCAAAGCAAAGCAAAGCAAAGCTCACTTGCTCTCTTCTCCCACGAGGCAGAAAAGCAGAATGGTGGCTGCTGCCTCTTTAAATCTCTTTGAAAATCCCTCCTTGAACTCCCCCCCACCCTTGCCCCTTCCTTGACCTTCAACCTGACTAATGTGGGGTCATTTAGCACTTACAAGAGTTGGGAATTGTACAGCCAGTGCAGTTTAATGTCAATATATTGCAATATAATTTTTGAGTCCATGTATATGATCCATCAGGTGTATAAGATTTATAGAAGGGTTTTCAGCAAGATTCTACAGTGATGTTCGGAGATTTACAATGCACATCCTTTCATATTGGTTCCACCTCCATTTATTTTTTCATTTTTTTATCAGTTTAGTTCCAATTGAGATTGGTCCTTTTGGTAGTTTCATCCCCTGTGAGACTGCAGCTTGCTGCCTCCAGGTAGCATCTGCGGGGAGTGTGTGCAGGATTGGGTCCAGGAGTGGATGACGCAGCAGTTTCTGGGGTCATCAGCCCAGCTCTAGGCCCAGCGTCCATATTTTTTAATGAAAAACAGGATATAGGTTCAATACATATATCGCTTCAGCCCTCCAGCTGTTGTTGGACTACAACTCCCATCATCCCCAGCCTCAGGATCCTGTAATCAGGGGTAGGGGTGTGCACGGAACCACCAACTGCGGTCCGGCACTGGGGTGGGGGGGTAGCTTTAAGAGCGACGGGACGGTTTATTTACCCCTCCCGCCACTTTCCCGCTCTGGCGCCGTAATTCTAGGAGTAATTGGGGCGGCAGGATACCTCCCTGCCGCCCCTTCTCCTCTGTTGCTGGAAAAAACTCCCAGGAGTCCTTTGTGCACACACACGTCACAGAGATGTGAAGTGCACGCATGATGTCTCTGTGATGTGCGCGCGCGCAAAGGACTCCTGGGAGTTTTTTCCAGCAACAGCGGGGAAGGGGCGGCAGGGAGGTATCCTGCCGCCCCAATTACTCCTAGAATTATGGCGCCAGAGCGGGAAAGCGGCAGGAGCGGTAAGTAAACCCTCCCGCCGCTCTTAAAGCTACCCCCCCACCCGAACCAAACCACCCAGGTCCGGACCGGTCCTTTTTCAATGGCCTCCAGACCGGTCCGGGCCCATCCCTAATCAGGGGTGAGAGGTGTTGTAGTCCATCGAGAGCTGGAGGGCTGAAGTTGTGCACCCCTGACTTAAATAAGCATCCCATAGACTCAAGCAGCCTAAAATAGTTCATTTAAATGCTAAGAAACGACCACAGTCCAGGTAATTAAATTGTTTGGGGAGGGCACATGAAATAAAAATGACACAGCAGACTATTCGTTTCTTCCAGTTCTTCCTACTTCTGTAAATGTGGCCAAGTTCTGTTTTGTTGCATCCAGACTTGGTAGAGCTTGTATTAGCAATTTGAATATTTTGTAAATTATAATTGTATTATTTTAAACGTTAAGCTGGTCTAAAGACCGTAATAAATTTACTACTACTACTACTACTACTACCCATTTCTTCCTTTCCTGCTATGGTGGAGGTGGAGGTGCGTGTGGGCAGGAGGGCAGGGTTGGGATCCTATTCACGATCCTCACAAATAGCCAATATTTCCATTCCACTGGCTTATTCGGTCCCCTTCCATTCCATGATCCCCCTCCTTAAGAGTTTTACTCCAAGCTACCTGCCTCTGTCCACCAAACTTGAAGTTGCTGCCTGTTTTCCTAATCCTCTACTCCCCTCATGTGGACATACTGAGAAGTGCGGCATCCTGAAATCAAACCAAATTAATTTGCAGTGGTTGTTTATTATCAGCCATGCATCCATCTTCCCCTAGAGGTAGGGCTGCACAATTTGGCCCATCGGCTGTTTCTGGACTACAACTCCCATCATTCCTAGCCACAGTGGCCAATAGTCAGGCATTATGGGAGTTGTAGTCCAACATCTGCAGGAGAGCTGAAGCTGTGGAACCGTGCCCTAGAGACATCCCATAATCTTCAGTGTGGGGAGCGTACTTGTGATGGAACCGAGTTGCCACCTCTCTCCGGTGTGTGAGAAGATGCCTTCACCAAATCCTAGTCACCTTATACTTGTAAGATTAGTCCTCCCCACCCCAACAAAAAACCCTCTCTTTCGCTATTTTTAAAGAATATTTAATCCATTCCCACCACTTCTTCAGCACTATCATCTTCTCTACTTCTTGGACTGATTACTTTGTAATCAGCAAATTCATAGAAACCATGGGCAATAGTAAGTAAATTTATTGCTCCAATCCAAGACCAGAAAACAGCAATAGGCATGACAACCAACAAAATACAGATGTATAAGTTACTTCTTACTACATACAGATAAGGTAAAGTGTGCTGTCAAGTTTATTCCAATTCCTGGCGCCCACAGAGCCCTGTGGTTTTCTTTTGGTAGAATACAGGAGGGGTTGACCATTGTCTCCTCCCTCGCAGTATGAGATGACACCTTTCAACATCTTCCTATATCGCTGCTGCCAAATATAGTGCCAGTGGGGATTCGAACCAACAACCTTCTGCTTGTTAGTTAGGTATTTCCCCACTGCGCCATTAGCAAAATACAGAGTTACAGGTCACTCCTTACTATAAAACTACCTGGATCATTAATTCATTGCACAATCAGATTCAAAAAACCAGCACACTTCTTAGAAATTTAAGTTGCGGATTTGGCTATCTATTTCCTAATAAAGCAAGCCCCTGAGCAAAATTTTGCAACATTAAAAGTGGTGTCTGTTTTAGAATCTGAGAGAAGAAGAGAGGTGGAAAATTATTAGATCTACATGGAAAGTAAATTAAAATCAAATTATATAAAGGCAATAGATATCTCTATAGAACTGACAGTACAAGAGAACATGAGCCACGGTTTCAACTACTCCCGGTTGGCAAGAACAAATCCATTCTGCACAGAGTATTTGAAGGTATATCTGCCTCCCAATAGGGCTTATAGTAAGGTAAGCTAAGGTAAGCTAAGGTAAAAGCTCTCCGGTGATATGTTGTCACAAGATTGTGCAGATATTTTACCGGAGAGAGATTTTTACTAAAATCCCGGAGCTCTAGGCAATGAAACACCATGCTATTATCCCTTTCAAAATCAATATCACTACTGCATTGTTTTGTGTTCTCTTTATGCCTTGGGGTAACCCAAAGATACCAAAACTGGAGGAGAAAGTCTGTAACTACAGAGTTTTTCTTCAAGGGTTCTCATCCAGCCTAAATAAAAGTTATCATCCAAGGTCAGGGAGGCTGCCTCAGCACAAATTCAGCCGGAATGTGTTATTAATTAATCAGGCTTGAGCCTTTAATGAGATAGACCTTGATTCCAAATGGAGGGCAACATACTCCAAAAATGTCCCTCAGAAACTTAGACTGGATCACCTCCAGGGGGTGGGGATGTGCACAGAACCGACTGACCTGGTTCAGTTCAAGTCCACGCAGGACTTGAACTTGACCGGACTAGTTTGGTCTGGCACCCCCTCGAACCACCACACACACACCCGGTTTGGTCCAGGGGGTCCACAAATATTTTTAATTTTACATTTTGGGGAAAAAACTTATCCCCCCTCTAGGCGGCGGGAGGGGGGTCTGCAGAGATTCCCTCTCCCCCCACTGGCCTCTGTTATTGCCCCCTCCAGCCGGTTCGGCCAGTTCTTCAGCCGGTTCGGACCTCCGTAGTTCAGTGCAGCTGCCATTTTGAATGCTGCTGTGCATGTGCAAATGGGCTCTGCGAGGCTCTCAGTCATGCCAGGCCTCACAGCGGCCATATGCACATGCATGGTTGCATCCAAAATGGCCACCGTGCCAAAATACGCAGGCCCAAACCAGCCGAAGAGCCGGCCGAACCAGCTGGAGGCGTTGATAACGGAGGCCAGCAGGAGGAGGAGGAACCTCCATGGACTCCCGCACCCACCACCTTCCCTGAAGGGGATAAGGTTAAAAAAAAGTTTTAAAATGTGGGGGGGAAACCCTAAACAGGCAGGGCGGGTTGGTCTGGCGTTGAACCGAACAGGGGGTGGTTTGGTCCGGCCCCGAACCGTCGAAGCGAACCAGTTTGATTTTGAACACGTTCAACGTTGAACTGGTTTGCACATCCCTACCAGGGGGCAGAAATCTCAGTATAATCTTAACACTATAAACCATGCAGCCTCTGGGTGACAACCTTTCCTTGGAATAACCTAACCGCAGATGGGATAAGCAAACCTCCATTTGAATAAAATAATCTAAGAAGTGCAGCTATGCTTAAGAACATGCGAACATAAGAACAGCTTTGCTGGATCAGGCCCAAGGTCCATCTAGTCCAGCATCCTGTTTCGCACAGTGGCCCACCAGATGTCGCTGGAAGCCACAGGCAGGAGTTGAGGGTATGCCCTCTCTCCTGCTGTTACTCCCCTGCAACTGGTACTCAGAGGCATCCTGCCTTTGAGGCTGGAAGTGGCATTTAGCCCTCTGACTAGTAACTGATGATAGACCTCTCCTCCATGAAGTTATCCAAACCCCTCTTAAAGACATCCAGGTTGTTGGCTGTCACCACATCTCGTGGCAGAGAATTCCACAAGTTGATTATGCATTGTGTGAAAAAGTATTTCTGTTTGTTGGCCCTACATTTCCTGGCAATCAGTTTCATGGGATGGCCCCTGGGTCTAGTGTTATGTGAGAGGGAGAAGAATTTCTCTCTATCCACTTTCTCCACACCATGCATGATTTTATAGACCTCTATCATGTCTCCCCGCTGTTGTCTTTTTTCTAAATTAAAGAGCCCCAGGTGTTGTAGCCTTGCCTCATAAGAAAGTTGCTCTAGGCCCATGATCATCTTGGTTGCCCTCTTCTGCACTTTTTCCAGTTCTACAACATCCTTTTTTAGATGTGGTGACCAGAATGGTTCACAGTATTCCAGGTGTGGCCGCACCATAGTTTTGTATAAGGGCATTATAATATTAGCAGTTTTATTTTCAGTCCCCTTCCTAATGATCCCTAGCATGGAATTGGCCTTTTTCACAGTTGCCGCACACTGAGTCGACACTTTCGACGAGCTGTCCACCACAACCCCAAGAACCCTCTCCCAGTCAGTCACCAACTGTTCAGATCCCATCAGTGTATACTTGAAGTTGAGGTTTTCCATCCCAATGTGCATCACTTTACACTTGCCAACATTGAACTGCATTTGCCATTTTGTCACCCACTCACCCAGTTTGGAGAGATCCTTTTAGAGCTCCTCACAATCCATTTTGCATTTCACTACCCAGAAGAGTTTGGTATCATCTGCAAGTTTGGCCACCTCGCTGCTCACCCCTACTTCTAGATCATCTATGAATAAATTAAAGAACACCAGTCCCAGAACAGATCCCTCGGGGACCCCACTTCACTTGTCCACTCAGCTGCCTGCCTGGGTGCATTGCAGATTGACGAGTATGCATAGACAGAAATTTTGTTTCTGAGCTTCCCAAAGACCAATTGTAAATGGACAGCCAATGAATAAAATCTTTATAATTAATCCTTGTAGATGTGCCCGTGGGGATGCGTCCCAGCACCCAGCGGATTGACTGGCAGCAGGAGCTCACGCGCGGCACGAGGCTGTTGAGCTGCTGCCGAGGGAAATGGCAGCCACAGCAAGCAGGTGGAGGCGGCCCCAGCCATGGTGAGGCAGTGGCAGCCCCAGCCACAGTGAGGCGGCGGCGGCCTGCACGCCCACCAGGGTCAGGAGGCAGCTGGGTCATCAGGAAGAGGAGGCGGCAGCAGGAGGCAGGAGAAACCACGGGAGGGCGGGCGGGCAGGCCAGCGTCTGAGACGCCCACCGGAAGACAGGGAGAAGGGGCTGAATGGGGGGAGAGTCAAACTAGGGGCGCAGACGCTATGCGCCCAGTCAGCTAGTAATAATTATTATTTTTAAATTAGGATCAGAAGATTACAGGGGCTCTCCCTCAGAAGTTAATTTCTTCCTCGTTTGCCACAAATCTTGGTGGGAGATACAACAAGATGTCTATAGCATGGAAGGACATTGTCCTTTTGCACTATTACTTACAGTCCCCAGCCAGTCACCCAGTGGTAATGTTAACTGTTAACTGGTTTTGCCCCTGTTTTCTCCTGCTCTCACCGTTCACCCACCCTGGAACTGCATCACCAATGGAAGTCTCTCAAAGTCCAAGCCCTTTACAAGTATTATACAATATATACCTACAAGTGAGAGAACATCTACTAGTATGATGCCATATGCTTTTTAAGCTCTTAAATATTATATAAAGTCTGAAACATGCAAAATATATTGGCAACGGAATCAGAAATGTTTGAAATCCCCTTCTGCACTTCATGCAATTATAAGCAAATTCAGCATAGTTTTCTTGATCAGGTTGCAATTTCCCCTACAAACTATGATCAGTGCTCAAAGTTTTCCACTCATTCGTTTCCCTCTACGTGTTTTGATTCAAGTTCAAGTTCTCTAATGTTATAGGCACAAGCCAAAACCATGTATTGATTTAATCAGAAGAACAGCAAACACATTGCTACAGGAATCTTGTTGTGAGGTAACAGAATCAGGTTGTCATGTTGCTGGATAGCAATCAAAGTAAAACATTCAAGGAAAGAAAAGCACATCAGGCCCAAAGCATATAGATCTATTTGTTAACATTAATTCAAAATTTTAATAACGTTTTTAAAAAAAAACAACACTGATTTATTGCACAAGGAAATTGGGATGCTTCAGCAGTTAGCACAGCTCTTCAGAGGGCTCTCCAAAATAAATAAATAAATAAATAAAAGGGAACTGGATTAGTACCAGGTACGAGTTTTCTATGGGTGACATGATTGCTTCTGATAACTGCCAGATCATCACCTTCTGATTCCAAAGTACACCAAGCCTTAACCTGTCTAGAGAAAAGGAAGCGAACACGCCGTACTGCAGTCTATTATTCCAATGGATAGATGAAACGGATCAACCATCTAGGACATCCAGACTAATGCAACATTGCTGCTCTAATGCAGCATGCACGTTACATGGGGAGAGGTATTTTGTTGACCTCTTTTTCTCCCAAAGCCCTCTGTGCCTCGAGAAAATATGTTCCTGGGGGCTTTGTGGGGACTTTAACACCTACAACCATCCCTGTGACTTTTTGTGGGGTTAATTGGGGGTGTCTTTGCCCCAGGAGGCCTGCCTTCTCTACCCCTCTCTCGGTTCTTCTTTTAAAAAAATTATTGCTCCCCGCCCCCCACATTTTAATTGAATTATGTGTGAACATACATATGGCCATTCGGGAACAGCCTGGCTTCTCTGCCTTGTTTGGGGGCACCCTCGTTAGAATGTAGTGCCTCTTTAATGGAAGGTGCTATCATTGCAAGCGTCGTCTTTTGGGGGAAAGGAGGGTCCCCTGAATCTGTACAAATTTATTTATTTATGTATTTATTTATTTATTTTTGAATTTTTATACCGCCTTTCGTTAAAAGATGAAAAGAAAAGACCACACACACCTATGAAAAGACCACACGCACCTAAGACCCTTTAAGGACCTTTTTCAAAAATAAGACTGGGAGTGGATGAAAAATTGAAACTAGAATTGAAACAGACAGTACTTGAGGTGGAAAGCAATGTGGGTGCAAAGGTCCAAAGGAGCAGAGGCGTAACTAGGGAAAATGGCGCCCGGGGCAAGCACTGAAATGGCACTCCCCCACCGCCCCCCCAACATACTACATTATACATAGGTTTTTCCTCACAAGCGCCCGCCGCCGCCGCCAAGCCAGGCCACTGACTGTCCGCCAGGCGCCAGCAAAGCAATGGGGGGGGCGCAGGTGGCACGGAAGGGACCGCTCGTGGGGAAGGGGGCACCGACGCGCTCCCTTGACTGCTGCAGCACTGCTGCACTGAGCAGGAAACATTTGTATTAACAAAAAATTAAATTTTTTTTTAAAAGAATTTGGTCATGGCGGCGCCCCCCACATGACCAGAAAAGATGGCGCCCGGGGCACGTGCCCCCCCTGCCCCCCCTATAGTTACGCCTCTGGAGTAAGTGCGTGTTTCCACCCCAGGTAAAGCTAACAGCTCTATAAGGAAGCTGTATGTGTGAAGGAGTGATGAGTAGGCTATAAGAGGGGAAATGAGCAGGGGTTCTAGAGGGCAAGGATGGTGGCGGTCAGGGACAAAGAAAAGAGGCCCCAAGGCATGGGGCTGAAACCCACAGGTTTTTAATACAAAAGCTTCCTGTGTCCGTGGAACAGAGGAGGAAAATGCAGGAGAAAAGTCAGTTGGTGTGCATAGCCCCTAGAGATTCCTATTAACATACATCATGCTTCCCCATCAATAAACCTCCCTGTCTGGAAAATCTCAATGTTGGGCCATCAGGTAAACCTCCTGCCTTCTTTACATAAAGTAAATACGGAAATATCTCTTCTTCTTTTTTGTTTACTAAAAGCAAAGTGTCTGGAGGGTTTGATTAAAACAAACAGTGCTCCAGAAGGCTACTGAGAACCCAATAGCTTCCAGGGTCATTGTAGCAGGGGATGATGGGGGTTGTAGTCCAACAGCATCTGGGGACCCAAGGTTGGGAGCCCTTTCTATAGAGGGGAACCAAAGTCAAAGAAGTAGAAAACTGGTAAAAATTGTGTGGTGTGGTATTTATGTGTCTAGAGAACGTGGGCATGTCACCATCTCTCGGTTTATTTCAATTAATACTTCACAGGATGGTTGGGTGGAGGTTGCACTGAGAAACTGGTGGACCATATCCAGACTAATTAGTCAGGATTAGGCACCAATCTAATTAATGACACAAGATAGTCATGACTAACTGAACTCTTATTAATTTCAATAGGGGATAAAGAAGTTGTTTCTTAGAAACATGGGAAGCTGCCTGATACTGAATCAGACCTTTCATCCATCTTTCAAACTAGTCTGTTCTTTTACTTCCATTTCACAAGTACATTAATATAAAAAAATTGTACAACATATTCTTAATTTCTTGAAGTTTCCTGTCAGTGTAATCTACACAAAATGACTTTGCACAGTGAACAACAGGCCTCACCAACTAGTATGTTATACAAAGGATGTGGGAGACCCTAAGTAATATTTATTTTATTTTATTTTATTTTATTTCTACATTTCTACTCTGCTGTTTCTCCAAGCAGCCCAGAGCTATGTTCATGGTTACATCTATGCCCACAGCTGTCCTGTGAGCTAGGTTAGGCTGAGAAAGAAATGACTGCTCCGGAGTCACCAGTGAGTTTCATGGCTGCATAGGGATTTGAACTCATGTCTCCCTGGTCCTAGTCCAACACTCTGGTCACTACAACACACTAGCCTGAGAATCTGGGGAATCCATTGGTGCAAGAAGCTGAAGAACCTCTGCACTTGTTGCCTGATATTGTGTATCCCAGCTTTTGAAAATACTTGCACCCACTAACCTGGGTTAGCATCACTTCCTCATCTCTTTCTCTTTTGTCCCAGTGACCTCTACAGCCCCAGAGATCTTCTCACGGTCTGCCAGTGACCAAGATGCCACCCAGGTCACTATAGTCTGTTTGGTCACTGGCGTCTACCCCCGCGGTCACACTTCAGTGGGATTCAGGAGTCCTCTCTGTTGGCCTCCAGATGGTCCCTGAAGGATTGGACATATCCAGCATCCACTACAATCTCAGCATTCAGGTCACTCACCATCCCAGCCAAAAAATGGGTCCATCAGTTGTACCTGTGCAGCATTACAGACCTAGCTACAAGTCTCCAGAGTTGATCACGACATCGGAGGTGAGTCTTTCAGGCTTTCGGTAGGTTATTTTCTTCCCTCCCAGAATTGGCAACAGATATGAGCCCCCTTTGCACATTATTTTCAATACCCATATAAACTGTGTGCACAATGTGCACACAGGTACAGATCTGTGCACAGGTACAGATCGGCACGCAATGCAGTTATGTTATGTTGCACTCAGGTACGGTGGTATATCCTACCTCTCTGTATGCTGTACTGCAGGGGGTCTTTGCCCATGTTCACTTTTAAAATGAACACAGGTACAGTCATCTGAATGCAGGTACAACATAATGTTTGAATAGGGCCCTGGTAAAGGAGGGAAATGCTGAATATGTGGAAAGATGGAGAATTGTTACAAAAGGTTTGGTATAACTCTAAAGTACGTGATGCCCTGCAGACAATGCAAAATGTTCTCTGCTGCCAACACAGAAAACAAATAGTTCTTCTAAGGTTACTCCAGCTATTTCTATAGGGCGTGGATGATCTTAAATGTCTCGCTTTCCATGTCAGAGGAGTTACGATCCATGCCCAGAGAACAAACAAGCAAAAGCAGCCAAAATCTCTAAATGGCCAAGTCAGAACACTGCAGTCTCTGCTTTTGGTGCTCTTGTTGCTGATGCCTTGTGGGGATTCTTATTAACACCCCCTTGGATGGACCTATGGCAACAATACACGGAGGCAACAACTTATGACATATTTGCTGTCTGTACCAAATGTTCTTTGCATGTACAAAGTACAAGGAGAACATACACATAACTTTAAAATGAAGTAGAGGTATGTTTGGAGAAACAAGGATTAATCTGTGACCTGAAGTCTGAGACGTGGAAACAGGAAGATTATTTGAAGAAGAAGCGAAGAGTTGAGATACAGTAGGATCAGAAGGGACCATTCAAATGAAGAGCTGTGAAGTTGGAACACAAATCTTGATAGAAGGGGATGAGTAGACAATTGTAAGGGTTTGCAATTGGAGGAAGGCATGCAATGGGAACACCATTGTTATGCACTGCAGAATGTCTCTCTCTGCAGTGTTCAGTCAGCTTCTGGTGATGCTGGGTGATGTTGGCAACAGATATGAGTCGCCTTTGCACGTTATTTTCAACACTCATAAAAACTGTATACAGTGCGCACAGGTACAGATCTGCATGCAGCTGCAATTATGTTATGTTGCACGCAGGTACAGTAGTATATCCTACCTCTCTGTATGCTGTGCTGCAGGCAGCCTCTAACCAGGTTCATTTTTAAAATGAATGTGCTTTGGGCCTGACCCAGCAGGGCTGTTCTTATGTGAATGAAAGAGGATCCGGTCAAAGATGTGAGCCTTTCCAGGAGAATCAGTGGGCTGGTTGAATGGGAACAAGTGGGGAAGAGTTAATGTCTTTAAAACAAATTGTATGGCTGCTAGCAAAGGAGAAAATAAATTATAATATATGTATCCCCACCCCCACCGCTGTGGTTGGCAAGAATTCAGGGCTTCATATGTGGCTTCCGTTAAAAAAAAAAAATCCACAGAATAGTGCCAGTTAAATTGATGCAGGGCCAGGAGTCGAAATCAACTTGATGGAAAACTTTACTTTTAAATGGATGCCGGGTAAACTAATGGAAAGCATACTTAAGGACAAGATTGTTAAACATACAGAAGAAAAGGCCTTGCTGGAGGAGAACAAGCATGGCTTCTGCAAGGGCAGGTCTTGCCTCACTAGTCGTTTGGAGTTCTTTGAGAATGTCAGCAGGCATGTGGATAAAGGTTATCTGGTTGGCATAGTATACTTGGACTTCCAAAAAGCTTTTGATAAAGTTCCCCAACAAAAGCTATTGAGCAAACTTAGCAGTCATGGAATAAGGGGACAGGTTCATGTGTGGATTGGTAACTGGTTGAAGTACAGGCAAACAGAGGGTAGGAATAACTGGACAGTTTTCACAATGGAGGGTACAGTTTTGGTCACCGTATCTTAAGAAGGATATTGTAGAACTGGGAATGGTGCAGAAGAGAGCAACCAAGATGGTCAGGGTTCTGGAGCACCTTCCTTATGAAGCTAGGCTACAGCATCTGGGGCTCTTTAGTTTGGAAAATAGGTAAGTAGGGGAGACATGAACAAGGTTTATAAGGGTGGAGAGAGTGGGCAGAGAGAAATTTTTCTCCCTCTCTCACAACACTAGAAACAGGGCCTTCCCATGAAACCGAATGCTGGGAAATTTAGCACCATAAGGAAGTACTTTTTCACACCGTGCATAATTAATCTGTGGCATTTTTTCCATGGGATGTGGTGATTGCCATTGTGGTGAACAAACTGCTGGGATTGGGACCAGCTCTGCGGGCCCAAAAAGCTAAGCTTAGGCCTGTGTCTGGAATTGCTGGCCATTGCTAGGAGACAGTTTGATAATGAACTTAGGTTTTTAGAACTGCTTGCATCTCAGTAAAGTGAAAGTAAATTTCAATTGCTAGGAATTAATTGCAAACCACTCTGTATTTTGAAACATTGCACCACACTATAATGAAACTTCTGATTGAATTTGCTTGCATGCTTGCTCACATGTAATCATTAGCCTTTGAATAAAGTTTATAAAACTACAGTATTGTGTGGAATGTCTCTTTTCCCCCTCCTTCCTGCTTGCCCATGACCTCAGTAACCGATCTAGGGAACCAGCGTGGTATAGTGGTTAGAGTGCTGGACTAGGACCGGGGAGACCCGAGTTCAAATCCCCATTCAGCCATGAGACTTGCTGGGTGTCTCTGGGCTGGTCAATACTGTCTCAGCCTAACCTACTTCACAGGGTTGTTGTGAGGATAAACTTAAGTATGTAGTACACCACTCCGGGCTCCTTGGAGGAAGAGCGGGATATAAATGTAATAAAATAAAATAAAATAATAATAATAAATAATAGGGGCAGCCTCTGTTGGCTAAGGTTGGGAGAGGCTGTGTGCTCTCTCTATATTATAAAGCGTGGATGGCTTTAAATGCAGCTTAGACAAACCATGGAGAACCGGTCCTTCCATGACTCTTAGTTTGGTGGCTCTGGGCCATTCATAGCTTTAGAGGCACAATGCCTCTCAATACCAGTTGCAAGGGAGCAACAGCAGGAGAGAGGGCATGCCCTCTCCTCTTGCCTGTGGACTCCCTGGAGGCATCTGGTGGGCACTGTGTGAAACAGGATGCTGGACTATATAGGCCTTGGGACTGATCCATCAGGCCTGTTCTTATGTTCTTCCATGTCACTTTCAGGACAAATATCAGAACTTGCTTCATTAAAGGAATCTTCCATGTCAACATTTATTTTATTTTTTACATTTCATATCCCGCTCTTCCTCCAAGGAGCCCAGAGCAGCATACTACATACTTAGGTTTCTCCTCACAACAACCCTGTGAAGTAGGTTAGGCTGAGAGAGAAGTGACTGGCCCAAAGTCACCCAGCTAGTATCACGGCTGAATGAGGATTTGAACTCGGGTCTCCCCGGTGCTAGTCCAGCACTTTAGCAACTACACCATGCTTCTTTCAGATTGCAAAATGCTATCCTCACCTGTTACCTCCTCAAACCCTTAATATGCAGACCAGCTCCTAAGCCCTTCCAATCCTGCTTCAGAGCTCTCCTCTGCCAATCTCTTTCTAAGCTGCCCTGCCATGCTTGCTTTGCTTGTCTGAAGCCAAATATAAGTGGCAGCAGGAGTGCAGGAGAGGCAGCCAGCCCATCCGTGTTTGACTTGCTGTAAAGAGGAATATGTTCCTCTGCAGGGATACATTCGTCTTTTCCTAGGGAAACCTGTTCTCTTGGGGAAAGATTGGCACAGGGGCATAGCTAGGGGAGAGGGGGCCTGTGTTCATCCCTCTCTTTGGCGGCCCCCAAGAGTGAGGGAGATCATGAAGAAAATAGGGAGTGGTGGAACTAGAGGGCCCTCAGGAGCTTGGGGCCTGGGTTCTTTGAACGCTTTCGATCAATTATAGCTACAACCATGGATTGGCACACCCTGCCCCTCAAACATCTGAGAACCCAAGCTTGGGAACCTCAGATCCACAGAAACCCAAGGCTTGTAAAAGAACGCAGAGATTTCCTTATAAGGCTGCTATTAGTAGCATATCAGGCATACACCAGGCCAAACTATGTTAGGTGTTTGGTCTGGCCCTATGAAGCAAAAGAGAGAATTCGAGAGGATGCCTGCAGCACAACCCTGGAAAAAAGAAGGGAAGCAGAGGTACATTTATAGGAACATAGGAAGCTGCCATATACTGAGTCAGACCATAAGTCCATCTAGCTCAATATTGTCTACACAGACTGGCAGCAGGTTCTCCAAGGTTGCAGGCAGTGATTTCTTTCAGCTCTATCTGAGAACAGAAAGTACATCTGCTGAGGGAAACAGAAGGTACATCTGCTGAGTGTCTCCATAGATGATGATGATGATGATGATGATGATGATGATGATGATGATGATGATATTATTATTATTTATTCGATTTCTATACCATCCCTCCAAAAATGGCTCAGGGCGGTTTACAAAGAGAAATAATAAATAAATAAGATGGATCCCTGTCCCCAAAGGGTTCACTATCTAAAAAGAAACACAAGATAGACACCAGCAACAGTCACTGGAGGTACTGTGCTCGGGGTGGAGAGAGCCAGTTACTCTCCCCCTGCTAAATAAAGAGAATCACCACGTTAAAAGGTACCTCTTTGCCAAGTTAGCAGGGACATCACACATTCCAAACAACTTCCAATTATACTTGTTTTCCTGGTAGGACTGCCCAAAATCCTCACTGGCTGCCAGACTCTTCCTTTCCAGAATGTCTGGTGGGGTTGCAGCAGGAGTTGGATGGAAAATTCCACCCCTCACCCTCTCCTGGCACATGATATAAGGAGACCTAGCAGGCAGCTGGGGATTCACTTGGGACCTCGCTATGCAATTGGCATCTTTTTCCTGTTTCTGGGACTCCTTATGCCCAGGGCCAGCCTGACATTTCCTTGCAGACAGGATGCTACAGGTGAGTATGCCTCTCCCCCTGCCCCCTCCACTCTCCAGCCTTCTCCTCCACGCCTCTTGGTGATATCACTTTGCCTCTCAGCCAAGCAAACTTATTCCCACTGGGTAGCTGTGCTCGTATGTACCCCTGCAGGCTTCTCTTGATCTCCTCTCTACTAGGTCCTGCTCAGCCTTTTCCCAATGCAGTTGGACTGCATTCAGGAAGACCCTGGCTAAGGTGGAAAAAGAGAAGCACGCCACAGAGAATAAGGTAAGGGTTGAGAAAGGAAGGCAATATTGAGTAGAAGTGGAAATGGTCTTCACCAAGCACTCCAAGAAGCTTTGTTGATGTCGTCTGGACTGGATTGAGACTGGGATGATGGGAGTCCTAGTCCAAAAACATCTGGAGACCTAAGGTTGGGAACTCTTGCCTTAATGTGTGACATGACCACAGGTTAAGAACATCACAGAAGAGATGACTGGCCTGTATGAGATCACTGTCAAGTTGACCAAGGAAAAGAAGGCTCTGCAGGAGGCCCATCAGTAGGGGTGTGTACAAATCATTTTTTTTGTTTCGATTTGTACCCGAATCAAAACACCCTTTATTTGTTTGGGGTCCAAATCTGACCCTCCCCCCTGAATCACCCCAGATTCACTTTGTGCCCGAATTTTCTGAATCTGAATCAATTCGGATAAAAAAGGGTCCTGGGGCAAAAGGAGTGGGGGGTGATATTGCCCAATAGGTGGAAACTCCCACCCAAATTTCAAAGAAATTGGGCAAAGGGCTGGGTTTTTTTAATGAATTTTTGAAGTTTAGGCATCTTGGAGATTTTTCCCATAGGGAATAATGGGGGTTTCAGCAGCCCCATAACTCCATTTGGGGGGCACTGGGGTGGCCTAGAGTGAATGGTGGCGTAGTGCACATAGGGTGCCAACCACCCCCATACCCACAATCCCATGGTATACTTGGTTTTGTTGTTTCTGAGGTGTTTGACGTGTAGATTCTCTGGTAGCACATGAGAGTGAATTCATTTTCAATGACAATGAATCCACTCTCATCTGCTACCAGAGAATCTACACTCAGAACCTTAGGTTGTTTAGTAATCAAAATCCCCAGGTATTTCAGGGAGTCTGTTTTCCATGTAAAGGGCCAGGGCATTTCTCTATTAGAGAGAGATAATTTCCCAATGGACATTGGACATAGCCTCAGATTTGCACCAGTTAATGTTGTATCCCGATAAGTTTCCAATTTGATGTAACAATTCCATAAGTTTAGGGATGGAGTCTTGTGGTTAGACCAGAAGTCACAATATGACACAATCTTTATTGCAAAGAAATCCAGAGAGAAAGAGAGAGAGAGAACCTGACCTGCGCCCATCCATGAGGTACACAAAATACACACACTCACTGCTAGACTTGAGATTATGTAGCACGGAAACATAATATACAGTACCTGTGCGTGCGTGCTCTGTGAAAAGGTTAGTGGGTTTAGGGTTTAAATTTTGGCCATGGCCTCAGAATGCTATATGCTCTCTAAGTCTGTGTGACAGACATTTGTGAGGGCACCAGCAGCAAGCTCATCCTTGGCCACGGCTGAGGGTGGGGGTAGGTGGGTGCATGTGTGTATGTGCTGCTGCTTCAGCCACAGTCCTTCCATGGGAGAAATAGGACCTCATCACAGATAACCCATGTTGTGACCTCTACTAGAAGATTCAGTGATTTGCATGGGGTGGATGGATGAGAACTGGAACAAGGGGAGAAGGGGCTAAGGTCACTAAAGGAAACTGCCACAGATGAAGTTTGAAAGTAGCAGAGAAAAGTATTTCTCAAGTGTGTACTCCCTTTTCAGGGCTGCGTGCATGGGGGCCTTCCCATTTTACACTCACAACAACCCTGTGGGGGAGGTCAGGAGTGGAAGAGATGGATATGTCCTTGACCACCCAGGGCGCTTCCTACGTAATTTGAACCATACATCCCCAGAGCACATCTAACACCCCTGTCCACTGCTCCACACATGCTCAGAGGGACAGTCTCCTTTTTATTGTACGGTGCAGAATTCACGAGCAAAGTGGTTGCTCTGGCCTCATGAGAGGAGTTTCTTCACAGTTAATAACTAGCCTCCCCGCAGAGCTTCCCTTGTGGTATCAGCTCCACCTTGCCCGCCCGCCCGCTTCAACAACCCTTTCACTAGCTGTCATTGGGCCACTCCTTGGTCCTGCCATGGAATCTGGACATTTAAACCAGCCAATCAGGGCAGAGCTCCAGTGGTCTCTGCCATCGAAGCCAAGCTCCCACTCCTATGAATATTCTGCATGGTTCTGATATATGATAGGAAAACCAGTGCTCTGCTAGGGTTCATAAAGCAGAGGACACAAGTTGTAGAGACGTTTCTTTGGCTTTCAAGTGAGCCAGGCTGCCAAGAGCTCAAGTCACATCAGAGCCCTCAGGAGGAAAGCAGTCAAAGAAAAAAATCTAGGTTGGCTTTAGAAATGCAGTTAGCTACAGGGCATGCCAATGTCTCCCAATCAGTTTGATAGTATATGAAAATCACTGGGCGAACACACAGAGACATCTCCATTTCTCTGAAGGATGCTTGGATAGATTGTCCTTTAGCTGAACCATCAGATCTGATGTATCCAAGGGGCCTATGCATACATTTTCTTATTCCTCACAACCAAGTGCCTGCCTCAGCACCTCTCCCATGGGAGGCCTTTAATTTCCACGGAGGGAGAACTGAAATCCACGGTGCGTCCACCTTAGTTTCAACATCTGTGCTGCCTTTCATTTCAACACCAGAGTAGATGTGTGTCATATCCAAAAAGCAATTTGGGCCTCTTCTGTGAAGACACCATCCTGCTTTTAGTACTCAGCTATTGATTTTCTCACACCTCCCAAAATACGGCTTTGATTCTTTTCTGAAGGTTCTGGCACCAAGTTGAACTCTCTGCTACCTCTGAAGACCATCTCTGCCACATCTGGGATGGGAAACTATGTGAACCACAATGAATAAAGAGTCTTGTGATGGCTCAAACTTGACTAACACATCTATTGAATCATACCATACATAATTATACAATTGGATTCCCTTTAAGGTGCCAAAAGGCCATTTGATAGTTTTTATGCTCCAGACCAATGCTGTGACTCCTCTCAAAGGAGCTACATTAGCAATAGCAATAGCAATAGCACTTACATTTATATACCGCTCTATAGCCGAAGCTCTCTAAGCGGTTTACAATGATTTAGCATATTGCCCCCAACATTCTGGGTACTCATTTTACCGACCTCGGAAGGATGGAAGGCTGAGTCAACCTTGAGCCCCTGGTCAGGATCGAACTTGTAACCTTAACATTAACAATGCTCTCCTCTCAAAGGAGCTACATTAACAAAAGTATTTAAACCTGCAATACATGAATGTAATTTTAAGAATCATTAAAAATTACAGCTGGAAGAACCAGAATAAGCATCAGAATCAAAGCATTATCAGTGGTAGTTAATTAACATAATCAGTCCTACTTTAAAAATCCAAAGGTAAAATGAGGCTTTTAGCATGTGTCCTTTGGTTCCAGGCCAAAGTTTATAGTTTGTTTTTTTAAATAAAAAAAATAACTTTTTATTCAATTTTTCACAACATAAGATACACACACGCACACACAAAAAGAAAAGAAAGAAAGAAAGAAAAAACCCCAAAAACAAAAACACCACAAGAGGACTTCCATCTCATCATTAGAACAAGTATCAGTTACAATACCCAAGTCTTGCCTGTAATTTAATCGTTCTCCCCCAGATAAATCACACGGAAGTCAGCTCTAGGGCATTTAAAAACATTTTTGTTACCACTCAAAGTTTATAGCTTGTTGATGCTGAAGTTCAGGAACTACAAATTGGAGCTGGTGAGAAGGTGACAAGGTGGACCACCAACATGGACCATGAAAAGCATATTGGAGAAGACGGCGGAGAAGACCATTAATGCAGAGGCAACTGGTCTCACCTCATCCCTCTATGCCGGGTCAAAGCTACAACCCTGTATTCAAAGGGGAAGCCCAGAAGAGTCCCAAGAAGCAGCGGAGGAGGTAGAAAAGTCACATCCTGATCAGGACAAGCCAGCTGTTCTTTGGCAGCAAGCTGTCAGTTTCTGATTATAGCCTTCACAGACTGGCAGCAGCTTCTCCAAGGTTGCAGGCAGGAATCTCTCGCAGCCCTATCTTGGAGAAGCCATGGAGGAAACTTGGAACCTTCTGCTTTTCCCAGAGCAGCTCCATCCCCTGAGGAGAATATCTTAAAGTGCTCACACACACTTCTAGTCTCCCTTTCATATGCAACCAGGGCATACCCTGCTTAGCTAAGGGGACAAGTCATGTTTGCTATCACAAGACCAGCTCTCCTCTCATTCCCATATGTTGTTGACTACAACTCCCATCATCCCCAGCTGCAATAGCTTTTGCTTGAGGATTATGGGAGTTGTAGTCAAGAACATCTGGGAATCCCTGTAATAGGGAACACTGGTGGGGGGGGGTGGGATTTTTTTTGGTGGTCTGGGCAAAGTTTGGAAACTACCTGCAAAATGTCTATCTTGGAGTTTCATGTCAGTGAGTGAATGAGTCACTCAGTGAGGCCAAAACAGCATTATATTGTAGATTAATTTGAAAATGTGCTTGTTAGAGAAATGGTAGTATGCTGGATTGGAATAGCCAATCCGTTGGAATAGCTCAAGTGCTGTTCAACTCTCTGTGGGAAAAGGCTGAGCAGAACCTAGAAGAGAGGAGATCAAGAGAAGCCTGCAGGGATGATGAGGAACAAAACTACCCAGTGGGAATAAGCTTGGGGGGTGGGGGCTGAGAGGCAAAGAGATTTCACCAAGAGGCATAGAGGAGAAGGTAGGAGAGAGGAGGGGGGAAGTAGCATCCTGGCTGGAAGGAAATGTCAGGCTGGCCCTGGGCATGAGGAGCCCCAGAAACAGGAAGAAGATGCCGGACTGCATAGTGAGGTCCCAAGTGAATGTCCAGCTGTCTGCTAGGTCTCCTTATATCATTTACCAGGAGAGTGTGTGTGTGGGCTGTCACTACATCTCGTGGCAGAGAATTCCACAATTATGCGTTGTGTGAAAAAGTACTTCTGTTTGTTGGTCCTAGATTTCCTGGCAATCAATTTCATGCTCAGGATTCCCACTGCTGAGGCAATACCTTGTCACTGTGGCTATGTACAGAAGCTTTCCAATTGCCCCTCTGTATTGATTGTTGGTTGGCAAATGCTCGCTGTCTCCATCTTCCTTCCAGAAATTAGCATCCATTGGTGTACTGACTTCATTGGCATCTGTCAGTCCCAGGCCTTCTAGAAAAAAAAACCTTTATCTTCTTCTTTTGGTTGAGAAGGACTGTCCCATTCTCTTTTATTTCTATTTGGATGCCAAGGTAATAGCAGATGCTTCCAAGTTCCTTCACCTCTATTTCCTTGTTCAGGTGCTGTACCATTTCAAGACTGTCTTGCTGATTCTCATGTGCAAGAATCAAGTAAGTCCGTCTATTGTCTCTGAACCTAGAATATAAGCAGGGGTCAGCCTTTCCATGTGTGAACCCCTCCTTAAGTAGCAGTTGATTCAGCTTCTCATTCCATGCTTTGGCTGCTTGCTTTAAGCCATAAATGCTCTTTTGCGATTTGCACACAAGCCCCTCTTTCCAGGTTCCTCGAAGCCTGGTGGCTGTTGCATGTAGATGTCTTCCTCGGTTTCCTCATGTAGGGAGGCAGTCTTTACATCCAAGTGTTCAACTTGCGTCCTTTTGGCTGCTGCCATGCTGAGCAATGTTCTGACTGAAGTGTGGTTTACAACTGGCACAAGAGCTTCATCAGCTGGCATCCTTTCCATGTCTTGCCATGTAGTAGGTTCTTGCATCTCTCCTCCTTTGGCCATGAGTGAGAGTCTTCTGGGTGGAACCCCTTTGTTGGGCCCCTAAGAGCTCCTTAGTTTGGGTTCAGGTTGTGCAACTCCTTCTGAATCTGGCACTCGTTCCTCAGGATCACTGTCTGATTCCAGATGCATTTGAATCCAATCAATAGTTCCTCATTCACCTGAATTTCATAAAATTTCTGACACTTCATCTTTACTTGGCCTTTGTCTTTTATCAAAATACACTGCATTGCAAATTTTGACCTTTCCACTTTCTGGATCAAGGATTGGTGCATATCCAACAAAAACTCCCAATTCACATCTACAATTGAGATGTGAATTTTCACCTTAGGAACATAGCAATAAGGTGAATTTTCACCTTAGGAACATAGCAATTCTTGCTATGTGGCCTTTGATCCAAACACTCTGATGTGTCTTAAGGAAGGTTTTCTGTCATGCCAAAGTTCAAATGGTGTTTCATCTATTGCCTTGGTTGGCAATCTGTTTTGCAAGTAGTTTGCAGTCATCACTGCTTCTCCCCAGAACTTGTCTGCTAAATTAGCATAATGCAGCAGACATTTGGTCATTTCTAGTAGAGAGTGGTTCTTTCTCTCAGCTGTCCCATTAAGTTGTGGGGTAAAGGTGGGAACAGTGTCGTGCAAAATTCCATTTGACTTCATAAATTCTTTCATCTGGCTTGACATATATTCCCCTCCATTGTCTGACCTCAAACACTGGGGTTTCTTCCAAATTTGTGATTCAACAGTACAACATATTCCTTAAATTTCTCAAACTTTTGACCTTTCTCTTTCACAGCATATACACAGCAAAACCTGGAGAAGTCATCAATAAGAGTCAAAATATATTTATTTTTGGAAAAACTTGGTTGCAACAGACCACAAATGTCAGAATGGACCAGCTGCAGAACCTCCTTTGACTCTACATTTCTCCTTGCAGGGAAAGTTGGCATTTCTCCTTTGTTTAGTTTGCAACATCTGCTGACATCTGCTCGCCATTTCTGGACATTCACTTATATTAAAGCCTTTTATTAATTCTTGCTATGTGGGCTTCAAAATCTCCCCCTTCCTGTAGCTGGGTCTGGCGTAGTCTTTTAAACAAAAGGAGAGCTGTGTTTGCAGAGACCTGGCTGCATTGCTTTCTTAATTTCTCCCACATTTCTGAGGCTATATTAGTATCACATCTATCAATCAATAAATCATTGCTTACACTCAAAATCAGAAGTCTATATGCCTGCTGATTCTTCTTATCCCACGAGGCTTGAGTGACTGCATGTTGGGCTGTCCCTTTGTCATGAAAGGTCCTTCCATCTTCAAAACCTAACTTTCATAATTGTTGCCATGCAATTTGGGAAAAGGAGAAGCTGTTCCTGAGCAGGCTGTAGTTTTGAGATCTATGCTGCAGCTTCTAACTAATTCAGTTGCACTTTTAAAAGGGGGAAATAAACTCTCAGCAGAGCACTAAGGAATGAGCACACACTCCAGTTACAGAGTAGGTAGCAGAGGGTGGCTTTGTTGTTGCAACCATTTAGAGAAAACACATGGAGATTCTTGTAGAACTAAATACTAAGTATTGATTGGTTAAGTACACTTGGATAGGAAAGACCTAAACCTAATCTAAAGGACTACATTATGAATAGGTAAGGAGGGAGAGAAGTGTTTCCATCTTCTCTCTAGGAGGAAAGGAAGGATTGTGACTCAGCACAGGAAGTGTGGAAGAGGCAGATCAGGGGTCATAGAATAGAGACAGGTAGAACAGTTAGGGAAACCCTTACTAACTTTCTCTACTCCCAATGCCCCTAGTGGTCATTAGGATTGTTGGTGCGTCGATGCACTGGAACTCTTCTCCAACAGATGGTCCCTGAGGGATTGGACACAACCAACAGCCAGTACAATCTCAGCCAAAATATGGGCCCATCAACTGTACATGTGCAACATTACATAACTAGCTAAAAGTCTCCAGAGTTGATCGCAACATCAGAGGTGAGTCTGGCAGGCTCTTGGTGACTTATTTTCTCCCCCTCCCCCGCTGCCAAATTGGCAACAGATATGAGCCTAATTTGCACATTATGTTCAACATTCATACAAACTGTGTACAGTGCACAGGTACAGATCTGCACGCAGCTGCAGTTACGTTATGTTGCACACAGGTACAGCAGTATATCCTACCTCTCTGTATGCTGTACTGCGGGCGGTCTCTGCCCAGGTTTGCCTTTAAAATGAACACAGGTGCAGTCATCTGAATGCAGGTGCAACATAATGTTTGAATAGGGCCCTGGTAAAGGAGGGAAATGCTGAATATGTGGAAAGATGGAGAACTGTTACAAAAGGTTTGGTGTGAAGCTCTTAGGTTTGCCTAGCACCAGCAGTATGTGATGCCCTGCAGCCAATGCAAAATGTTCCCTGCCCCATAACTCACATAACAAATAGTTCTTCTTCTAAGGTTACTCCAGCTATCTCTATAGGGTGTGAATGATCGTAAATGTCTCGCTTTTCAAGTCAGAGGAGTTACATCCATGCCCAGTGAACAAACAAGGAAGAACAGCCAAAATCTCTAAATGTCAGAGTCAGAACACTGCAGTCTCTGCTTCTGGTGCTCTTGTTGCTGATGCCTTGTGGGGATTCTTATTAACACCCCCTTCGGTGCACCTATGACAATAATACATGGAGGCAACAACTTAGGACATATTTGGTGATTGATTGATTGATTGATTGATTGATTGATTGATTGATTAGGTGCCGTCAAGTCGGTGTCAACTCTTAGCGACCACAGAGTTAGATTCTCTCCAGGATGA
Organism: Hemicordylus capensis; assembly: GCF_027244095.1. NCBI lineage: Eukaryota > Metazoa > Chordata > Lepidosauria > Squamata > Cordylidae > Hemicordylus > Hemicordylus capensis. Next base: position 5,670,972 of record NC_069662.1, on the reverse strand, counting down.
TCTGTCTTCCACTTGGCCTTGAAGGTCTCTCAGTGATGCATTCATTGCTGTCATGATTGAGTCCATCCACTTTGCTGCTGGTCGTCTTCTTCTTCTCTCGCCTTCAACCTTCCCCAGCATTATAGACTTCTCAAGGGAGCTGGGTCTTCACATAACATGTCCAAAGTATGATAGTTTGAGCCTGGTCATTTGTGCCTCGAGTGAAAATTCTGGATTGATTTGTTCTAGGATCCATTTGTTTGTTTTCCTGGCTGTCCATGGTATCCTCAAATGTCTTCTCCAGCACCAAAGTTCAAAAGCATCATTACTTTTTCTATCTTGCTTCTTCGAAGTCCAGCTTTCTCATCCATAGATTGTCATGGGGAAAACCATTGTCCAAGTGATTCTAATGTTTGTAGGTATAGAAACGTCACGACATCGAAATATCCTTTCCAAGGCCTTCATTGCAACCCTACCAAGTGTTAGTCTGTGGTGCATTTCTTGACTGCTGGATCCTTTACTGTTGACGGTCAATCCTAAAAGGCAGACGCTATTCACCACTTCAGTGTCAATTCTGAAGCTGGTTGCTGTACTCATTGTCATTGACATTTAGTCGTAGTCCCATTTTTTTCACTATGCTCATTGGCTTGTATTACTAGAGCCTGCAGATCATCCGCATTCTCAGCTATCAGAGTGGTGTCATCAGCGTAGCGCAGGTTATTGATGTTTCTTCCTCCAACTTTGAAACCTCACTCATCTTCTTCCAATCCAGCTTCTCTCAGTATATGTTCAGCATATAAATTGAATAAAGAGGGAGAAAGCATATAGCCTTGTCCTACTCCTTTGCCGATCTGGAACCAATCTGTTTCACCATGTTCCATCTGGACTGTGGTTTCTTGTCCTGTGTATAGGTTTCTCATGAGAAAAATAAGATGTTTCGGGATGCTCATTTTCCTAAGGATATTTCAACTTGACATGGTTGGCGCAATTGAAGGCTTTTCTGTAGTCAATAAAGCACATATTGACTTCTTTTTTTAATTATTTGGCTTTCTCAATTATACAGCATGCATCAGCAATGATGTCTCTTGTTCCTCGGCCTTTTCTGAAACCAGCTTGAACATCCGGCATTTCCCTTTGTACATAGGGCTATAATCTGAGTTGGATGATCCTGAGCATTATTTTGCTAGCATGTGAAATTAAGGATATTGTGCGATGGTTTGCACAATCCATTAAATCTCTTTTCTTTGTTATGAGTATGTAGACTGACCTCTTCCAATCCATTGGCTGCTGTGTCATTCTCCAAATTTGCTGGCATAATTTGGTTAGAGCCTTCTTCTGTTGCCTGCCATATTTCTGTAGCTATTCCAACAATTCCTGTAGCCTTCCGACTTGGTAATGGCCAGAGTGCTGATCTAACTTCATTGTCTTATATTAAAGGTTCTTGCAAGTAGGGAATATTTTCTAGAGTATCTTGGATGTTGACGTCCCTGCTGTACAGATTTTCAGTATACTCCTTCCATCTCTGTTTGATCTTCTCTGAATCAGTTACTATCTGTCCTTTAGCATCCCTTAACATACCAATTTGAGGTTGGAACCTCCTTCTGAGTTCAGAGATCTTTTGGAAAACGTTCCTTGTTTCTCCGTGTCTATTTCCATCCTCAAGGTCATTGTAGTACTGCTCCTTGTCTCTTCTAACAGCTTAATGAAATTCCCTATAACATTCCTTCCTTGAGGTCTTTATCTTTCTTGACTTTGGCTTCTCTCCTCTTCATGGCAATTTCCACCATCTGTTCTAATATCCATTTTGCTTCCTTCTGTTTCTTGGTCTTTGGCAGTCTCTTTTCACATTCATCCTTAACAACTTCTTTGATTTCATTCCACAGTTCCTCTGGTTCCCTATCAATGAGGTTCAGAACTTCAGAGCGGTTCCTGCTGTTCTCCTTGAAAATGGTGGATACATTCTCAAGATCATATTGTGGAAACTAGATCACTTTGTTTTTCCACTTTAGCTTGATTTTAAACTTGCACATGAGCAGTTCATGATCTGTTCCACAATCAGCCCCCAACCATATCTTTGCACTTATAATTGAGCTCTTCAATCTCCTTTTACCAATAATGTAATCAATTTGATTTCTGTGTAGTCCATCTGGTGATGTCCATGTGTATAGGCGCCACTTTGGTGGTTTGAAGACTGTGTTAGCAATGAAGAGATCATTGGCTTGGCAGAGAAATAATAAGTCATTCTTCTGCTAGTTTCCTAGGCCATATATTCCAACTGTGTTTTCCTCCTTACCATTTCCAACTTTGGCATTCCAGTCTCCAACCACCAGCAGCACATCTTGTTTGCATTTTCTGGCAATTTCAGATGGAACTTGAAGATATAATTTGATCATCAATTTCCTCTTCTTCTGCATTAGTCATTGGGCCATAGACTTAAAAAACTGTCATGTTAAAGGGTTGTCCATGAAATCTAATCGCATTGTACCCAGGTATTGTCATTGCTATATCCTTCCTGACTATGATAGCAACACCTTTCCTTCTTTGGTTTTCATGTCCTGAGTAGTAAATGGTATGATTTTCTGACTGAAAGTGTCCGATTCCAACCCATTTTAATTCACTGATGCCTTGCAAATCTATATTTTCAAGATGTCAGTCTGTAGTTGATTCATTACATCTTTCACTGTGTTGAACTTTCTCATATTCATGCTTTTTAGGTTCCACATTCCCATTGTAATTCTGTCTTTGCAGCTTTGGATTTTCTTTTCCCGCATGGCAACATCAGCTGCTAGATGTCCAAAAGGCTTTAGTCTAACTGTTTCATAAACACCATCAGTACTCTGAGAGATGCTCAGCTCTACCTCAGTAGTATGTTGAGAACCATCTGACCTGAGGGGCCCATCATCCGGCACTGTATCAACAATAATTCTATTTTGTCTATCCGTGTGCTTTTCTTGGTAAAGTACATGAGTGGTTTACCGTTGCCTTCTCCCATGCAATATGAAATGATGCCTTTGTCATTATCACTGAAGTGATTGTCCGCCTCCAGCACCTTCCTATATCTCTGTTGCCCAATATAGGTGCCTGCTTGCTTTAGCTGGGCAGCTGGGATGCCCTTCGCGCTTTGGGTGACCCTACTGGGAATATACTTCCTGGCGTACTTTGCTCATCCCTTCCAGGAACAACCACCACCACCACGATGAGGCAGCATAGCAGGACTGTGGGAACATCTCTACTATAACCTGTTTGTAATTCAAAAACTAGCATAGCAGGGGCAACGTAGGCTGCTTCCTAGGACGTTCCTCTCTGATGTGCTAGTTTTTCTCTTTAGAAGCAGGTGTTCACACACACACTCATGGGCATTCATTCATTCATAATCATTCATAAATGTTATTTCCCCAAAAAAAATTTTTGAAAAGCTAGACAGAGGAGGAGACCTGGTCTTGTGGTAGCGAGCATGAATTGTCCTCTTTGTTAAGCAGGGTCCATCCTGGTTTGCATTTGAATGGGTGACTACATGTGAGACTGATGTGACCAAGAGTTGAGTCCTGGATGGTATGTACTGCATTTGTTAACTTTTTTCTTTTTCTTTCTTTCTTTTTGTATTTTTCTTATACTAATTTAATAATAACTTATTAAGAGAGAGAGAGAGCACCTCACGGGGCTTTCTTTGGGTGATGTGGTTGCTTCTGACAATAGTTCATCATCGCCTGATTCTAACGTAGGGCAAGCCTGAATCTGTCTGTAAGAACAGGTAGAGCACATGCCGTACTCAACAACATATGATTCCAATGGATGGATAAAATGGATAAACAATGGCTAACATCCAGACTAATACAGCACTGCTGATCTAATGCAGTGTGTGTGTATTACACAGGAGGTGGAATTTTTGCCAATCGCTCTTTCCCCCAAAGCCCCCTGTGCTACCAGAAAATATGTCCCTGAGGGCTGGTGTTCCTCTGCAATGGAAGGTGCTCTCATTGCAGGAGTAGTCTTGTTGGAAAGAGGAGGGTCCCCTGAATCCATTCATCAATGGCACACCCCAAACTCTCCAAGTCCTTTTTTTACAAAACCTGAAACTGGCTGCAAAATTGAAACTAGGCTCAAAACAGACAGGGAGGCTCTCCCCATGAACAGTGGGGAGAGCCGTAAGGGGTTTGGTAGGGAATGTGGGTCAAGACTGCTCTCCCTGCACACAAGCATCCACCTAGCCCTGAAGGCCGAATCAGTTGCACACATGATTACCATCATGGAGTCAGTAGGGGCAGTGGTGATCAAAGTCCAAGAACATTCTGGGGAGACCCCCGAGGCCAGGAGGCTTGTGTAGCCTCCCAGTTGGGGATCTCCTCGTGAGTCAGCATGGTGTGGAGCCCTGCAGCGACAACAGTGTGTGGCTCCCACTGCTGTACATGACCTCCCTAAACCAGGCTAGGCTCCCTTAGCCCAGTTTGGGGAGGTCATGAGTATAGCCTCATGAAGAGGTGAAGGCCCGAGAGCATAGCAAACAGAGCACAGCCAACAGGGATAGCAAACAGGACATTGGAGTTTTGCAGGAGTTTAGCAGGAAGTGTGCGGGGGAGCCTGGAACAAGCCCCTCTGATCACAAGGAGCCTGGTGGAGAAGAGAACATAAGTACAAATCGCTCCCTCATATTCCTGAGAATGGCTGTTTGGACAGTTAAATAGCTGACCATTACAGCTGAGACCTATCCTTTTAATAAACTATCTCTAAATACAGTACACAGCTAACAAAGCGTATGAAGATAGAAAGTCAGCAGGGTGGGGTGGCACTTCCCAGTGTATTGCACAGAGTGCCACATGTATGACTATTTGCCCCATGGGCAGAAGTCATGGGTGTGTGCTCAGTGCAAAGAGCTCCTGGCTCTCAGGGAACAAATTCATTCCCTTGAGACCAAGGCGGTGGATCTAGAGAAGCTCAGAGAGACAGAGAGGCATGTGGACGAGACCTTCAGGGATGTGATAGAGGCATCCCACTCCAGGGCTGATAGCTCCTCTGCTGTCAGGGAGAATGAAGGTCTCGGGCAGGAGGACATAAGTCTGAGGAAGAGGGAAATGCTCTTTTAGAAGGGACCCCTTCCATGCATGATGAGCCCATATCCTCTCGCACAGGGGATACTCGTCCGGCGGGTGGGGTCTCCCTGTAGTGGGTGATTTGATCATTAGAGGTATAGAGAAATGGGTTTGTGACCCACGTGTTGACCACAGGGTGACTTGCCTGCCAGGTGCGAAGGCTGCGGACAACATGCAGGATCTAGATGCAAGATAACAATAAGGGAGGCAAAAAGAGAGTTTGAGGAACATTTAGCTAAAATTATCAAGGGGAATAACGAAAACTTTTTTAAATACATCAGAAGCAGGAAACCTGCCAGGGAGGCGGTTGGACCATTAGACAATGAGGGAGTGAAAGGGATTATTAAGGAGGATATGGAGGTTGCAGAGAAGCTAAATGACATCTTTATGTCTGTCTTCACAAAAGAGGATACTGAGCATATACTTGTTCCTGAACCAGGCTTCTCGGGGATGGAGGCTAAAGAACTGAGTCAGATAGAAATGACAAGAGATGATGTTCTAAACTGTCTGGAAAAACTAAAAACCACCAAAGCGGCAGGGCCGGATGGCATCCATCCAAGCGTCCTCAAAGAACTCAAATGTGAAATTGTTGACCTCCTTGCTAAAATATATAACTTATCCCTGGAATTAGGCTCTGTACCAGAGAACTGGAAAGTAGCAAATGTAATACAGATTTTCAAAAAGGGATCCAAGGGTGATCCAAGAAATTACTGGCCGGTTAGCTTAATGTCTGTTCAGGTTAATTGATGGAAAGCATCCTCAAGGATCAAATTGTAAAGCACATAGAAGAACAGGCCCTGGTGAGAGTGAACCAGCATGGCTTCCGCAAAGGTCAATCTTGCCTCACAAACCTTTTGGAGTTCTTTGAAAGTATCAGCAAGTGTGTAGATCAAGGCGATCCAGTTGACGTAGTATACCAGGACTTCCAAAAAGCTTTTGACAAAGTTCCTCATCAAAGACTCCTGAGGAAACTTAATAGTCATGGGATAAGGGGACAAATACATATGTGGATTGCTAACTAGTTGAAAGACAGGAAACAGAGGGTAGGTATAAATGGAGAGTTTTCACAATGGAGGGAAGTAAGAAGTGGGGTCCCCCAGGGATCTGTACTGGGACAAGTGCTTTTCAGTTCATTCATCAATGATCTAGAAGTGGGGGTAAGCAGCGAAGTGGCCAGATTTGCAGATGATACCAAACTCTTTCAAGTAGTGAAATCCAAAATGGATTGTGAGGAGCTCCAAAAGGATATATTAAAATGCCTTTATACAAAACTATGGTGCGGCCGCACCTGGGGTACTGCGTACAATTCTGGTCACCACATCTAAAAAAGGACATTGTAGAACTGGAAAAGGTGCAGAAGAGGGCAACCAAGATGATCAGGGGCCTAGAGCACCTTTCTTATGAGGCAAGGCTACAACACCTAGGGCTCTTTAATTTAGAAAAAAGACGACTGTGGGGACACATGATAGAGGTCTATAAAAGCATGCATGGTGTGGAGAAAGTGAATAGGGAGAAATTCTTCTCCCTCTCACATAACACTAGAACCAGGGGTCATCCCATGAAATTGATTGCCAGGAAATCTAGGACCAACAAACGGAAGTACTTTTTCACACAACACATAATCAACTTGTGGAATTCTCTGCCACAAGATGTGGTGACAGCCAACAACCTGGATGTTTTTAAGAGGGTTTTGGATAACTTCATGGAGGAGAGCTCTATCATCAGCTACTAGTTTAGGGGCTATAGGCCACCTCCAGCCTCAAAGGAAGGATTCCTGAGTACCAGTTGCAGGGGAGTAACAGCAGGAGAGAGGGCATCTGGTGGGCCACTGTGCAAAACAGGAAGCTGAACTAGATGGACCTTGCGTCAGATCCAGCAGGGCTGTTCTTATGACACGTTGCTTCCCACAATCTGTTCATTGCCTGCTGGCTTTGATTTATAGTGCTTTACAAATTGGGTTCCTCCTCTGATCAACTGCCAATGATTCAGCATTTATCTTGCCTATTAAGCAACCGTTTACTCTGTCTGAGTATTTGCAGCTGCTGCTGGCGCCGCTCTGAATTTGGCTCTCCCACCCACCCACCCACACACACACACTCCTGTGCAGCTTCGTCCAGATCTGTCTCAGACACTTCTTGTGGCCCGACAGCCAAGCTCTCTTCTCCAGTACTTCTGCAGCTGCTGGAGGGCTGCCATCCTCATGTTCGTCCTTGCTATCCGAGGATGAGGGCATGACACTTCCAGGGAAGAGCCCCTGTGATCTTCTGTCCTTTAAATAATAATGATAAGTGACTTTATTTATTAGTTGCACCATAACAGTTGGTCCCTGGTGGCTTAAAAACAAAAAAGCCCTTACATCATTGCTTCGATCTATGCACACTTTGCCTCTGCAATGCACCCAGACAGGCATAGACGGTGGCAAGTGTCATTGCCACAGAGGGAGAAGTGGGTTTGGGTATTTGTTCCTGTCTACATATACACTGAGGAAGTGATCCATACTGTTAAAGGAGGCATGGAGCGGGGGGTGTCATTCGGTGCTTTGGGGCCATTACTGCTTCGATCAGCAATACTTCCATCTCATTACTGCTGCTTTTATCACATTTTATCTGATGCATAGCTTAGGTTTGATTGTTTTAATTTTTGCATTGTGTCAGCTACCTTGTGCCTGCTCTTTGTTGAGGGGTATGAATCCTCTATAATAAAACCCTTAAGTGTGATCCCGTGCCGCACGTGTCCTTCTCAGCAGTTCTGGGCATGCGCGGAGCGCATGCCCAGAACCACTGAGAAAGATACGGCCGCCCAGACACGGGCGGCCATGTTGGCCAAATCGGCCCAAACAATTGCTGCCGCGGCCGCCACCACGGCCCGCCCGCCCGTCCTCCCAGCTGCCCGAGTCCTCCTCACCCACCCACCCCACATGATTAAGGGCCAAATCAGCCCAAACAATGGCCGCTGCCACCGCCGCCAACCGCCCACCCACCCAGCTGCCCAAGTCCTCCTCAACCCGTTAGGCCCACAGCAGTCGGGCGATCAAAGACCATATTCTGAGAAGGAGAGAGGAGCTCACAAACAGAGCTCCTCTCTGTGCAAAGCCTCTGCCCAAACTACCGCTATGGACGCAAAGGACGCAAAGGACGCAAAGGACGCAAAGGACGCAAAGGACGCAACAGGTCTTTGATCGCCCGACTGACTCGGGCCGGGGTTGAGAAGGACTCAGGCAGATGGGAGGGCGGGTGGGCGGCGGCTGCGGCGGCCGCAGGAACTCCCAGGCAGAACTCTGGCGCTGGCCAGAGATGGAGGGAACGGGAGGTAAGGGGGGGGAACGCTAGCGCCCATTATTGTAACGGGCTAAAAAACACTAGTAGAAACATAAAAGCCCTCACCAGCAGACTATGCTCTGGTGGAAAAGAAGTTTAGCCCAAGAGATTATCTGTGGATACTAGTTTGAGTTCCAAAAACAAGTAAAGCTTTATTAAGAAACTAACACATCACTTACTGAGAGACATTGAACAACATACCCAATCAGGCACTACCCTTCAACCACTGAACAGTTCTAACTGACTCTAACTGACCAAGAAAAACCTATCATCTCATCATGCGTCTAGTGGCCAGAAGAGGTTACTGCGGTGCAAGGAGCGATATTTTAGAATTCTCCCATCTAACACTCTTAGAAAGACAGGATACAAGTTGCAACAGTCAATCAAGCCAAAATAAAAGGAGGTTGTCCTCCTACCTCAGACAGGTTAGGCGCTAAACTCAAAGTGACAGCCTGCTGCCAAAGAATGGCTGATTAGTTCAGATCAGGATGTGACCTTTCAGCCCTCTTCATGCCCCTTTGAACACAGAGCTGTTGCTCTGGCATGGCATGGACAGATAAGGTGGCACAAACAGCCTCTGGTTAAATGGTCTACACCACCTTCTCCCTCCATAGGCTGTTCTTTCTCCAGCCTGGTGCTTCCCTCGTCACCTTCCCAAAAGCCGCAGTTTGTGGTTTCCTGAAAGTCAGCATCAGCGAACAACCATCTTTGACCCAGGACCAAGGGACACATTAAGCGAAATGCCTCATTTTGCCTTTGCTCTTTGTGTCTTTTAAGAGTAGCTGCTTAAGTTAATTATGTATCACTGATAATGCTTTGATTCTACTGCTTATGCTGATACTCCAAGATGTAGTTTTTACTGATTTTTTAAAAAAATAATCATGCATTCCAGCTTAAATTATTTTTGTTAACATAGCAACTTTGAGAACCGGTTGCAGGGTTAGTCTGCTGCAGGAAAAACTAAAATAGCCTTGTGTCACCTAAAGCCTAACCCATTTGAATAATTTTGTATTGTATAATTCAATAAAACATAGGATATGCTTCAATAAGTGTCAACAGATGCTTTATTCAGTTTTGTTAATGTAAGTACCTATCCAATGGGCAGTGACACTAGTTTGAATAACAAGCCAACTAGGAGATTGCTAGTCAGTGGCAGAAAATCTATCAGAAAGGGAGGGAAAGGTGTAAGCAACCTGACAAAATGAATGTCAAACCATCAAACTGGTTTGGTTTGTGTTCAAGAATGGGCTGATACAGTTCAAATCAATCCAGATCAGCACGCCCCTAATATAATGGCTTCCAAGGAAATAGCCAGCACTTCTGAGCCTGGAAGGAAAATGGTAGGCAGTGAGATTGGTATAAAATCAGAGCTTTATGGGTCATTAATAAGAGAGCATTATGGCCATTGCATGCATAAATTGCAGGCTCTAAACTGTCTTCAAAGGCAGCTGTGCACAGAATGCACTGTAGGAGTCAATCCTAGGCAGAAGAACATTCAGCACTGATGCTAGGCCTGCCAAATCATAAGGTTGTAGCTGGTCAGCAGTCTCACTACTTTCGCTGGGACTCAGTCATCACTAACATAGTCTAGATACTGGGCACTGTGCAGCAAAATATATTTCAAATCTATTAATTTATCTCCAAACTAAATATTTTGCATAATAGCATCAAGTACTTGGAATTAAATGATGTTCTTTTGGTAGGTGTTCCACATGCAGAAGAGGGCAAAGGAGAACAGAATATACATCTGCTGAGTCTCACCATGGATGTTACTCTTTCCAAACAACTTTGTTGTTTGGAAGTTGGAAGGCTACTCTGGGAAGAGCAGACACAGCTGAGAAGGTGAGCAAGCCTTTCTAAACATCTAGCCTTTTCCCCTTCAAACAAACGAACAGGAAGAGGGGAGTTTTGCAGGGGCTGTTTCTCTTTAAGGGGTAGGTCTTAGTCTCTCTATCTCTGTGTGTGTTACTTGTTAGGGTTACTTGTTAGGGTTAAGATATCACAGGGCTAGGAGTTCTTAGGGTTACCTAAAGGCAGTGTTTACTTAGTGGCTGCTGGTGGGGGTGGAGTCAGCTAGGGCTGGGAGAGGCCCCACATTCCTTTCCTTTGACTCACATCCTGTGTGACAGTTGGAAGGCTACTCTACATATGAGGTGAAGGCCCGAGAGCATAGCGAACAGGGATAGCAAACAGAACGTAGGAGTTTTGCAGGAGTTTAGCGGGAAGTGTGCGGGGGAGCCTGGAACAAGCCCCTGCGATCACAAGGATCACAAGGAGCCTGGTGGAGAAGACAACGTAAGTACATATCCCTCCCTTGTATCCCTCATATTCTTGGGAAAGACTGTTTGGACAGCTAAATAGTTGGCCATTACAGCTGAGACCTATCCTAATAAACTATCTAATAAACGGACAATAAGCTCCCTAAATACTATAAACAGCCAACTAAAACAGTATGAAGATAGGTCAGCAATGGAAGGGGCACTTCCCAGTGTATTGCACAGAGTGCCACATGTAGTTGGTGATTTGATCATTAGAGGGATAGAGAGATGGATTTGTGACCCACGTGTTGACCGCACGGTGACTTGCCTGCCTGGTGCGAAGGTTGCAGACATTACGCAGCGTCTAGACAGGCTCCTAGGCAGTGCTGGGGAGGAGACAGCTGTCGTGCTGCACGTCGGCACCAACGATGTGGGGAAATGCAGTCGGGAGGTCCAGGAAGCCAAATTTAGGCTGATGGGTAGCATTTTGAAGTCCAGGACCCCCAAGGTAGCATTCTCAGAAATGCTATCTGTTCCACGCGCAAGTACAGTGAGACAGGCAGAGCTGAGGGGTTTCAATGCGTGGATGAGATGTTGGTGCCGGGAGGAGGGGTTTAGATTTGTTAGGCACTGGGACACATTTTGGGGCAAGCAAGGCCTGTACAAAAGGGACAGGCTGCACTTGAACCAAGATGGAACCAGACTGCTGGCGCTTAAAATCAAAAAGGTTGCAGAGCAGCTTTTAAAATGACACCTGGGGAACAGCCGATGGGAGCTGGGCAGTATCCCGTTTGGCAAAAGCCATCCTTTAAAGTGTGAGGGTGCAAAGAATTCAGATAAAACAGAAGGGGACAGGGCAGAACCGCATAAAGAGCAGATGGGAGCCTGTGCCAGCAGGTCAAAGATTCAAAAGAATAGCATACATCAGGGGAGAGATTCAGCATATAGGTGCTTATATACCAATGCCAGAAGCCTCCGAGCCAAGATGGGTGAGCTGGAGTGCTTAGTTGCTAATGCAGAAATAGATATAGTGGGCATAACCGAAACATGGTGGAACAGTGAGAGCCAGTGGGACACTGTTATCCCTGGGTATAAACTCTATAGAAAGGACAGGGAGGGGCGCCTTGGAGGAGAGGTAGCACCAGAGGCGTATCTAGAGAAAATAGCGCCTAGGGCAAGCACTGAAATTGCACCCCCTGTCCAAACATCTGACACCCATCTTTCAGATAACTTCACCATAATTTCAGCTCAAAAATACAAATCAAGCTCATTAATCTTTTAATATTTCAAAAACTATTTAGCAGTGGACATAGCCAGACCAAAAAAATACTGGAGAACTACAAATTTCAGTATGCTGGGGCTCATGAAATACCCAAATATTATGTGGAGGTGTACTTGGAAAACTAAACAGAAGAGCCTGTCTAATTCTCTACTATGTATTGTAGCATCACCATTACATAAGTTTTAAAAATCAATGGAGAATTTGACTTTTCCCAGATACTCTGAAAATAATTAAAGGATATGCAGGGTAAACTGTGTCACTGCTCGGAATATATTCTAGTATTTCAGAAAGACAGTTAAAATGAGAGAAAGAGAGCAAGAAATTTCCAGTGGGCCTTAATACTACAGATTTCACACTGATTCAAAGACAAACTCACCATTAATAGCCATATTATTAAGACATCACATTTAACTCACTTATCACAAGAAGCAAAGTAAGAGCAAATGAATACAATCCTAGCTCATAAACTTCAGCTCAGTATTCACAAGCCCTGATTCTCTGTACATAGTTCCAATCTGAATATGTGTACAGTGTTTTATATTATATTAATTTTTTTAACCTGTAGCCCCTTCGGGGGGCTTCCTAAAGGCTGTTGGGGGTCTGCAAAGGTTCCGCCTCCCCTCGCTGGCCTCTAAGGCCTCGCAGAGGCCATCTGAGCATGCGTGGTGGCCATTTTGTTTTTGGCAGCCTTTTTTAAAAAAAAAATTAATTTTACAAAATGGCGCCCCCCTTCAAGTGGCACCCGGGGCATGTGCCCTGCCTGCCCTACCCTAGATACGCCCCTGGGTAGCACTGTATGTTAAAGAAGGGATAGAATCTAACAAGCTAGAAAACCTAAGTGGACTGGATGCTTCAAGTATATGCTGATGGGATCCGAGCTGTCGGTGGCAGACCAGGAGAGGGATCTTGGGGTTGTGGTGGACAGCTCGTTGAAAGTGTCGACTCAATGTGCAGCAGCTGTGAAAAAAGGCAAATTCCATGCTAGGGATCATTAGGAAGGGGATCGAAAATAAAACGGCTAACATTATAATGCCCTTATACAAAACTATGGTGCGACCACACTTGGAGTACTGCGTACAATTCTGGTCACCACATCTAAAAAAGGACATTGTTGAACTAGAGAACGTACAGAAGAGGGCAACCAAGATGATCAGGGGCCTAGAGCACCTTTCTTATGAGGCAAGACTACAACACCTGAGGCTTTTTAGTTTAGAAAAAAGACAACTGCGGGGAGACATGATAGAGGTCTATAAAATCATGCATGGTGTGGAGAAAGTGGACAGAGAGAAATTCTTTTCCCTCTCACACAACACTAGAACCAGGGGTCACTCCATGAAATTGATTGCCAGGAGGTCTAGGACCAACAAACGGAAGTCCTTTTTCACACAACGCGTCATCCATTTGTGGAACTCTCTGCCACAGGATGTGGTGACAGCCAACAACTTGGATGGCTTTAAGAGGGGTTTGGATGACTTCATGGAGGAGAGGTCTATCAATGGCTACTAGTCAGAGGGCTGTGGGCCACCTCCAGCCTCAAGGGCAGGGTGCCTCTGAGTACCAGTTGCAGAGGAGTAATGGCAGGAGAGAGGGCACGCCCTCAACTCTTGTCTGTGGCTTCCAGCGGCATCTGGTGGGCCACTATGTGAAACAGGATGCTGGACTAGATGGGCCTTGGGCCTGATCCAGCAGGGCTGTTCTTATGTTCTTATGTAATTATACTTGTGTTCCTGAAAGACTGCCCAAAATCCTCACTGGCTGCCAGACTCTTCCTTTCCAAAATGTCTGGGTGGGGCTGCAGCAGGAGTTGACTGGAATATACCACCCCACACACTCTACTGGTACATGATATAAGGAGACCTAGTAGACAGCTGGGCATTCACTTGGGACCTCGCTATGCAGTCCACCCTCTTCTTCCTGTTTCTGGGGCTCCTTATGCCCAGGGCCAGCCTGCCATTTCCTTCCAGCCGGGATGCTACAGGTGAGTGTACATCTCCTCCTCCCCGCTCCTCTCTCCAGTCTTCCCTCCATGCCTTCTGGTCAAATCTCTTTGCCTCTCAGCCCCCCAAGCTTATTCTCATGGGGTAGCAGTGCTCTACAGCATCCCTGCAGGCTTCTCTTGAGCCCCTCTCTACTAGGTTCTGCTCAACCTTTTCCCACAGAGAGTTGGACTGCACTCGAGCTATTCCAACGGATTGGCTATTCCAATCCAGCATACTGCCATTTCTCCCATGAGCCAATTTTCAAGTTAATCTACAATATAATGCTGTTTTGGCCTCACTGAGTGACTCATTCTTTCACTGACATGAAACTCCAAGACCAGACCCGACCACAAAAGATAGACATTTTGCAGGTAGTTTCCACAATCCCATAATCCCCAAACAAAGGCTATTGCAGATGGGGATACTGGGAGTTGTAGTCAACAACTTCTGGGAATCTCTGTTAGAGGGAACGCTGCCCCTCACCCCCTCAGATGGTTACTTTCCTGGAAAACAAGGAAAACCCCTCTTATTGGAAAGCATGGGGAATGTGAAATCATAGAGATAGGAAAATACCTGAGTTACAGAGAGATAAGAAGATAGTAGGTTTGCCTTCACCAACTCAAACACTGACTGATATGAAACTCCCTGACAAAAACATGAAAGATAGAAACATTCCATTTTTGCAGATAGGTTACAGACCTCATCCAGACTACCGAAATAAATAAATAAATAAATAAAGTTGAAACCCTGGCAAAACTTCATTAACACCCTGGAAAATGCAGAAAAATTCTTGCATATGAAAGAATGGGGAATGAGCTCTCTTATATGAGCCCATTTGAGTATGCAGCATGGCAGTTATCTGCTGTATTGACTAAGGATACGTACAAATCAATTTTTTTAGTTCAATTTTTACCCAAATTGAATTATCTCCCATTTGTTTTGGGTCCGTATCTGACCCCACCCACCCCACCCCCCAAAGCACCCCACATTTAATTTGTACCTGAATTTTCTGAATCTGAACTGATTTGAATAAAAAACTGGCCCCAGGGCCAAAATCGTGGGGTGGTTGGTAGTGCCCAATTGGTGGGAGCTACCACCAAAAGTTCAAAGAAATTGGGCAAAGGGCTGGTTTTTAAACAATTTTTTAAATGGGAGCATCTTTAAACTTTTTCCCATAGGGAATAATGGAGATTTCAGCAACCTTATAGTTCCACATGGGGGTCACCAGGGTGGGCCAGAGTGCGTTGTGGTGGGTGGTAGTGCCCAATTGGTGCATGGAAGCTACCATCCATATTTTAATGAAATTGGGCAAAGGGGTGATCTTTAAATGGTTTTTGAAGTTGGCATGTCTTTGGGGCAGATTTGGGGCACAATAGGGGTTTCGAGGACAGCAGAGTGGGTCAGGTGATAGTACCACAATGGATGCCTGCTACCACCCATATTTCAAAGAAACTGGGGAAAGGAGTGATTTTTAAAGAATTTCTGAGGCTTGTGCATCTTTAAGCTTTCCCCCCATAGGGAATAATGGGGATTTCAGCAGCCTCATAACTCCACTTGCGGGGGGGCATCAGGGTAGCCCAGAGCGAGTAGTGGTGTAGTACACATAGGGTGACAGCCACCCCCCTACCCACAAGCCCACGGGGCACCTGGTTTTGTTGTTTCTGAGGTGTTCCTGAGAGTAGATTCTCTGGTAGGAATTTTTTTGTTTGTTTGTTTGTTTGTTTGTTTGTCAATCAAATGTGTACACCACCTCAAACTTTCATCTCTGAGCGGTTAACAATGAGAATGGATTGGATTTTTGTCATTAAGGAGAGCTGGTCTTATGGTAGCAAGCATGACTTGTCCGCTTAGCTAAGCAGGGTCTGCCCTGGTTACATAAGAAATGGGAGACTTGATGTGTGAGCACCTTAAGATCTTCCCCTTAGGGGATGGAGCTGCTCTGGGAAATGGTTAAGTTTTAAAGGAACAGCCTTTGTTGAGCAAACTGCCATTCGCTACAGAAATACACTTTGGATAGGATAGGAAAGACCTAATCCTTAATCTAAAGAACTACATAATGAATAGATGGGGGGGAGAGAGATGTTTCCATCTGCTCTCTAAGAGGAAAGGAAGGGATTTTGACTCAGCACAGGAAATATCTGTAGAGTCATATCAGGGGTCATAGAGCAGTGACAGGTAGAACCCTTACTCACTCTTTCTACTCCCAATGCCCCTAGTGGTCATGTGGATAGTTGGTGCAAAAGGTGATGCACTGGAACTCCGACACCCTTTCTCCTCACCTGTTGCACCGGCTCATGACTCCCATCTTCTCATGAAGCATCTGGAATCTGTCTCTAAGCAATGCCTTGGTTAATCGATCTGCCAGCATCTCAACTGGACCACCCTATTCTCTTGCAAGTCTCAAACATAGTGACACTATATAGGGATGTGCTTGGTGTGCTTGGTGCGAGACTTCTCCATATGGGAGAGCTGGATACAACTTTGGTTATCCTCAAACATCACTGTGGGATTTTGGTTCTTCAATCCCTAAGTCTGAAAGTAGTTGGTGTATCCATAATACTTCTTTGCACGCTTCACTTGCAGAAGCGTACTCCGCTTCTGTGGATGACTGCGCAACAAGCGACTGCTTGCGGCTACTCCAATTTATGGCTCCCTTTCCGTACAGGAACTGGTGTCCACTTGTGGACTTGCAGTCTGTTCTGTCTTCGCCCCAGTCAGCATCCACGTACCCCACTAGTTTGGGATTACTGCTTGCTGTTATCTCCAATACATCGTGTGCAGATGTTAGATGGGATTGGCGCTCCACCCCCACAGTGCGGTAACTAAAGACAGGCTCTGTCAGGGCGTGCCTTGCCTAATAAGCACTGGCAATGCACCTTGGCTCCAGACAGGCCCATTGCTCTAAAGCAGAGGCTGCCCTTCTTAGCCAGCCTACGGACAGGTCTCTGCCCTTAGCGGCATCCCACCGAAGCCGCCAAGCCTTCCACAGGGTGTCGCCCAACAGAGAAGAGTGTGCAAGGTCAAATTCCCTGAGCCACCAATTCTCTAGAGAAAAGATCTGCTCCTCCAATAGCAAATGCTTATCTGAAGGTGCTCTCCTAAATTCAGCTGTTTCTTCCCAACGCACTGTTCCTGCCCACACTTGTGACCGAAGAAAAGCTCAACTAACCTCAACTAATTAATGAAAAGGTACAGACCGAGGCAGTAGAAAAAAGACCCCAGGCCAATCAGGTGACCTCCCAAAAAATCCTGGCCAGGCCCCAACAGGCAACCAGCAAGCCTGGACTGTACCCATGGAGGGAGGGAGGATGCCAGCTAGAAACAGACTGAGGGAGGGGGACACAAACAGCCGCAGCGCTCAGCTAACCCTAACCACCTCGTACCCAGGAGCCAATATGCTCCCTACAGGTCTCGTGCAAATGGGGCAAATGGGCCACGCCGCTCAGTATTGATCGTTGACTAGTAATTGTTCGCTGTCTCCATCTACAGTCTTCAATTGATTTTACAGTCCTTCCCTCTGCTCAGGGAACTGTAGCTCTGCCAGGGAAACTGGAGGTCTCTAACTGAAAATGCTAAGCAGCCATAACCAAACTACAAGCCCCAGGAGTCTCTGAGGGGAAGCTGTGACAGTGAAACTGCTAGAGAACGG